>NW_027017726.1:365000-730000 GCF_036013445.1 Caloenas nicobarica | reverse complement strand
ACAAGTTGTGGAAGGCAAAAAGTCTGCTCGTCATCGCTACATGTCACGCTTTGGAAGAGATGCCATGGTACCACTCACCTCTTCTTCCTCTTCTTCCTCTTCTTCTTCTTCTTCTTCTTCTTCTTCTTCTTCTTCTTCCTCCTCCTCTTTCGTGCATGGTCAGTCCCACAACTCCTTGTCAAGGTTCTCCCTCTGCAGGAACCGCGGACAGCTTGGCCTCTATTCCTGCTGCTGCTCTCTGCAGCTCTGGGACTTGCCTTTGCCAGCCTGCAATGGATCTTTTCTCAGGCTAAACTGAAGAATGCCTCAGCCTACTCCTGGCTACACTTGGGCTTGAGCTAATGCTTGTGAGCCTGGCTTCTGAAACAGAGTCACAAAGGGAAAAAAAATGACATGAAATAACATAACATGAAATAACATCAAATCAAGAAAATTAATAAATTAACAACAAAATGAAATACAATTCATTGTGTTATGTGTCCTTGAAATTGATTTCGGAACTGAAACCCCTCTGTCCCTTCAGGCAAACAGTCTCTTAGATATTGGACTGGCGGACAGGAGAGGAGAGGAGAGGAGAGGAGAGGAGAGGAGAGGAGAGGAGAGGAGAGGAGAGGAGAGGAGAGGAGAGGAGAGGAGAGGAGAGGAGAGCAGTTCTGCTCTGTCAGGCCTGCAGTTCTGCGTGACAAGCCCTGAGCGAGCCCTGAGGCCTCCATACATGATACCACAGGCAGTATTGCTACTGGAAGGAAGGCTGCACTGGCAACAAATCCACACTGTCTTTTTGCAAAAGAGGGACTCTATTAGGTTGCTTACTCCCCTATTTTGTAGGTACAGGGACTGATTTGGAGCCAGCACCCCAAAGGCTTCCTCCAAAGGGCTGCACATATGCGGCTGTGTCACCCCCATGTCACAATGCCAGCACCCGGCAACGCAGTGGTCACCAGGCCCCACGCAGGATCCAGAGGAGCAGCCTCCCGTGTCCACTGCCAGAGCTGGCCCGGGGGCAGCCCCAGCACATCTGACAGGAAGCACTTGAGGAGC
Source organism: Caloenas nicobarica (assembly GCF_036013445.1). Lineage (NCBI taxonomy): Eukaryota > Metazoa > Chordata > Aves > Columbiformes > Columbidae > Caloenas > Caloenas nicobarica. Next base: position 728,959 of record NW_027017726.1, on the reverse strand, counting down.
TGCTGGAATCACAGGCCAGGGGCTGAGGGAAGAAAACCTTGCATGAGGCTGCTGGAGGTTCTCCGCTGCAAGACAATCTGCTGGCAGGGCCACCTTCCAAGCTCGGCTCATGGATGCAAATGCTTTTCAACTGGATAGCAGTGGCAAGACCAAGGCAATTCCTTCTTGAGGAGCACTGCAGAGCTCACCATCCTCATCTCCTACACAGCAACGCTCAGGAGCCGTAAGAGATAGGATGTCGAGGGCTTGCAAGGGCTTGCAAGGGCTTGCAGTGCTTTGGAACACCCACTGGTGTCCTACACAGGGACAGCAAGGATTCTTGCCCACAAGGTCTATCAGCTCAGAGGCACTTGGGCACTCTGGCAAGTCCGCGACATAGCTCCAGCTCAAGGGAGGATAGGGCTTGGGCAGCTCCTGGGAAGCATGAGCAGCCTGTGGGACCAGGAGCCAGGTCTGGCTCACATGCTCAGGGAACAGCCCATGGCCAGCACTGGGCTCAGCAAGGAACTTTTTCCCCTGGAGCACATTGGCACTGGTCCCCGGCGGTTTTTTGCCTTCCTCTGCAGTTCCCAGCACCGCCCCTTGCCACCATTTTTTTGGGCCATTTGGCCTGGGAGCTGGCTGCTCATGCTCCACCATGCTGGCAGCCGCAGCTGCCGCTTCTCAGCTCTCCCTGCAGGTAACACAAGCGCCTGGCAGGGACCAGAGCGCTTCTCATGCATCCCTGCCCAAGAAGCACAGCAGCCAAACAAGTTGTGGAAGGCAAAAAGTCTGCTCGTCATCGCTACATGTCACGCTTTGGAAGAGATGCCACGGTACCACTCACCTCTTCTTCCTCTTCTTCCTCTTCTTCTTCTTCTTCTTCTTCTTCTTCCTCCTCTTTTGTGCATGGTCAGTCCCACAACTCCTTGTCAAGGTTCTCCCTCTGCAGGAACCGTGGACAGCTTGGCCTCTATTCCTGCTGCTGCTCTCTGCAGCTCTGGGACTTGCCTTTGCCAGCCTGCAAGGGATCTTTTCTCAGGCTAAACTGAAGAATGCCTCAGCCTACTCCTGGCTACACTTGGGCTTGAGCTAATGCTTGTGAGCCTGGCTTCTGAAACAGAGTCACAAAGGGAAAAAAAATGACATGAAATAACATAACATGAAATAACATCAAATCAAGAAAATTAATAAATTAACAACAAAATAAAATACAATTCATTGTGTTATGTGTCCTTGAAATTGATTTCGGAACTGAAACCCCTCTGTCCCTTCAGGCAAACAGTCTCTTAGATATTGGACTGCCGGACAGGAGAGAAGAGGAGAGGAGAGGAGAGGAGAGGAGAGCAGTTCTGCTCTGTCAGGCCTGCAGTTCTGCGTGACAAGCCCTGAGCGAGCCCTGAGGCCTCCATACATGATACCACAGGCAGTATTGCTACTGGAAGTAAGGCTGCACTGGCAACAAATCCACACTGTCTTTTTGCAAAAGAGGGACTCTATTAGGTTGCTTACTCCCCTATTTTGTAGCTACAGGGACTGATTTGGAGCCAGCACCCCAAAGGCTTCCTCCAAAGGGCTGCACATATGCGGCTGTGTCACCCCCATGTCACAATGCCAGCACCCGGCAACGCAGTGCTCACCAGGCCCCACGCAGGATCCAGAGGAGCAGCCTCCCGTGTCCACTGCCAGAGCTGGCCCGGGGGCAGCCCCAGCACATCTGACAGGAAGCACTTGAGGAGCTGCTGGAATCACAGGCCAGGGGCTGAGGGAAGAAAACCTTGCATCAGGCTGCTGGAGGTTCTCCGCTGCAAGACAATCTGCTGGCAGGGCCACCTTCCAAGCTCGGCTCATGGATGCAAATCCTTTTCAACTGGATAGCAGTGGCAAGACCAAGGCAATTCCTTCTTGAGGAGCACTGCAGAGCTCACCATCCTCATCTCCTACACAGCAACGCTCAGGAGCCGTAAGAGATAGGATGTCGAGGGCTTGCAAGGGCTTGCAAGGGCTTGCAGTGCTTTGGAACACCCACTGGTGTCCTACACAGGGACAGCAAGGATTCTTGCCCAGAAGGTCTAGCAGCTCAGAGGCACTTGGGCACTCTGGCAAGTCCGCGACATAGCTCCAGCTCAAGGGAGGATAGGGCTTGGGCAGCTCCTGGGAAGCATGAGCAGCCTGTGGGACAAGGAGCCAGGTCTGGCTCACATGCTCAGGGAACAGCCCATGGCCAGCACTGGGCTCAGCAAGGAACTTTTTCCCCCGGGGCACATTGGCACTGGTCCCCGGCGGTTTTTTGCCTTCCTCTGCAGTTCCCAGCACCGCCCCTTGCCACCAATTTTTTGGGCCATTTGGCCTGGGAGCTGGCTGCTCATGCTCCACCATGCTGGCAGCCGCAGCTGCCGCTTCTCAGCTCTCCCTGCAGGTAACACAAGCGCCTGGCAGGGACCAGAGCGCTTCTCATGCATCCCTGGCCAAGAAGCACAGCAGCCAAACAAGTTGTGGAAGGCAAAAAGTCTGCTCGTCATCGCTACATGTCACGCTTTGGAAGAGATGCCACGGTACCACTCACCTCTTCTTCCTCTTCTTCCTCTTCTTCTTCTTCTTCTTCTTCTTCTTCTTCTTCTTCTTCTTCCTCCTCTTTTGTGCATGGTCAGTCCCACAACTCCTTGTCAAGGTTCTCCCTCTGCAGGAACCGCGGACAGCTTGGCCTCTATTCCTGCTGCTGCTCTCTGCAGCTCTGGGACTTGCCTTTGCCAGCCTGCAAGGGATCTTTTCTCAGGCTAAACTGAAGAATGCCTCAGCCTACTCCTGGCTACACTTGGGCTTGAGCTAATGCTTGTGAGCCTGGCTTCTGAAACAGAGTCACAAAGGGAAAAAAAATGACATGAAATAACATAACATGAAATAACATCAAATCAAGAAAATTAATAAATTAACAACAAAATAAAATACAATTCATTGTGTTATGTGTCCTTGAAATTGATTTCGGAACTGAAACCCCTCTGTCCCTTCAGGCAAACAGTCTCTTAGATATTGGACTGGCGGACAGGAGAGAAGAGGAGAGGAGAGGAGAGGAGAGGAGAGGAGAGGAGAGCAGTTCTGCTCTGTCAGGCCTGCAGTTCTGCGTGACAAGCCCTGAGCGAGCCCTGAGGCCTCCATACATGATACCACAGGCAGTATTGCTACTGGAAGTAAGGCTGCACTGGCAACAAATCCACACTGTCTTTTTGCAAAAGAGGGACTCTATGAGGTTGCTTACTCCCCTATTTTGTAGCTACAGGGACTGATTTGGAGCCAGCACCCCAAAGGCTTCCTCCAAAGGGCTGCACATATGCGGCTGTGTCACCCCCATGTCACAATGCCAGCACCCGGCAACGCAGTGGTCACCAGGCCCCACGCAGGATCCAGAGGAGCAGCCTCCCGTGTCCACTGCCAGAGCTGGCCCGGGGGCAGCCCCAGCACATCTGACAGGAAGCACTTGAGGAGCTGCTGGAATCACAGGCCAGGGGCTGAGGGAAGAAAACCTTGCATGAGGCTGCTGGAGGTTCTCCGCTGCAAGACAATCTGCTGGCAGGGCCACCTTCCAAGCTCGGCTCATGGATGCAAATCCTTTTCAACTGGATAGCAGTGGCAAGACCAAGGCAATTCCTTCTTGAGGAGCACTGCAGAGCTCACCATCCTCATCTCCTACACAGCAACGCTCAGGAGACGTAAGAGATAGGATGTCGAGGGCTTGCAAGGGCTTGCAAGGGCTTGCAGTGCTTTGGAACACCCACTGGTGTCCTACACAGGGACAGCAAGGATTCTTGCCCACAAGCTCCATCAGCTCAGAGGCAGTTGGGCACTCTGGCAAGTCCGCGACATAGCTCCAGCTCAAGGGAGGATAGGGCTTGGGCAGCTCCTGGGAAGCATGAGCAGCCTGTGGGACAAGGAGCCAGGTCTGGCTCACATGCTCAGGGAACAGCCCATGGCCAGCACTGGGCTCAGCAAGGAACTTTTTCCCCCGGGGCACATTGGCACTGGTCCCCGGCGGTTTTTTGCCTTCCTCTGCAGTTCTCAGCACCGCCCCTTGCCACCATTTTTTTGGGCCATTTGGCCTGGGAGCTGGCTGCTCATGCTCCACCATGCTGGCAGCCGCAGCTGCCGCTTCTCAGCTCTCCCTGCAGGTAACACAAGCGCCTGGCAGGGACCAGAGCGCTTCTCATGCATCCCTGGCCAAGAAGCACAGCAGCCAAACAAGTTGTGGAAGGCAAAAAGTCTGCTCGTCATCGCTACATGTCACGCTTTGGAAGAGATGCCACGGTACCACTCACCTCTTCTTCCTCTTCTTCCTCTTGTTCTTCTTCTTCTTCTTCTTCTTCTTCTTCTTCTTCTTCCTCCTCCTCTTTTGTGCATGGTCAGTCCCACAACTCCTTGTCAAGGTTCTCCCTCTGCAGGAACCGCGGACAGCTTGGCCTCTATTCCTGCTGCTGCTCTCTGCAGCTCTGGGACTTGCCTTTGCCAGCCTGCAAGGGATCTTTTCTCAGGCTAAACTGAAGAATGCCTCAGCCTACTCCTGGCTACACTTGGGCTTGAGCTAATGCTTGTGAGCCTGGCTTCTGAAACAGAGTCACAAAGGGAAAAAAAATGACATGAAATAACATAACATGAAATAACATCAAATCAAGAAAATTAATAAATTAACAACAAAATAAAATACAATTCATTGTGTTATGTGTCCTTGAAATTGATTTCGGAACTGAAACCCCTCTGTCCCTTCAGGCAAACAGTCTCTTAGATATTGGACTGGCGGACAGGAGAGAAGAGGAGAGGAGAGGAGAGGAGAGGAGAGGAGAGGAGAGGAGAGGAGAGGAGAGGAGAGGAGAGGAGAGGAGAGGAGAGGAGAGGAGAGGAGAGGAGAGGAGAGGAGAGCAGTTCTGCTCTGTCAGGCCTGCAGTTCTGCGTGACAAGCCCTGAGCGAGCCCTGAGGCCTCCATACATGATACCACAGGCAGTATTGCTACTGGAAGTAAGGCTGCACTGGCAACAAATCCACACTGTCTTTTTGCAAAAGAGGGACTCTATGAGGTTGCTTACTCCCCTATTTTGTAGCTACAGGGACTGATTTGGAGCCAGCACCCCAAAGGCTTCCTGCAAAGGGCTGCACATATGCGGCTGTGTCACCCCCATGTCACAATGCCAGCACCCGGCAACGCAGTGGTCACCAGGCCCCACGCAGGATCCAGAGGAGCAGCCTCCCGTGTCCACTGCCAGAGCTGGCCCGGGGGCAGCCCCAGCACATCTGACAGGAAGCACTTGAGGAGCTGCTGGAATCACAGGCCAGGGGCTGAGGGAAGAAAACCTTGCATGAGGCTGCTGGAGGTTCTCCGCTGCAAGACAATCTGCTGGCAGGGCCACCTTCCAAGCTCGGCTCATGGATGCAAATCCTTTTCAACTGGATAGCAGTGGCAAGACCAAGGCAATTCCTTCTTGAGGAGCACTGCAGAGCTCACCATCCTCATCTCCTACACAGCAACGCTCAGGAGCCGTAAGAGATAGGATGTCGAGGGCTTGCAAGGGCTTGCAAGGGCTTGCAGTGCTTTGGAACACCCACTGGTGTCCTACACAGGGACAGCAAGGATTCTTGCCCACAAGCTCCATCAGCTCAGAGGCAGTTGGGCACTCTGGCAAGTCCACGACATAGCTCCAGCTCAAGGGAGGATAGGGCTTGGGCAGCTCCTGGGAAGCATGAGCAGCCTGTGGGACAAGGAGCCAGGTCTGGCTCACATGCTCAGGGAACAGCCCATGGCCAGCACTGGGCTCAGCAAGGAACTTTTTCCCCCGGGGCACATTGGCACTGGTCCCCGGCGGTTTTTTGCCTTCCTCTGCAGTTCTCAGCACCGCCCCTTGCCACCATTTTTTTGGGCCATTTGGCCTGGGAGCTGGCTGCTCATGCTCCACCATGCTGGCAGCCGCAGCTGCCGCTTCTCAGCTCTCCCTGCAGGTAACACAAGCGCCTGGCAGGGACCAGAGCGCTTCTCATGCATCCCTGGCCAAGAAGCACAGCAGCCAAACAAGTTGTGGAAGGCAAAAAGTCTGCTCGTCATCGCTACATGTCACGCTTTGGAAGAGATGCCACGGTACCACTCACCTCTTCTTCCTCTACTTCCTCTTGTTCTTCTTCTTCTTCTTCTTCTTCTTCTTCTTCTTCTTCCTCCTCCTCTTTTGTGCATGGTCAGTCCCACAACTCCTTGTCAAGGTTCTCCCTCTGCAGGAACCGCGGACAGCTTGGCCTCTATTCCTGCTGCTGCTCTCTGCAGCTCTGGGACTTGCCTTTGCCAGCCTGCAAGGGATCTTTTCTCAGGCTAAACTGAAGAATGCCTCAGCCTACTCCTGGCTACACTTGGGCTTGAGCTAATGCTTGTGAGCCTGGCTTCTGAAACAGAGTCACAAAGGGAAAAAAAATGACATGAAATAACATAACATGAAATAACATCAAATCAAGAAAATTAATAAATTAACAACAAAATAAAATACAATTCATTGTGTTATGTGTCCTTGAAATTGATTTCGGAACTGAAACCCCTCTGTCCCTTCAGGCAAACAGTCTCTTAGATATTGGACTGCCGGACAGGAGAGAAGAGGAGAGGAGAGGAGAGGAGAGGAGAGGAGAGCAGTTCTGCTCTGTCAGGCCTGCAGTTCTGCGTGACAAGCCCTGAGCGAGCCCTGAGGCCTCCATACATGATACCACAGGCAGTATTGCTACTGGAAGTAAGGCTGCACTGGCAACAAATCCACACTGTCTTTTTGCAAAAGAGGGACTCTATGAGGTTGCTTACTCCCCTATTTTGTAGCTACAGGGACTGATTTGGAGCCAGCACCCCAAAGGCTTCCTCCAAAGGGCTGCACATATGCGGCTGTGTCACCCCCATGTCACAATGCCAGCACCCGGCAACGCAGTGGTCACCAGGCCCCACGCAGGATCCAGAGGAGCAGCCTCCCGTGTCCACTGCCAGAGCTGGCCTGGGGGCAGCCCCAGCACATCTGACAGGAAGCACTTGAGGAGCTGCTGGAATCACAGGCCAGGGGCTGAGGGAAGAAAACCTTGCATGAGGCTGCTGGAGGTTCTCCGCTGCAAGACAATCTGCTGGCAGGGCCACCTTCCAAGCTCGGCTCATGGATGCAAATCCTTTTCAACTGGATAGCAGTGGCAAGACCAAGGCAATTCCTTCTTGAGGAGCACTGCAGAGCTCACCATCCTCATCTCCTACAGAGCAACGCTCAGGAGCCGTAAGAGATAGGATGTCGAGGGCTTGCAAGGGCTTGCAAGGGCTTGCAGTGCTTTGGAACACCCACTGGTGTCCTACACAGGGACAGCAAGGATTCTTGCCCACAAGGTCTAGCAGCTCAGAGGCACTTGGGCACTCTGGCAAGTCCGCGACATAGCTCCAGCTCAAGGGAGGATAGGGCTTGGGCAGCTCCTGGGAAGCATGAGCAGCCTGTGGGACAAGGAGCCAGGTCTGGCTCACATGCTCAGGGAACAGCCCATGGCCAGCACTGGGCTCAGCAAGGAACTTTTTCCCCCGGGGCACATTGGCACTGGTCCCCGGCGGTTTTTTGCCTTCCTCTGCACTTCTCAGCACCGCCCCTTGCCACCATTTCTTTGGGCCATTTGGCCTGGGAGCCGGCTGCTCATGCTCCACCATGCTGGCAGCCGCAGCTGCCGCTTCTCAGCTCTCCCTGCAGCTAACACAAGCGCCTGGCAGGGACCAGAGCGCTTCTCATGCATCCCTGCCCAAGAAGCACAGCAGCCAAACAAGTTGTGGAAGGCAAAAAGTCTGCTCGTCATCGCTACATGTCACGCTTTGGAAGAGATGCCACGGTACCACTCACCTCTTCTTCCTCTTCTTCCTCTTGTTCTTCTTCTTCTTCTTCTTCTTCTTCTTCTTCTTCTTCCTCCTCCTCTTTTGTGCATGGTCAGTCCCACAACTCCTTGTCAAGGTTCTCCCTCTGCAGGAACCGCGGACAGCTTGGCCTCTATTCCTGCTGCTGCTCTCTGCAGCTCTGGGACTTGCCTTTGCCAGCCTGCAAGGGATCTTTTCTCAGGCTAAACTGAAGAATGCCTCAGCCTACTCCTGGCTACACTTGGGCTTGAGCTAATGCTTGTGAGCCTGGCTTCTGAAACAGAGTCACAAAGGGAAAAAAAATGACATGAAATAACATAACATGAAATAACATCAAATCAAGAAAATTAATAAATTAACAACAAAATAAAATACAATTCATTGTGTTATGTGTCCTTGAAATTGATTTCGGAACTGAAACCCCTCTGTCCCTTCAGGCAAACAGTCTCTTAGATATTGGACTGGCGGACAGGAGAGAAGAGGAGAGGAGAGGAGAGGAGAGGAGAGGAGAGGAGAGGAGAGGAGAGGAGAGGAGAGGAGAGGAGAGGAGAGGAGAGCAGTTCTGCTCTGTCAGGCCTGCAGTTCTGCGTGACAAGCCCTGAGCGAGCCCTGAGGCCTCCATACATGATACCACAGGCAGTATTGCTACTGGAAGTAAGGCTGCACTGGCAACAAATCCACACTGTCTTTTTGCAAAAGAGGGACTCTATGAGGTTGCTTACTCCCCTATTTTGTAGCTACAGGGACTGATTTGGAGCCAGCACCCCAAAGGCTTCCTCCAAAGGGCTGCACATATGCGGCTGTGTCACCCCCATGTCACAATGCCAGCACCCGGCAACGCAGTGGTCACCAGGCCCCACGCAGGATCCAGAGGAGCAGCCTCCCGTGTCCACTGCCAGAGCTGGCCCGGGGGCAGCCCCAGCACATCTGACAGGAAGCACTTGAGGAGCTGCTGGAATCACAGGCCAGGGGCTGAGGGAAGAAAACCTTGCATGAGGCTGCTGGAGGTTCTCCGCTGCAAGACAATCTGCTGGCAGGGCCACCTTCCAAGCTCGGCTCATGGATGCAAATCCTTTTCAACTGGATAGCAGTGGCAAGACCAAGGCAATTCCTTCTTGAGGAGCACTGCAGAGCTCACCATCCTCATCTCCTACACAGCAACGCTCAGGAGCCGTAAGAGATAGGATGTCGAGGGCTTGCAAGGGCTTGCAAGGGCTTGCAGTGCTTTGGAACACCCACTGGTGTCCTACACAGGGACAGCAAGGATTCTTGCCCACAAGCTCCATCAGCTCAGAGGCAGTTGGGCACTCTGGCAAGTCCACGACATAGCTCCAGCTCAAGGGAGGATAGGGCTTGGGCAGCTCCTGGGAAGCATGAGCAGCCTGTGGGACAAGGAGCCAGGTCTGGCTCACATGCTCAGGGAACAGCCCATGGCCAGCACTGGGCTCAGCAAGGAACTTTTTCCCCCGGGGCACATTGGCACTGGTCCCCGGCGGTTTTTTGCCTTCCTCTGCAGTTCTCAGCACCGCCCCTTGCCACCATTTTTTTGGGCCATTTGGCCTGGGAGCTGGCTGCTCATGCTCCACCATGCTGGCAGCCGCAGCTGCCGCTTCTCAGCTCTCCCTGCAGGTAACACAAGCGCCTGGCAGGGACCAGAGCGCTTCTCATGCATCCCTGGCCAAGAAGCACAGCAGCCAAACAAGTTGTGGAAGGCAAAAAGTCTGCTCGTCATCGCTACATGTCACGCTTTGGAAGAGATGCCACGGTACCACTCACCTCTTCTTCCTCTACTTCCTCTTGTTCTTCTTCTTCTTCTTCTTCTTCTTCTTCTTCTTCTTCCTCCTCCTCTTTTGTGCATGGTCAGTCCCACAACTCCTTGTCAAGGTTCTCCCTCTGCAGGAACCGCGCACAGCTTGGCCTCTATTCCTGCTGCTGCTCTCTGCAGCTCTGGGACTTGCCTTTGCCAGCCTGCAAGGGATCTTTTCTCAGGCTAAACTGAAGAATGCCTCAGCCTACTCCTGGCTACACTTGGGCTTGAGCTAATGCTTGTGAGCCTGGCTTCTGAAACAGAGTCACAAAGGGAAAAAAAATGACATGAAATAACATAACATGAAATAACATCAAATCAAGAAAATTAATAAATTAACAACAAAATAAAATACAATTCATTGTGTTATGTGTCCTTGAAATTGATTTCGGAACTGAAACCCCTCTGTCCCTTCAGGCAAACAGTCTCTTAGATATTGGACTGCCGGACAGGAGAGAAGAGGAGAGGAGAGGAGAGGAGAGGAGAGGAGAGCAGTTCTGCTCTGTCAGGCCTGCAGTTCTGCGTGACAAGCCCTGAGCGAGCCCTGAGGCCTCCATACATGATACCACAGGCAGTATTGCTACTGGAAGTAAGGCTGCACTGGCAACAAATCCACACTGTCTTTTTGCAAAAGAGGGACTCTATGAGGTTGCTTACTCCCCTATTTTGTAGCTACAGGGACTGATTTGGAGCCAGCACCCCAAAGGCTTCCTCCAAAGGGCTGCACATATGCGGCTGTGTCACCCCCATGTCACAATGCCAGCACCCGGCAACGCAGTGGTCACCAGGCCCCACGCAGGATCCAGAGGAGCAGCCTCCCGTGTCCACTGCCAGAGCTGGCCTGGGGGCAGCCCCAGCACATCTGACAGGAAGCACTTGAGGAGCTGCTGGAATCACAGGCCAGGGGCTGAGGGAAGAAAACCTTGCATGAGGCTGCTGGAGGTTCTCCGCTGCAAGACAATCTGCTGGCAGGGCCACCTTCCAAGCTCGGCTCATGGATGCAAATCCTTTTCAACTGGATAGCAGTGGCAAGACCAAGGCAATTCCTTCTTGAGGAGCACTGCAGAGCTCACCATCCTCATCTCCTACAGAGCAACGCTCAGGAGCCGTAAGAGATAGGATGTCGAGGGCTTGCAAGGGCTTGCAAGGGCTTGCAGTGCTTTGGAACACCCACTGGTGTCCTACACAGGGACAGCAAGGATTCTTGCCCACAAGGTCTAGCAGCTCAGAGGCACTTGGGCACTCTGGCAAGTCCGCGACATAGCTCCAGCTCAAGGGAGGATAGGGCTTGGGCAGCTCCTGGGAAGCATGAGCAGCCTGTGGGACAAGGAGCCAGGTCTGGCTCACATGCTCAGGGAACAGCCCATGGCCAGCACTGGGCTCAGCAAGGAACTTTTTCCCCCGGGGCACATTGGCACTGGTCCCCGGCGGTTTTTTGCCTTCCTCTGCACTTCTCAGCACCGCCCCTTGCCACCATTTCTTTGGGCCATTTGGCCTGGGAGCCGGCTGCTCATGCTCCACCATGCTGGCAGCCGCAGCTGCCACTTCTCAGCTCTCCCTGCAGCTAACACAAGCGCCTGGCAGGGACCAGAGCGCTTCTCATGCATCCCTGCCCAAGAAGCACAGCAGCCAAACAAGTTGTGGAAGGCAAAAAGTCTGCTCGTCATCGCTACATGTCACGCTTTGGAAGAGATGCCACGGTACCACTCACCTCTTCTTCCTCTTCCTCTTCTTCTTCTTCTTCTTCTTCTTCTTCTTCTTCCTCCTCTTTTGTGCATGGTCAGTCCCACAACTCCTTGTCAAGGTTCTCCCTCTGCAGGAACCGCGCACAGCTTGGCCTCTATTCCTGCTGCTGCTCTCTGCAGCTCTGGGACTTGCCTTTGCCAGCCTGCAAGGGATCTTTTCTCAGGCTAAACTGAAGAATGCCTCAGCCTACTCCTGGCTACACTTGGGCTTGAGCTAATGCTTGTGAGCCTGGCTTCTGAAACAGAGTCACAAAGGGAAAAAAAATGACATGAAATAACATAACATGAAATAACATCAAATCAAGAAAATTAATAAATTAACAACAAAATAAAATACAATTCATTGTGTTATGTGTCCTTGAAATTGATTTCGGAACTGAAACCCCTCTGTCCCTTCAGGCAAACAGTCTCTTAGATATTGGACTGGCGGACAGGAGAGAAGAGGAGAGGAGAGGAGAGGAGAGGAGAGGAGAGCAGTTCTGCTCTGTCAGGCCTGCAGTTCTGCGTGACAAGCCCTGAGCGAGCCCTGAGGCCTCCATACATGATACCACAGGCAGTATTGCTACTGGAAGTAAGGCTGCACTGGCAACAAATCCACACTGTCTTTTTGCAAAAGAGGGACTCTATGAGGTTGCTTACTCCCCTATTTTGTAGCTACAGGGACTGATTTGGAGCCAGCACCCCAAAGGCTTCCTCCAAAGGGCTGCACATATGCGGCTGTGTCACCCCCATGTCACAATGCCAGCACCCGGCAACGCAGTGGTCACCAGGCCCCACGCAGGATCCAGAGGAGCAGCCTCCCGTGTCCACTGCCAGAGCTGGCCCGGGGGCAGCCCCAGCACATCTGACAGGAAGCACTTGAGGAGCTGCTGGAATCACAGGCCAGGGGCTGAGGGAAGAAAACCTTGCATGAGGCTGCTGGAGGTTCTCCGCTGCAAGACAATCTGCTGGCAGGGCCACCTTCCAAGCTCGGCTCATGGATGCAAATCCTTTTCAACTGGATAGCAGTGGCAAGACCAAGGCAATTCCTTCTTGAGGAGCACTGCAGAGCTCACCATCCTCATCTCCTACAGAGCAACGCTCAGGAGCCGTAAGAGATAGGATGTCGAGGGCTTGCAAGGGCTTGCAAGGGCTTGCAGTGCTTTGGAACACCCACTGGTGTCCTACACAGGGACAGCAAGGATTCTTGCCCACAAGGTCTATCAGCTCAGAGGCAGTTGGGCACTCTGGCAAGTCCACGACATAGCTCCAGCTCAAGGGAGGATAGGGCTTGGGCAGCTCCTGGGAAGCATGAGCAGCCTGTGGGACAAGGAGCCAGGTCTGGCTCACATGCTCAGGGAACAGCCCATGGCCAGCACTGGGCTCAGCAAGGAACTTTTTCCCCCGGGGCACATTGGCACTGGTCCCCGGCGGTTTTTTGCCTTCCTCTGCAGTTCTCAGCACCGCCCCTTGCCACCATTTTTTTGGGCCATTTGGCCTGGGAGCTGGCTGCTCATGCTCCACCATGCTGGCAGCCGCAGCTGCCGCTTCTCAGCTCTCCCTGCAGGTAACACAAGCGCCTGGCAGGGACCAGAGCGCTTCTCATGCATCCCTGGCCAAGAAGCACAGCAGCCAAACAAGTTGTGGAAGGCAAAAAGTCTGCTCGTCATCGCTACATGTCACGCTTTGGAAGAGATGCCACGGTACCACTCACCTCTTCTTCCTCTACTTCCTCTTGTTCTTCTTCTTCTTCTTCTTCTTCTTCTTCTTCTTCTTCCTCCTCCTCTTTTGTGCATGGTCAGTCCCACAACTCCTTGTCAAGGTTCTCCCTCTGCAGGAACCGCGGAGAGCTTGGCCTCTATTCCTGCTGCTGCTCTCTGCAGCTCTGGGACTTGCCTTTGCCAGCCTGCAAGGGATCTTTTCTCAGGCTAAACTGAAGAATGCCTCAGCCTACTCCTGGCTACACTTGGGCTTGAGCTAATGCTTGTGAGCCTGGCTTCTGAAACAGAGTCACAAAGGGAAAAAAAATGACATGAAATAACATAACATGAAATAACATCAAATCAAGAAAATTAATAAATTAACAACAAAATAAAATACAATTCATTGTGTTATGTGTCCTTGAAATTGATTTCGGAACTGAAACCCCTCTGTCCCTTCAGGCAAACAGTCTCTTAGATATTGGACTGGCGGACAGGAGAGAAGAGGAGAGGAGAGGAGAGGAGAGGAGAGGAGAGCAGTTCTGCTCTGTCAGGCCTGCAGTTCTGCGTGACAAGCCCTGAGCGAGCCCTGAGGCCTCCATACATGATACCACAGGCAGTATTGCTACTGGAAGTAAGGCTGCACTGGCAACAAATCCACACTGTCTTTTTGCAAAAGAGGGACTCTATGAGGTTGCTTACTCCCCTATTTTGTAGCTACAGGGACTGATTTGGAGCCAGCACCCCAAAGGCTTCCTCCAAAGGGCTGCACATATGCGGCTGTGTCACCCCCATGTCACAATGCCAGCACCCGGCAACGCAGTGGTCACCAGGCCCCACGCAGGATCCAGAGGAGCAGCCTCCCGTGTCCACTGCCAGAGCTGGCCCGGGGGCAGCCCCAGCACATCTGACAGGAAGCACTTGAGGAGCTGCTGGAATCACAGGCCAGGGGCTGAGGGAAGAAAACCTTGCATGAGGCTGCTGGAGGTTCTCCGCTGCAAGACAATCTGCTGGCAGGGCCACCTTCCAAGCTCGGCTCATGGATGCAAATCCTTTTCAACTGGATAGCAGTGGCAAGACCAAGGCAATTCCTTCTTGAGGAGCACTGCAGAGCTCACCATCCTCATCTCCTACAGAGCAACGCTCAGGAGCTGTAAGAGATAGGATGTCGAGGGCTTGCAAGGGCTTGCAAGGGCTTGCAGTGCTTTGGAACACCCACTGGTGTCCTACACAGGGACAGCAAGGATTCTTGCCCACAAGCTCCATCAGCTCAGAGGCAGTTGGGCACTCTGGCAAGTCCGCGACATAGCTCCAGCTCAAGGGAGGATAGGGCTTGGGCAGCTCCTGGGAAGCATGAGCAGCCTGTGGGACAAGGAGCCAGGTCTGGCTCACATGCTCAGGGAACAGCCCATGGCCAGCACTGGGCTCAGCAAGGAACTTTTTCCCCCGGGGCACATTGGCACTGGTCCCCGGCGGTTTTTTGCCTTCCTCTGCAGTTCTCAGCACCGCCCCTTGCCACCATTTTTTTGGGCCATTTGGCCTGGGAGCTGGCTGCTCATGCTCCACCATGCTGGCAGCCGCAGCTGCCGCTTCTCAGCTCTCCCTGCAGGTAACACAAGCGCCTGGCAGGGACCAGAGCGCTTCTCATGCATCCCTGGCCAAGAAGCACAGCAGCCAAACAAGTTGTGGAAGGCAAAAAGTCTGCTCGTCATCGCTACATGTCACGCTTTGGAAGAGATGCCACGGTACCACTCACCTCTTCTTCCTCTTCTTCCTCTTGTTCTTCTTCTTCTTCTTCTTCTTCTTCTTCTTCTTCTTCCTCCTCCTCTTTTGTGCATGGTCAGTCCCACAACTCCTTGTCAAGGTTCTCCCTCTGCAGGAACCGCGGACAGCTTGGCCTCTATTCCTGCTGCTGCTCTCTGCAGCTCTGGGACTTGCCTTTGCCAGCCTGCAAGGGATCTTTTCTCAGGCTAAACTGAAGAATGCCTCAGCCTACTCCTGGCTACACTTGGGCTTGAGCTAATGCTTGTGAGCCTGGCTTCTGAAACAGAGTCACAAAGGGAAAAAAAATGACATGAAATAACATAACATGAAATAACATCAAATCAAGAAAATTAATAAATTAACAACAAAATAAAATACAATTCATTGTGTTATGTGTCCTTGAAATTGATTTCGGAACTGAAACCCCTCTGTCCCTTCAGGCAAACAGTCTCTTAGATATTGGACTGGCGGACAGGAGAGAAGAGGAGAGGAGAGGAGAGGAGAGGAGAGGAGAGGAGAGGAGAGGAGAGGAGAGGAGAGGAGAGGAGAGGAGAGGAGAGGAGAGGAGAGGAGAGGAGAGGAGAGGAGAGGAGAGGAGAGCAGTTCTGCTCTGTCAGGCCTGCAGTTCTGCGTGACAAGCCCTGAGCGAGCCCTGAGGCCTCCATACATGATACCACAGGCAGTATTGCTACTGGAAGGAAGGCTGCACTGGCAACAAATCCACACTGTCTTTTTGCAAAAGAGGGACTCTATTAGGTTGCTTACTCCCCTATTTTGTAGCTACAGGGACTGATTTGGAGCCAGCACCCCAAAGGCTTCCTCCAAAGGGCTGCACATATGCGGCTGTGTCACCCCCATGTCACAATGCCAGCACCCGGCAACGCAGTGGTCACCAGGCCCCACGCAGGATCCAGAGGAGCAGCCTCCCGTGTCCACTGCCAGAGCTGGCCCGGGGGCAGCCCCAGCACATCTGACAGGAAGCACTTGAGGAGCTGCTGGAATCACAGGCCAGGGGCTGAGGGAAGAAAACCTTGCATGAGGCTGCTGGAGGTTCTCCGCTGCAAGACAATCTGCTGGCAGGGCCACCTTCCAAGCTCGGCTCATGGATGCAAATCCTTTTCAACTGGATAGCAGTGGCAAGACCAAGGCAATTCCTTCTTGAGGAGCACTGCAGAGCTCACCATCCTCATCTCCTACAGAGCAACGCTCAGGAGCCGTAAGAGATAGGATGTCGAGGGCTTGCAAGGGCTTGCAAGGCCTTGCAGTGCTTTGGAACACCCACTGGTGTCCTACACAGGGACAGCAAGGATTCTTGCCCACAAGGTCTATCAGCTCAGAGGCACTTGGGCACTCTGGCAAGTCCGCGACATAGCTCCAGCTCAAGGGAGGATAGGGCTTGGGCAGCTCCTGGGAAGCATGAGCAGCCTGTGGGACAAGGAGCCAGGTCTGGCTCACATGCTCAGGGAACAGCCCATGGCCAGCACTGGGCTCAGCAAGGAACTTTTTCCCCCGGGGCACATTGGCACTGGTCCCCGGCGGTTTTTTGCCTTCCTCTGCAGTTCCCAGCACCGCCCCTTGCCACCATTTTTTTGGGCCATTTGGCCTGGGAGCTGGCTGCTCATGCTCCACCATGCTGGCAGCCGCAGCTGCCGCTTCTCAGCTCTCCCTGCAGGTAACACAAGCGCCTGGCAGGGACCAGAGCGCTTCTCATGCATCCCTGGCCAAGAAGCACAGCAGCCAAACAAGTTGTGGAAGGCAAAAAGTCTGCTCGTCATCGCTACATGTCACGCTTTGGAAGAGATGCCACGGTACCACTCACCTCTTCTTCCTCTTCTTCCTCTTCTTCTTCTTCTTCTTCTTCTTCTTCTTCTTCTTCTTCCTCCTCTTTTGTGCATGGTCAGTCCCACAACTCCTTGTCAAGGTTCTCCCTCTGCAGGAACCGCGGACAGCTTGGCCTCTATTCCTGCTGCTGCTCTCTGCAGCTCTGGGACTTGCCTTTGCCAGCCTGCAAGGGATCTTTTCTCAGGCTAAACTGAAGAATGCCTCAGCCTACTCCTGGCTACACTTGGGCTTGAGCTAATGCTTGTGAGCCTGGCTTCTGAAACAGAGTCACAAAGGGAAAAAAAATGACATGAAATAACATAACATGAAATAACATCAAATCAAGAAAATTAATAAATTAACAACAAAATAAAATACAATTCATTGTGTTATGTGTCCTTGAAATTGATTTCGGAACTGAAACCCCTCTGTCCCTTCAGGCAAACAGTCTCTTAGATATTGGACTGGCGGACAGGAGAGAAGAGGAGAGGAGAGGAGAGGAGAGGAGAGGAGAGGAGAGCAGTTCTGCTCTGTCAGGCCTGCAGTTCTGCGTGACAAGCCCTGAGCGAGCCCTGAGGCCTCCATACATGATACCACAGGCAGTATTGCTCCTGGAAGTAAGGCTGCACTGGCAACAAATCCACACTGTCTTTTTGCAAAAGAGGGACTCTATTAGGTTGCTTACTCCCCTATTTTGTAGCTACAGGGACTGATTTGGAGCCAGCACCCCAAAGGCTTCCTCCAAAGGGCTGCACATATGCGGCTGTGTCACCCCCATGTCACAATGCCAGCACCCGGCAACGCAGTGGTCACTAGGCCCCACGCAGGATCCAGAGGAGCAGCCTCCCGTGTCCACTGCCAGAGCTGGCCCGGGGGCAGCCCCAGCACATCTGACAGGAAGCACTTGAGGAGCTGCTGGAATCACAGGCCAGGGGCTGAGGGAAGAAAACCTTGCATGAGGCTGCTGGAGGTTCTCCGCTGCAAGACAATCTGCTGGCAGGGCCACCTTCCAAGCTCGGCTCATGGATGCAAATCCTTTTCAACTGGATAGCAGTGGCAAGACCAAGGCAATTCCTTCTTGAGGAGCACTGCAGAGCTCACCATCCTCATCTCCTACAGAGCAACGCTCAGGAGCCGTAAGAGATAGGATGTCGAGGGCTTGCAAGGGCTTGCAAGGGCTTGCAGTGCTTTGGAACACCCACTGGTGTCCTACACAGGGACAGCAAGGATTCTTGCCCACAAGGTCTATCAGCTCAGAGGCACTTGGGCACTCTGGCAAGTCCGCGACATAGCTCCAGCTCAAGGGAGGATAGGGCTTGGGCAGCTCCTGGGAAGCATGAGCAGCCTGTGGGACAAGGAGCCAGGTCTGGCTCACATGCTCAGGGAACAGCCCATGGCCAGCACTGGGCTCAGCAAGGAACTTTTTCCCCCGGGGCACATTGGCACTGGTCCCCGGCGGTTTTTTGCCTTCCTCTGCAGTTCCCAGCACCGCCCCTTGCCACCATTTTTTTGGGCCATTTGGCCTGGGAGCTGGCTGCTCATGCTCCACCATGCTGGCAGCCGCAGCTGCCGCTTCTCAGCTCTCCCTGCAGGTAACACAAGCGCCTGGCAGGGACCAGAGCGCTTCTCATGCATCCCTGGCCAAGAAGCACAGCAGCCAAACAAGTTGTGGAAGGCAAAAAGTCTGCTCGTCATCGCTACATGTCACGCTTTGGAAGAGATGCCACGGTACCACTCACCTCTTCTTCCTCTTCTTCCTCTTGTTCTTGTTCTTCTTCTTCTTCTTCTTCTTCTTCTTCTTCCTCCTCCTCTTTTGTGCATGGTCAGTCCCACAACTCCTTGTCAAGGTTCTCCCTCTGCAGGAACCGCGGACAGCTTGGCCTCTATTCCTGCTGCTGCTCTCTGCAGCTCTGGGACTTGCCTTTGCCAGCCTGCAAGGGATCTTTTCTCAGGCTAAACTGAAGAATGCCTCAGCCTACTCCTGGCTACACTTGGGCTTGAGCTAATGCTTGTGAGCCTGGCTTCTGAAACAGAGTCACAAAGGGAAAAAAAATGACATGAAATAACATAACATGAAATAACATCAAATCAAGAAAATTAATAAATTAACAACAAAATAAAATACAATTCATTGTGTTATGTGTCCTTGAAATTGATTTCGGAACTGAAACCCCTCTGTCCCTTCAGGCAAACAGTCTCTTAGATATTGGACTGCCGGACAGGAGAGAAGAGGAGAGGAGAGGAGAGGAGAGGAGAGGAGAGGAGAGGAGAGGAGAGGAGAGGAGAGGAGAGCAGTTCTGCTCTGTCAGGCCTGCAGTTCTGCGTGACAAGCCCTGAGCGAGCCCTGAGGCCTCCATACATGATACCACAGGCAGTATTGCTACTGGAAGTAAGGCTGCACTGGCAACAAATCCACACTGTCTTTTTGCAAAAGAGGGACTCTATTAGGTTGCTTACTCCCCTATTTTGTAGCTACAGGGACTGATTTGGAGCCAGCACCCCAAAGGCTTCCTCCAAAGGGCTGCACATATGCGGCTGTGTCACCCCCATGTCACAATGCCAGCACCCGGCAACGCAGTGGTCACCAGGCCCCACGCAGGATCCAGAGGAGCAGCCTCCCGTGTCCACTGCCAGAGCTGGCCCGGGGGCAGCCCCAGCACATCTGACAGGAAGCACTTGAGGAGCTGCTGGAATCACAGGCCAGGGGCTGAGGGAAGAAAACCTTGCATGAGGCTGCTGGAGGTTCTCCGCTGCAAGACAATCTGCTGGCAGGGCCACCTTCCAAGCTCGGCTCATGGATGCAAATCCTTTTCAACTGGATAGCAGTGGCAAGACCAAGGCAATTCCTTCTTGAGGAGCACTGCAGAGCTCACCATCCTCATCTCCTACAGAGCAACGCTCAGGAGCCGTAAGAGATAGGATGTCGAGGGCTTGCAAGGGCTTGCAAGGGCTTGCAGTGCTTTGGAACACCCACTGGTGTCCTACACAGGGACAGCAAGGATTCTTGCCCACAAGGTCTAGCAGCTCAGAGGCACTTGGGCACTCTGGCAAGTCCGCGACATAGCTCCAGCTCAAGGGAGGATAGGGCTTGGGCAGCTCCTGGGAAGCATGAGCAGCCTGTGGGACAAGGAGCCAGGTCTGGCTCACATGCTCAGGGAACAGCCCATGGCCAGCACTGGGCTCAGCAAGGAACTTTTTCCCCCGGGGCACATTGGCACTGGTCCCCGGCGGTTTTTTGCCTTCCTCTGCAGTTCCCAGCACCGCCCCTTGCCACCATTTTTTTGGGCCATTTGGCCTGGGAGCTGGCTGCTCATGCTCCACCATGCTGGCAGCCGCAGCTGCCGCTTCTCAGCTCTCCCTGCAGGTAACACAAGCGCCTGGCAGGGACCAGAGCGCTTCTCATGCATCCCTGGCCAAGAAGCACAGCAGCCAAACAAGTTGTGGAAGGCAAAAAGTCTGCTCGTCATCGCTACATGTCACGCTTTGGAAGAGATGCCACGGTACCACTCACCTCTTCTTCCTCTTCTTCCTCTTCTTCTTCTTCTTCTTCTTCTTCTTCTTCTTCTTCTTCCTCCTCCTCTTTTGTGCATGGTCAGTCCCACAACTCCTTGTCAAGGTTCTCCCTCTGCAGGAACCGCGGACAGCTTGGCCTCTATTCCTGCTGCTGCTCTCTGCAGCTCTGGGACTTGCCTTTGCCAGCCTGCAAGGGATCTTTTCTCAGGCTAAACTGAAGAATGCCTCAGCCTACTCCTGGCTACACTTGGGCTTGAGCTAATGCTTGTGAGCCTGGCTTCTGAAACAGAGTCACAAAGGGAAAAAAAATGACATGAAATAACATAACATGAAATAACATCAAATCAAGAAAATTAATAAATTAACAACAAAATAAAATACAATTCATTGTGTTATGTGTCCTTGAAATTGATTTCGGAACTGAAACCCCTCTGTCCCTTCAGGCAAACAGTCTCTTAGATATTGGACTGGCGGACAGGAGAGAAGAGGAGAGGAGAGGAGAGGAGAGGAGAGGAGAGGAGAGGAGAGGAGAGGAGAGGAGAGGAGAGGAGAGGAGTGGAGAGGAGAGGAGAGGAGAGGAGAGGAGAGGAGAGCAGTTCTGCTCTGTCAGGCCTGCAGTTCTGCGTGACAAGCCCTGAGCGAGCCCTGAGGCCTCCATACATGATACCACAGGCAGTATTGCTAGTGGAAGGAAGGCTGCACTGGCAACAAATCCACACTGTCTTTTTGCAAAAGAGGGACTCTATTAGGTTGCTTACTCCCCTATTTTGTAGCTACAGGGACTGATTTGGAGCCAGCACCCCAAAGGCTTCCTCCAAAGGGCTGCACATATGCGGCTGTGTCACCCCCATGTCACAATGCCAGCACCCGGCAACGCAGTGGTCACCAGGCCCCACGCAGGATCCAGAGGAGCAGCCTCCCGTGTCCACTGCCAGAGCTGGCCCGGGGGCAGCCCCAGCACATCTGACAGGAAGCACTTGAGGAGCTGCTGGAATCACAGGCCAGGGGCTGAGGGAAGAAAACCTTGCATGAGGCTGCTGGAGGTTCTCCGCTGCAAGACAATCTGCTGGCAGGGCCACCTTCCAAGCTCGGCTCATGGATGCAAATCCTTTTCAACTGGATAGCAGTGGCAAGACCAAGGCAATTCCTTCTTGAGGAGCACTGCAGAGCTCACCATCCTCATCTCCTACACAGCAACGCTCAGGAGCCGTAAGAGATAGGATGTCGAGGGCTTGCAAGGGCTTGCAAGGCCTTGCAGTGCTTTGGAACACCCACTGGTGTCCTACACAGGGACAGCAAGGATTCTTGCCCACAAGGTCTATCAGCTCAGAGGCACTTGGGCACTCTGGCAAGCCCGCGACATAGCTCCAGCTCAAGGGAGGATAGGGCTTGGGCAGCTCCTGGGAAGCATGAGCAGCCTGTGGGACAAGGAGCCAGGTCTGGCTCACATGCTCAGGGAACAGCCCATGGCCAGCACTGGGCTCAGCAAGGAACTTTTTCCCCCGGGGCACATTGGCACTGGTCCCCGGCGGTTTTTTGCCTTCCTCTGCAGTTCCCAGCACCGCCCCTTGCCACCATTTTTTTGGGCCATTTGGCCTGGGAGCTGGCTGCTCATGCTCCACCATGCTGGCAGCCGCAGCTGCCGCTTCTCAGCTCTCCCTGCAGGTAACACAAGCGCCTGGCAGGGACCAGAGCGCTTCTCATGCATCCCTGGCCAAGAAGCACAGCAGCCAAACAAGTTGTGGAAGGCAAAAAGTCTGCTCGTCATCGCTACATGTCACGCTTTGGAAGAGATGCCACGGTACCACTCACCTCTTCTTCCTCTTCTTCCTCTTCTTCTTCTTCTTCTTCTTCTTCTTCTTCTTCTTCTTCCTCCTCTTTTGTGCATGGTCAGTCCCACAACTCCTTGTCAAGGTTCTCCCTCTGCAGGAACCGCGGACAGCTTGGCCTCTATTCCTGCTGCTGCTCTCTGCAGCTCTGGGACTTGCCTTTGCCAGCCTGCAAGGGATCTTTTCTCAGGCTAAACTGAAGAATGCCTCAGCCTACTCCTGGCTACACTTGGGCTTGAGCTAATGCTTGTGAGCCTGGCTTCTGAAACAGAGTCACAAAGGGAAAAAAAATGACATGAAATAACATAACATGAAATAACATCAAATCAAGAAAATTAATAAATTAACAACAAAATAAAATACAATTCATTGTGTTATGTGTCCTTGAAATTGATTTCGGAACTGAAACCCCTCTGTCCCTTCAGGCAAACAGTCTCTTAGATATTGGACTGGCGGACAGGAGAGAAGAGGAGAGGAGAGGAGAGGAGAGGAGAGGAGAGGAGAGCAGTTCTGCTCTGTCAGGCCTGCAGTTCTGCGTGACAAGCCCTGAGCGAGCCCTGAGGCCTCCATACATGATACCACAGGCAGTATTGCTACTGGAAGTAAGGCTGCACTGGCAACAAATCCACACTGTCTTTTTGCAAAAGAGGGACTCTATTAGGTTGCTTACTCCCCTATTTTGTAGCTACAGGGACTGATTTGGAGCCAGCACCCCAAAGGCTTCCTCCAAAGGGCTGCACATATGCGGCTGTGTCACCCCCATGTCACAATGCCAGCACCCGGCAACGCAGTGGTCACCAGGCCCCACGCAGGATCCAGAGGAGCAGCCTCCCGTGTCCACTGCCAGAGCTGGCCCGGGGGCAGCCCCAGCACATCTGACAGGAAGCACTTGAGGAGCTGCTGGAATCACAGGCCAGGGGCTGAGGGAAGAAAACCTTGCATGAGGCTGCTGGAGGTTCTCCGCTGCAAGACAATCTGCTGGCAGGGCCACCTTCCAAGCTCGGCTCATGGATGCAAATGCTTTTCAACTGGATAGCAGTGGCAAGACCAAGGCAATTCCTTCTTGAGGAGCACTGCAGAGCTCACCATCCTCATCTCCTACAGAGCAACGCTCAGGAGCCGTAAGAGATAGGATGTCGAGGGCTTGCAAGGGCTTGCAAGGGCTTGCAGTGCTTTGGAACACCCACTGGTGTCCTACACAGGGACAGCAAGGATTCTTGCCCACAAGGTCTATCAGCTCAGAGGCACTTGGGCACTCTGGCAAGTCCGCGACATAGCTCCAGCTCAAGGGAGGATAGGGCTTGGGCAGCTCCTGGGAAGCATGAGCAGCCTGTGGGACAAGGAGCCAGGTCTGGCTCACATGCTCAGGGAACAGCCCATGGCCAGCACTGGGCTCAGCAAGGAACTTTTTCCCCCGGGGCACATTGGCACTGGTCCCCGGCGGTTTTTTGCCTTCCTCTGCAGTTCCCAGCACCGCCCCTTGCCACCATTTTTTTGGGCCATTTGGCCTGGGAGCTGGCTGCTCATGCTCCACCATGCTGGCAGCCGCAGCTGCCGCTTCTCAGCTCTCCCTGCAGGTAACACAAGCGCCTGGCAGGGACCAGAGCGCTTCTCATGCATCCCTGGCCAAGAAGCACAGCAGCCAAACAAGTTGTGGAAGGCAAAAAGTCTGCTCGTCATCGCTACATGTCACGCTTTGGAAGAGATGCCACGGTACCACTCACCTCTTCTTCCTCTTCTTCCTCTTGTTCTTGTTCTTCTTCTTCTTCTTCTTCTTCTTCTTCTTCCTCCTCCTCTTTTGTGCATGGTCAGTCCCACAACTCCTTGTCAAGGTTCTCCCTCTGCAGGAACCGCGGACAGCTTGGCCTCTATTCCTGCTGCTGCTCTCTGCAGCTCTGGGACTTGCCTTTGCCAGCCTGCAAGGGATCTTTTCTCAGGCTAAACTGAAGAATGCCTCAGCCTACTCCTGGCTACACTTGGGCTTGAGCTAATGCTTGTGAGCCTGGCTTCTGAAACAGAGTCACAAAGGGAAAAAAAATGACATGAAATAACATAACATGAAATAACATCAAATCAAGAAAATTAATAAATTAACAACAAAATAAAATACAATTCATTGTGTTATGTGTCCTTGAAATTGATTTCGGAACTGAAACCCCTCTGTCCCTTCAGGCAAACAGTCTCTTAGATATTGGACTGCCGGACAGGAGAGAAGAGGAGAGGAGAGGAGAGGAGAGGAGAGGAGAGGAGAGGAGAGGAGAGGAGAGGAGAGGAGAGGAGAGGAGAGCAGTTCTGCTCTGTCAGGCCTGCAGTTCTGCGTGACAAGCCCTGAGCGAGCCCTGAGGCCTCCATACATGATACCACAGGCAGTATTGCTACTGGAAGTAAGGCTGCACTGGCAACAAATCCACACTGTCTTTTTGCAAAAGAGGGACTCTATTAGGTTGCTTACTCCCCTATTTTGTAGCTACAGGGACTGATTTGGAGCCAGCACCCCAAAGGCTTCCTCCAAAGGGCTGCACATATGCGGCTGTGTCACCCCCATGTCACAATGCCAGCACCCGGCAATGCAGTGGTCACCAGGCCCCACGCAGGATCCAGAGGAGCAGCCTCCCGTGTCCACTGCCAGAGCTGGCCCGGGGGCAGCCCCAGCACATCTGACAGGAAGCACTTGAGGAGCTGCTGGAATCACAGGCCAGGGGCTGAGGGAAGAAAACCTTGCATGAGGCTGCTGGAGGTTCTCCGCTGCAAGACAATCTGCTGGCAGGGCCACCTTCCAAGCTCGGCTCATGGATGCAAATCCTTTTCAACTGGATAGCAGTGGCAAGACCAAGGCAATTCCTTCTTGAGGAGCACTGCAGAGCTCACCATCCTCATCTCCTACACAGCAACGCTCAGGAGCCGTAAGAGATAGGATGTCGAGGGCTTGCAAGGGCTTGCAAGGCCTTGCAGTGCTTTGGAACACCCACTGGTGTCCTACACAGGGACAGCAAGGATTCTTGCCCACAAGGTCTATCAGCTCAGAGGCACTTGGGCACTCTGGCAAGCCCGCGACATAGCTCCAGCTCAAGGGAGGATAGGGCTTGGGCAGCTCCTGGGAAGCATGAGCAGCCTGTGGGACAAGGAGCCAGGTCTGGCTCACATGCTCAGGGAACAGCCCATGGCCAGCACTGGGCTCAGCAAGGAAATTTTTCCCCCGGGGCACATTGGCACTGGTCCCCGGCGGTTTTTTGCCTTCCTCTGCAGTTCTCAGCACCGCCCCTTGCCACCATTTTTTTGGGCCATTTGGCCTGGGAGCTGGCTGCTCATGCTCCACCATGCTGGCAGCCGCAGCTGCCGCTTCTCAGCTCTCCCTGCAGGTAACACAAGCGCCTGGCAGGGACCAGAGCGCTTCTCATGCATCCCTGGCCAAGAAGCACAGCAGCCAAACAAGTTGTGGAAGGCAAAAAGTCTGCTCGTCATCGCTACATGTCACGCTTTGGAAGAGATGCCACGGTACCACTCACCTCTTCTTCCTCTTCTTCCTCTTCTTCTTCTTCTTCTTCTTCTTCTTCTTCTTCTTCTTCTTCCTCCTCTTTTGTGCATGGTCAGTCCCACAACTCCTTGTCAAGGTTCTCCCTCTGCAGGAACCGCGGACAGCTTGGCCTCTATTCCTGCTGCTGCTCTCTGCAGCTCTGGGACTTGCCTTTGCCAGCCTGCAAGGGATCTTTTCTCAGGCTAAACTGAAGAATGCCTCAGCCTACTCCTGGCTACACTTGGGCTTGAGCTAATGCTTGTGAGCCTGGCTTCTGAAACAGAGTCACAAAGGGAAAAAAAATGACATGAAATAACATAACATGAAATAACATCAAATCAAGAAAATTAATAAATTAACAACAAAATAAAATACAATTCATTGTGTTATGTGTCCTTGAAATTGATTTCGGAACTGAAACCCCTCTGTCCCTTCAGGCAAACAGTCTCTTAGATATTGGACTGGCGGACAGGAGAGAAGAGGAGAGGAGAGGAGAGGAGAGGAGAGGAGAGGAGAGGAGAGGAGAGGAGAGGAGAGGAGAGGAGAGGAGAGGAGAGGAGAGCAGTTCTGCTCTGTCAGGCCTGCAGTTCTGCGTGACAAGCCCTGAGCGAGCCCTGAGGCCTCCATACATGATACCACAGGCAGTATTGCTACTGGAAGGAAGGCTGCACTGGCAACAAATCCACACTGTCTTTTTGCAAAAGAGGGACTCTATTAGGTTGCTTACTCCCCTATTTTGTAGCTACAGGGACTGATTTGGAGCCAGCACCCCAAAGGCTTCCTCCAAAGGGCTGCACATATGCGGCTGTGTCACCCCCATGTCACAATGCCAGCACCCGGCAACGCAGTGGTCACCAGGCCCCACGCAGGATCCAGAGGAGCAGCCTCCCGTGTCCACTGCCAGAGCTGGCCCGGGGGCAGCCCCAGCACATCTGACAGGAAGCACTTGAGGAGCTGCTGGAATCACAGGCCAGGGGCTGAGGGAAGAAAACCTTGCATGAGGCTGCTGGAGGTTCTCCGCTGCAAGACAATCTGCTGGCAGGGCCACCTTCCAAGCTCGGCTCATGGATGCAAATCCTTTTCAACTGGATAGCAGTGGCAAGACCAAGGCAATTCCTTCTTGAGGAGCACTGCACAGCTCACCATCCTCATCTCCTACAGAGCAACGATCAGGAGCCGTAAGAGATAGGATGTCGAGGGCTTGCAAGGGCTTGCAAGGCCTTGCAGTGCTTTGGAACACCCACTGGTGTCCTACACAGGGACAGCAAGGATTCTTGCCCACAAGGTCTATCAGCTCAGAGGCACTTGGGCATTCTGGCAAGTCCGCGACATAGCTCCAGCTCAAGGGAGGATAGGGCTTGGGCAGCTCCTGGGAAGCATGAGCAGCCTGTGGGACAAGGAGCCAGGTCTGGCTCACATGCTCAGGGAACAGCCCATGGCCAGCACTGGGCTCAGCAAGGAACTTTTTCCCCCGGGGCACATTGGCACTGGTCCCCGGCGGTTTTTTGCCTTCCTCTGCAGTTCCCAGCACCGCCCCTTGCCACCATTTCTTTGGGCCATTTGGCCTGGGAGCTGGCTGCTCATGCTCCACCATGCTGGCAGCCGCAGCTGCCGCTTCTCAGCTCTCCCTGCAGGTAACACAAGCGCCTGGCAGGGACCAGAGCGCTTCTCATGCATCCCTGGCCAAGAAGCACAGCAGCCAAACAAGTTGTGGAAGGCAAAAAGTCTGCTCGTCATCGCTACATGTCACGCTTTGGAAGAGATGCCACGGTACCACTCACCTCTTCTTCCTCTTCTTCCTCTTCTTCTTCTTCTTCTTCTTCTTCTTCTTCTTCTTCTTCTTCCTCCTCTTTTGTGCATGGTCAGTCCCACAACTCCTTGTCAAGGTTCTCCCTCTGCAGGAACCGCGGACAGCTTGGCCTCTATTCCTGCTGCTGCTCTCTGCAGCTCTGGGACTTGCCTTTGCCAGCCTGCAAGGGATCTTTTCTCAGGCTAAACTGAAGAATGCCTCAGCCTACTCCTGGCTACACTTGGGCTTGAGCTAATGCTTGTGAGCCTGGCTTCTGAAACAGAGTCACAAAGGGAAAAAAAATGACATGAAATAACATAACATGAAATAACATCAAATCAAGAAAATTAATAAATTAACAACAAAATAAAATACAATTCATTGTGTTATGTGTCCTTGAAATTGATTTCGGAACTGAAACCCCTCTGTCCCTTCAGGCAAACAGTCTCTTAGATATTGGACTGGCGGACAGGAGAGAAGAGGAGAGGAGAGGAGAGGAGAGGAGAGGAGAGGAGAGGAGAGGAGAGGAGAGGAGAGGAGAGGAGAGGAGAGGAGAGGAGAGGAGAGGAGAGGAGAGGAGAGGAGAGGAGAGCAGTTCTGCTCTGTCAGGCCTGCAGTTCTGCGTGACAAGCCCTGAGCGAGCCCTGAGGCCTCCATACATGATACCACAGGCAGTATTGCTAGTGGAAGGAAGGCTGCACTGGCAACAAATCCACACTGTCTTTTTGCAAAAGAGGGACTCTATTAGGTTGCTTACTCCCCTATTTTGTAGCTACAGGGACTGATTTGGAGCCAGCACCCCAAAGGCTTCCTCCAAAGGGCTGCACATATGCGGCTGTGTCACCCCCATGTCACAATGCCAGCACCCGGCAACGCAGTGGTCACCAGGCCCCACGCAGGATCCAGAGGAGCAGCCTCCCGTGTCCACTGCCAGAGCTGGCCCGGGGGCAGCCCCAGCACATCTGACAGGAAGCACTTGAGGAGCTGCTGGAATCACAGGCCAGGGGCTGAGGGAAGAAAACCTTGCATGAGGCTGCTGGAGGTTCTCCGCTGCAAGACAATCTGCTGGCAGGGCCACCTTCCAAGCTCGGCTCATGGATGCAAATCCTTTTCAACTGGATAGCAGTGGCAAGACCAAGGCAATTCCTTCTTGAGGAGCACTGCAGAGCTCACCATCCTCATCTCCTACACAGCAACGCTCAGGAGCCGTAAGAGATAGGATGTCGAGGGCTTGCAAGGGCTTGCAAGGCCTTGCAGTGCTTTGGAACACCCACTGGTGTCCTACACAGGGACAGCAAGGATTCTTGCCCACAAGGTCTATCAGCTCAGAGGCACTTGGGCACTCTGGCAATTCCGCGACACAGCTCCAGCTCAAGGGAGGATAGGGCTTGGGCAGCTCCTGGGAAGCATGAGCAGCCTGTGGGACAAGGAGCCAGGTCTGGCTCACATGCTCAGGGAACAGCCCATGGCCAGCACTGGGCTCAGCAAGGAACTTTTTCCCCCGGGGCACATTGGCACTGGTCCCCGGCGGTTTTTTGCCTTCCTCTGCAGTTCCCAGCACCGCCCCTTGCCACCATTTTTTTGGGCCATTTGGCCTGGGAGCTGGCTGCTCATGCTCCACCATGCTGGCAGCCGCAGCTGCCGCTTCTCAGCTCTCCCTGCAGGTAACACAAGCGCCTGGCAGGGACCAGAGTGCTTCTCATGCATCCCTGGCCAAGAAGCACAGCAGCCAAACAAGTTGTGGAAGGCAAAAAGTCTGCTCGTCATCGCTACATGTCACGCTTTGGAAGAGATGCCACGGTACCACTCACCTCTTCTTCCTCTTCTTCCTCTTCTTCTTCTTCGTCTTCTTCTTCTTCTTCTTCTTCTTCTTCTTCTTCTTCTTCTTCTTCCTCCTCCTCTTTTGTGCATGGTCAGTCCCACAACTCCTTGTCAAGGTTCTCCCTCTGCAGGAACCGCGGACAGCTTGGCCTCTATTCCTGCTGCTGCTCTCTGCAGCTCTGGGACTTGCCTCTGCCAGCCTGCAAGGGATCTTTTCTCAGGCTAAACTGAAGAATGCCTCAGCCTACTCCTGGCTACACTTGGGCTTGAGCTAATGCTTGTGAGCCTGGCTTCTGAAACAGAGTCACAAAGGGAAAAAAAATGACATGAAATAACATAACATGAAATAACATCAAATCAAGAAAATTAATAAATTAACAACAAAATAAAATACAATTCATTGTGTTATGTGTCCTTGAAATTGATTTCGGAACTGAAACCCCTCTGTCCCTTCAGGCAAACAGTCTCTTAGACATTGGACTGGCGGACAGGAGAGAAGAGGAGAGGAGAGGAGAGGAGAGGAGAGGAGAGGAGAGGAGAGGAGAGGAGAGGAGAGGAGAGGAGAGGAGAGGAGAGCAGTTCTGCTCTGTCAGGCCTGCAGTTCTGCGTGACAAGCCCTGAGCGAGCCCTGAGGCCTCCATACATGATACCACAGGCAGTATTGCTACTGGAAGTAAGGCTGCACTGGCAACAAATCCACACTGTCTTTTTGCAAAAGAGGGACTCTATTAGGTTGCTTACTCCCCTATTTTGTAGCTACAGGGACTGATTTGGAGCCAGCACCCCAAAGGCTTCCTCCAAAGGGCTGCACATATGCGGCTGTGTCACCCCCATGTCACAATGCCAGCACCCGGCAACGCAGTGGTCACCAGGCCCCACGCAGGATCCAGAGGAGCAGCCTCCCGTGTCCACTGCCAGAGCTGGCCCGGGGGCAGCCCCAGCACATCTGACAGGAAGCACTTGAGGAGCTGCTGGAATCACAGGCCAGGGGCTGAGGGAAGAAAACCTTGCATGAGGCTGCTGGAGGTTCTCCGCTGCAAGACAATCTGCTGGCAGGGCCACCTTCCAAGCTCGGCTCATGGATGCAAATCCTTTTCAACTGGATAGCAGTGGCAAGACCAAGGCAATTCCTTCTTGAGGAGCACTGCACAGCTCACCATCCTCATCTCCTACACAGCAACGCTCAGGAGCCGTAAGAGATAGGATGTCGAGGGCTTGCAAGGGCTTGCAAGGGCTTGCAGTGCTTTGGAACACCCACTGGTGTCCTACACAGGGACAGCAAGGATTCTTGCCCACAAGGTCTATCAGCTCAGAGGCACTCAGGCACTCTGGCAAGTCCGCGACATAGCTCCAGCTCAAGGGAGGATAGGGCTTGGGCAGCTCCTGGGAAGCATGAGCAGCCTGTGGGACAAGGAGCCAGGTCTGGCTCACATGCTCAGGGAACAGCCCATGGCCAGCACTGGGCTCAGCAAGGAACTTTTTCCCCCGGGGCACATTGGCACTGGTCCCCGGCGGTTTTTTGCCTTCCTCTGCAGTTCCCAGCACCGCCCCTTGCCACCATTTTTTTGGGCCATTTGGCCTGGGAGCTGGCTGCTCATGCTCCACCATGCTGGCAGCCGCAGCTGCCGCTTCTCAGCTCTCCCTGCAGGTAACACAAGTGCCTGGCAGGGACCAGAGCGCTTCTCATGCATCCCTGGCCAAGAAGCACAGCAGCCAAACAAGTTGTGGAAGGCAAAAAGTCTGCTCGTCATCGCTACATGTCACGCTTTGGAAGAGATGCCACGGTACCACTCACCTCTTCTTCCTCTTCTTCCTCTTCTTCTTCTTCTTTTTCTTCTTCTTCTTCTTCTTCTTCTTCTTCCTCCTCCTCTTTTGTGCATGGTCAGTCCCACAACTCCTTGTCAAGGTTCTCCCTCTGCAGGAACCACGGACAGCTTGGCCTCTATTCCTGCTGCTGCTCTCTGCAGCTCTGGGACTTGCCTTTGCCAGCCTGCAAGGGATCTTTTCTCAGGCTAAACTGAAGAATGCCTCAGCCTACTCCTGGCTACACTTGGGCTTGAGCTAATGCTTGTGAGCCTGGCTTCTGAAACAGAGTCACAAAGGGAAAAAAAATGACATGAAATAACATAACATGAAATAACATCAAATCAAGAAAATTAATAAATTAACAACAAAATAAAATACAATTCATTGTGTTATGTGTCCTTGAAATTGATTTCGGAACTGAAACCCCTCTGTCCCTTCAGGCAAACAGTCTCTTAGATATTGGACTGGCGGACAGGAGAGAAGAGGAGAGGAGAGGAGAGGAGAGGAGAGCAGTTCTGCTCTGTCAGGCCTGCAGTTCTGCGTGACAAGCCCTGAGCGAGCCCTGAGGCCTCCATACATGATACCACAGGCAGTATTGCTACTGGAAGGAAGGCTGCACTGGCAACAAATCCACACTGTCTTTTTGCAAAAAAGGGACTCTATGAGGTTGCTTACTCCCCTATTTTGTAGCTACAGGGACTGATTTGGAGCCAGCACCCCAAAGGCTTCCTCCAAAGGGCTGCACATATGCGGCTGTGTCACCCCCATGTCACAATGCCAGCACCCGGCAACGCAGTGGTCACCAGGCTCCACGCAGGATCCAGAGGAGCAGCCTCCCGTGTCCACTGCCAGTGCTGGCCCGGGGGCAGCCACAGCACATCTGACAGGAAGCACTTGAGGAGCTGCTGGAATTGCAGGCCAGGGGCTGAGGGAAGAAAACCTTGCATGAGGCTGCTGGAGGTTCTCCGCTGCAAGACAATCTGCTGGCAGGGCCACCTTCCAAGCTCGGCTCATGGATGCAAATCCTTTTCAACTGGATAGCAGTGGCAAGACCAAGGCAACTCCTTCTTGAGGAGCACTGCAGAGCTCACCATCCTCATCTCCTACAGAGCAACGCTCAGGAGCCGAAAGAGATAGGATGTCGAGGGCTTGCAAGGGCTTGCAAGGCCTTGCAGTGCTTTGGAACACCCACTGGTGTCCTACACAGGGACAGCAAGGATTCTTGCCCACAAGGTCTATCAGCTCAGAGGCACTTGGGCACTCTGGCAAGTCCGCGACATAGCTCCAGCTCAAGGGAGGATAGGGCTTGGGCAGCTCCTGGGAAGCATGAGCAGCCTGTGGGACAAGGAGCCAGGTCTGGCTCACATGCTCAGGGAACAGCCCATGGCCAGCACTGGGCTCAGCAAGCAACTTTTTCCCCCGGGGCACATTGGCACTGGTCCCCGGCGGTTTTTTGCCTTCCTCTGCAGTTCCCAGCACCGCCCCTTGCCACCATTTTTTTGGGCCATTTGGCCTGGGAGCTGGCTGCTCATGCTCCACCATGCTGGCAGCCGCAGCTGCCGCTTCTCAGCTCTCCCTGCAGGTAACACAAGCGCCTGGCAGGGACCAGAGCGCTTCTCATGCATCCCTGGCCCAGAAGCACAGCAGCCAAACAAGTTGTGGAAGGCAAAAAGTCTGCTCGTCATCGCTACATGTCACGCTTTGGAAGAGATGCCACGGTACCACTCACCTCTTCTTCCTCTTCTTCCTCTTCTTCTTCTTCTTCCTCTTCTTCTTCTTCTTCTTCTTCTTCTTCTTCCTCCTCCTCTTTTGTGCATGGTCAGTCCCACAACTCCTTGTCAAGGTTCTCCCTCTGCAGGAACCGCGGACAGCTTGGCCTCTATTCCTGCTGCTGCTCTCTGCAGCTCTGGGACTTGCCTTTGCCAGCCTGCAAGGGATCTTTTCTCAGGCTAAACTGAAGAATGCCTCAGCCTACTCCTGGCTACACTTGGGCTTGAGCTAATGCTTGTGAGCCTGGCTTCTGAAACAGAGTCACAAAGGGAAAAAAAATGACATGAAATAACATAACATGAAATAACATCAAATCAAGAAAATTAATAAATTAACAACAAAATAAAATACAATTCATTGTGTTATGTGTCCTTGAAATTGATTTCGGAACTGAAACCCCTCTGTCCCTTCAGGCAAACAGTCTCTTAGACATTGGACTGGCGGACAGGAGAGAAGAGGAGAGGAGAGGAGAGGAGAGGAGAGGAGAGGAGAGGAGAGGAGAGGAGAGGAGAGGAGAGCAGTTCTGCTCTGTCAGGCCTGCAGTTCTGCGTGACAAGCCCTGAGCGAGCCCTGAGGCCTCCATACATGATACCACAGGCAGTATTGCTACTGGAAGTAAGGCTGCACTGGCAACAAATCCACACTGTCTTTTTGCAAAAGAGGGACTCTATTAGGTTGCTTACTCCCCTATTTTGTAGCTACAGGGACTGATTTGGAGCCAGCACCCCAAAGGCTTCCTCCAAAGGGCTGCACATATGCGGCTGTGTCACCCCCATGTCACAATGCCAGCACCCGGCAACGCAGTGGTCACCAGGCCCCACGCAGGATCCAGAGGAGCAGCCTCCCGTGTCCACTGCCAGAGCTGGCCCGGGGGCAGCCCCAGCACATCTGACAGGAAGCACTTGAGGAGCTGCTGGAATCACAGGCCAGGGGCTGAGGGAAGAAAACCTTGCATGAGGCTGCTGGAGGTTCTCCGCTGCAAGACAATCTGCTGGCAGGGCCACCTTCCAAGCTCGGCTCATGGATGCAAATCCTTTTCAACTGGATAGCAGTGGCAAGACCAAGGCAATTC
This sequence comes from Caloenas nicobarica, assembly GCF_036013445.1. Classification (NCBI taxonomy): domain Eukaryota; kingdom Metazoa; phylum Chordata; class Aves; order Columbiformes; family Columbidae; genus Caloenas; species Caloenas nicobarica. The sequence goes on along the minus strand of NW_027017726.1, from coordinate 695,170 downwards.
CTTCTTGAGGAGCACTGCACAGCTCACCATCCTCATCTCCTACACAGCAACGCTCAGGAGCCGTAAGAGATAGGATGTCGAGGGCTTGCAAGGGCTTGCAAGGCCTTGCAGTGCTTTGGAACACCCACTGGTGTCCTACACAGGGACAGCAAGGATTCTTGCCCACAAGGTCTATCAGCTCAGAGGCACTTGGGCACTCTGGCAAGTCCGCGACACAGCTCCAGCTCAAGGGAGGATAGGGCTTGGGCAGCTCCTGGGAAGCATGAGCAGCCTGTGGGACAAGGAGCCAGGTCTGGCTCACATGCTCAGGGAACAGCCCATGGCCAGCACTGGGCTCAGCAAGGAACTTTTTCCCCCGGGGCACATTGGCACTGGTCCCCGGCGGTTTTTTGCCTTCCTCTGCAGTTCCCAGCACCGCCCCTTGCCACCATTTTTTTGGGCCATTTGGCCTGGGAGCTGGCTGCTCATGCTCCACCATGCTGGCAGCCGCAGCTGCCGCTTCTCAGCTCTCCCTGCAGGTAACACAAGCGCCTGGCAGGGACCAGAGTGCTTCTCATGCATCCCTGGCCAAGAAGCACAGCAGCCAAACAAGTTGTGGAAGGCAAAAAGTCTGCTCGTCATCGCTACATGTCACGCTTTGGAAGAGATGCCACGGTACCACTCACCTCTTCTTCCTCTTCTTCCTCTTCTTCTTCTTCGTCTTCTTCTTCTTCTTCTTCTTCTTCTTCTTCTTCTTCTTCTTCTTCTTCCTCCTCCTCTTTTGTGCATGGTCAGTCCCACAACTCCTTGTCAAGGTTCTCCCTCTGCAGGAACCGCGGACAGCTTGGCCTCTATTCCTGCTGCTGCTCTCTGCAGCTCTGGGACTTGCCTCTGCCAGCCTGCAAGGGATCTTTTCTCAGGCTAAACTGAAGAATGCCTCAGCCTACTCCTGGCTACACTTGGGCTTGAGCTAATGCTTGTGAGCCTGGCTTCTGAAACAGAGTCACAAAGGGAAAAAAAATGACATGAAATAACATAACATGAAATAACATCAAATCAAGAAAATTAATAAATTAACAACAAAATAAAATACAATTCATTGTGTTATGTGTCCTTGAAATTGATTTCGGAACTGAAACCCCTCTGTCCCTTCAGGCAAACAGTCTCTTAGACATTGGACTGGCGGACAGGAGAGGAGAGGAGAGGAGAGGAGAGGAGAGGAGAGGAGAGGAGAGGAGAGGAGAGGAGAGGAGAGGAGAGAAGAGGAGAGGAGAGGAGAGGAGAGCAGTTCTGCTCTGTCAGGCCTGCAGTTCTGCGTGACAAGCCCTGAGCGAGCCCTGAGGCCTCCATACATGATACCACAGGCAGTATTGCTACTGGAAGTAAGGCTGCACTGGCAACAAATCCACACTGTCTTTTTGCAAAAGAGGGACTCTATTAGGTTGCTTACTCCCCTATTTTGTAGCTACAGGGACTGATTTGGAGCCAGCACCCCAAAGGCTTCCTCCAAAGGGCTGCACATATGCGGCTGTGTCACCCCCATGTCACAATGCCAGCACCCGGCAACGCAGTGGTCACCAGGCCCCACGCAGGATCCAGAGGAGCAGCCTCCCGTGTCCACTGCCAGAGCTGGCCCGGGGGCAGCCCCAGCACATCTGACAGGAAGCACTTGAGGAGCTGCTGGAATCACAGGCCAGGGGCTGAGGGAAGAAAACCTTGCATGAGGCTGCTGGAGGTTCTCCGCTGCAAGACAATCTGCTGGCAGGGCCACCTTCCAAGCTCGGCTCATGGATGCAAATCCTTTTCAACTGGATAGCAGTGGCAAGACCAAGGCAATTCCTTCTTGAGGAGCACTGCACAGCTCACCATCCTCATCTCCTACACAGCAACGCTCAGGAGCCGTAAGAGATAGGATGTCGAGGGCTTGCAAGGGCTTGCAAGGGCTTGCAGTGCTTTGGAACACCCACTGGTGTCCTACACAGGGACAGCAAGGATTCTTGCCCACAAGGTCTATCAGCTCAGAGGCACTCAGGCACTCTGGCAAGTCCGCGACATAGCTCCAGCTCAAGGGAGGATAGGGCTTGGGCAGCTCCTGGGAAGCATGAGCAGCCTGTGGGACAAGGAGCCAGGTCTGGCTCACATGCTCAGGGAACAGCCCATGGCCAGCACTGGGCTCAGCAAGGAACTTTTTCCCCCGGGGCACATTGGCACTGGTCCCCGGCGGTTTTTTGCCTTCCTCTGCAGTTCCCAGCACCGCCCCTTGCCACCATTTTTTTGGGCCATTTGGCCTGGGAGCTGGCTGCTCATGCTCCACCATGCTGGCAGCCGCAGCTGCCGCTTCTCAGCTCTCCCTGCAGGTAACACAAGTGCCTGGCAGGGACCAGAGCGCTTCTCATGCATCCCTGGCCAAGAAGCACAGCAGCCAAACAAGTTGTGGAAGGCAAAAAGTCTGCTCGTCATCGCTACATGTCACGCTTTGGAAGAGATGCCACGGTACCACTCACCTCTTCTTCCTCTTCTTCCTCTTCTTCTTCTTCTTTTTCTTCTTCTTCTTCTTCTTCTTCTTCTTCCTCCTCCTCTTTTGTGCATGGTCAGTCCCACAACTCCTTGTCAAGGTTCTCCCTCTGCAGGAACCACGGACAGCTTGGCCTCTATTCCTGCTGCTGCTCTCTGCAGCTCTGGGACTTGCCTTTGCCAGCCTGCAAGGGATCTTTTCTCAGGCTAAACTGAAGAATGCCTCAGCCTACTCCTGGCTACACTTGGGCTTGAGCTAATGCTTGTGAGCCTGGCTTCTGAAACAGAGTCACAAAGGGAAAAAAAATGACATGAAATAACATAACATGAAATAACATCAAATCAAGAAAATTAATAAATTAAAAACAAAATAAAATACAATTCATTGTGTTATGTGTCCTTGAAATTGATTTCGGAACTGAAACCCCTCTGTCCCTTCAGGCAAACAGTCTCTTAGATATTGGACTGGCGGACAGGAGAGAAGAGGAGAGGAGAGGAGAGGAGAGGAGAGGAGCAGAGAGGAGAGGAGAGGAGAGGAGAGGAGAGGAGAGGAGAGGAGAGGAGAGGAGAGGAGAGCAGTTCTGCTCTGTCAGGCCTGCAGTTCTGCGTGACAAGCCCTGAGCGAGCCCTGAGGCCTCCATACATGATACCACAGGCAGTATTGCTACTGGAAGGAAGGCTGCACTGGCAACAAATCCACACTGTCTTTTTGCAAAAGAGGGACTCTATTAGGTTGCTTACTCCCCTATTTTGTAGCTACAGGGACTGATTTGGAGCCAGCACCCCAAAGGCTTCCTCCAAAGGGCTGCACATATGCGGCTGTGTCACCCCCATGTCACAATGCCAGCACCTGGCAACGCAGTGGTCACCAGGCCCCACGCAGGATCCAGAGGAGCAGCCTCCCGTGTCCACTGCCAGAGCTGGCCCGGGGGCAGCCCCAGCACATCTGACAGGAAGCACTTGAGGAGCTGCTGGAATCACAGGCCAGGGGCTGAGGGAAGAAAACCTTGCATGAGGCTGCTGGAGGTTCTCCGCTGCAAGACAATCTGCTGGCAGGGCCACCTTCCAAGCTCGGCTCATGGATGCAAATCCTTTTCAACTGGATAGCAGTGGCAAGACCAAGGCAATTCCTTCTTGAGGAGCACTGCACAGCTCACCATCCTCATCTCCTACAGAGCAACGCTCAGGAGCCGTAAGAGATAGGATGTCGAGGGCTTGCAAGGGCTTGCAAGGCCTTGCAGTGCTTTGGAACACCCACTGGTGTCCTACACAGGGACAGCAAGGATTCTTGCCCACAAGGTCTATCAGCTCAGAGGCACTTGGGCACTCTGGCAAGTCCGCGACATAGGTCCAGCTCAAGGGAGGATAGGGCTTGGGCAGCTCCTGGGAAGCATGAGCAGCCTGTGGGACAAGGAGCCAGGTCTGGCTCACATGCTCAGGGAACAGCCCATGTCCAGCACTGGGCTCAGCAAGGAACTTTTTCCCCCGGGGCACATTGGCACTGGTCCCCGGCGGTTTTTTCCTTCCTCTGCAGTTCCCAGCACCGCCCCTTGCCACCATTTTTTTGGGCCATTCGGCCTGGGAGCTGGCTGCTCATGCTCCACCATGCTGGCAGCCGCAGCTGCCGCTTCTCAGCTCTCCCTGCAGGTAACACAAGCGCCTGGCAGGGACCAGAGCGCTTCTCATGCATCCCTGGCCAAGAAGCACAGCAGCCAAACAAGTTGTGGAAGGCAAAAAGTCTGCTCGTCATCGCTACATGTCACGCTTTGGAAGAGATGCCACGGTACCACTCACCTCTTCTTCCTCTTCTTCCTCTTCTTCTTCTTATTCTTCTTCTTCCTCCTCTTTTGTGCATGGTCAGTCCCACAACTCCTTGTCAAGGTTCTCCCTCTGCAGGAACCGCGGACAGCTTGGCCTCTATTCCTGCTGCTGCTCTCTGCAGCTCTGGGACTTGCCTTTGCCAGCCTGCAAGGGATCTTTTCTCAGGCTAAACTGAAGAATGCCTCAGCCTACTCCTGGCTACACTTGGGCTTGAGCTAATGCTTGTGAGCCTGGCTTCTGAAACAGAGTCACAAAGGGAAAAAAAATGACATGAAATAACATAACATGAAATAACATCAAATCAAGAAAATTAATAAATTAACAACAAAATAAAATACAATTCATTGTGTTATGTGTCCTTGAAATTGATTTCGGAACTGAAACCCCTCTGTCCCTTCAGGCAAACAGTCTCTTAGATATTGGACTGCCGGACAGGAGAGAAGAGGAGAGGAGAGGAGAGGAGAGCAGTTCTGCTCTGTCAGGCCTGCAGTTCTGCGTGACAAGCCCTGAGCGAGCCCTGAGGCCTCCATACATGATACCACAGGCAGTATTGCTACTGGAAGGAAGGCTGCACTGGCAACAAATCCACACTGTCTTTTTGCAAAAAAGGGACTCTATGAGGTTGCTTACTCCCCTATTTTGTAGCTACAGGGACTGATTTGGAGCCAGCACCCCAAAGGCTTCCTCCAAAGGGCTGCACATATGCGGCTGTGTCACCCCCATGTCACAATGCCAGCACCCGGCAACGCAGTGGTCACCAGGCTCCACGCAGGATCCAGAGGAGCAGCCTCCCGTGTCCACTGCCAGTGCTGGCCCGGGGGCAGCCACAGCACATCTGACAGGAAGCACTTGAGGAGCTGCTGGAATTGCAGGCCAGGGGCTGAGGGAAGAAAACCTTGCATGAGGCTGCTGGAGGTTCTCCGCTGCAAGACAATCTGCTGGCAGGGCCACCTTCCAAGCTCGGCTCATGGATGCAAATCCTTTTCAACTGGATAGCAGTGGCAAGACCAAGGCAACTCCTTCTTGAGGAGCACTGCAGAGCTCACCATCCTCATCTCCTACAGAGCAACGCTCAGGAGCCGAAAGAGATAGGATGTCGAGGGCTTGCAAGGGCTTGCAAGGCCTTGCAGTGCTTTGGAACACCCACTGGTGTCCTACACAGGGACAGCAAGGATTCTTGCCCACAAGGTCTATCAGCTCAGAGGCACTTGGGCACTCTGGCAAGTCCGCGACATAGCTCCAGCTCAAGGGAGGATAGGGCTTGGGCAGCTCCTGGGAAGCATGAGCAGCCTGTGGGACAAGGAGCCAGGTCTGGCTCACATGCTCAGGGAACAGCCCATGGCCAGCACTGGGCTCAGCAAGCAACTTTTTCCCCCGGGGCACATTGGCACTGGTCCCCGGCGGTTTTTTGCCTTCCTCTGCAGTTCCCAGCACCGCCCCTTGCCACCATTTTTTTGGGCCATTTGGCCTGGGAGCTGGCTGCTCATGCTCCACCATGCTGGCAGCCGCAGCTGCCGCTTCTCAGCTCTCCCTGCAGGTAACACAAGCGCCTGGCAGGGACCAGAGCGCTTCTCATGCATCCCTGGCCCAGAAGCACAGCAGCCAAACAAGTTGTGGAAGGCAAAAAGTCTGCTCGTCATCGCTACATGTCACGCTTTGGAAGAGATGCCACGGTACCACTCACCTCTTCTTCCTCTTCTTCCTCTTCTTCTTCTTCTTCCTCTTCTTCTTCTTCTTCTTCTTCTTCTTCTTCCTCCTCCTCTTTTGTGCATGGTCAGTCCCACAACTCCTTGTCAAGGTTCTCCCTCTGCAGGAACCGCGGACAGCTTGGCCTCTATTCCTGCTGCTGCTCTCTGCAGCTCTGGGACTTGCCTTTGCCAGCCTGCAAGGGATCTTTTCTCAGGCTAAACTGAAGAATGCCTCAGCCTACTCCTGGCTACACTTGGGCTTGAGCTAATGCTTGTGAGCCTGGCTTCTGAAACAGAGTCACAAAGGGAAAAAAAATGACATGAAATAACATAACATGAAATAACATCAAATCAAGAAAATTAATAAATTAACAACAAAATAAAATACAATTCATTGTGTTATGTGTCCTTGAAATTGATTTCGGAACTGAAACCCCTCTGTCCCTTCAGGCAAACAGTCTCTTAGATATTGGACTGGCGGACAGGAGAGAAGAGGAGAGGAGAGGAGAGGAGAGCAGTTCTGCTCTGTCAGGCCTGCAGTTCTGCGTGACAAGCCCTGAGCGAGCCCTGAGGCCTCCATACATGATACCACAGGCAGTATTGCTACTGGAAGGAAGGCTGCACTGGCAACAAATCCACACTGTCTTTTTGCAAAAAAGGGACTCTATGAGGTTGCTTACTCCCCTATTTTGTAGCTACAGGGACTGATTTGGAGCCAGCACCCCAAAGGCTTCCTCCAAAGGGCTGCACATATGCGGCTGTGTCACCCCCATGTCACAATGCCAGCACCCGGCAACGCAGTGGTCACCAGGCTCCACGCAGGATCCAGAGGAGCAGCCTCCCGTGTCCACTGCCAGTGCTGGCCCGGGGGCAGCCACAGCACATCTGACAGGAAGCACTTGAGGAGCTGCTGGAATTGCAGGCCAGGGGCTGAGGGAAGAAAACCTTGCATGAGGCTGCTGGAGGTTCTCCGCTGCAAGACAATCTGCTGGCAGGGCCACCTTCCAAGCTCGGCTCATGGATGCAAATCCTTTTCAACTGGATAGCAGTGGCAAGACCAAGGCAACTCCTTCTTGAGGAGCACTGCAGAGCTCACCATCCTCATCTCCTACAGAGCAACGCTCAGGAGCCGAAAGAGATAGGATGTCGAGGGCTTGCAAGGGCTTGCAAGGCCTTGCAGTGCTTTGGAACACCCACTGGTGTCCTACACAGGGACAGCAAGGATTCTTGCCCACAAGGTCTATCAGCTCAGAGGCACTTGGGCACTCTGGCAAGTCCGCGACATAGCTCCAGCTCAAGGGAGGATAGGGCTTGGGCAGCTCCTGGGAAGCATGAGCAGCCTGTGGGACAAGGAGCCAGGTCTGGCTCACATGCTCAGGGAACAGCCCATGGCCAGCACTGGGCTCAGCAAGCAACTTTTTCCCCCGGGGCACATTGGCACTGGTCCCCGGCGGTTTTTTGCCTTCCTCTGCAGTTCCCAGCACCGCCCCTTGCCACCATTTTTTTGGGCCATTTGGCCTGGGAGCTGGCTGCTCATGCTCCACCATGCTGGCAGCCGCAGCTGCCGCTTCTCAGCTCTCCCTGCAGGTAACACAAGCGCCTGGCAGGGACCAGAGCGCTTCTCATGCATCCCTGGCCCAGAAGCACAGCAGCCAAACAAGTTGTGGAAGGCAAAAAGTCTGCTCGTCATCGCTACATGTCACGCTTTGGAAGAGATGCCACGGTACCACTCACCTCTTCTTCCTCTTCTTCCTCTTCTTCTTCTTCTTCCTCTTCTTCTTCTTCTTCTTCTTCTTCTTCTTCCTCCTCCTCTTTTGTGCATGGTCAGTCCCACAACTCCTTGTCAAGGTTCTCCCTCTGCAGGAACCGCGGACAGCTTGGCCTCTATTCCTGCTGCTGCTCTCTGCAGCTCTGGGACTTGCCTTTGCCAGCCTGCAAGGGATCTTTTCTCAGGCTAAACTGAAGAATGCCTCAGCCTACTCCTGGCTACACTTGGGCTTGAGCTAATGCTTGTGAGCCTGGCTTCTGAAACAGAGTCACAAAGGGAAAAAAAATGACATGAAATAACATAACATGAAATAACATCAAATCAAGAAAATTAATAAATTAACAACAAAATAAAATACAATTCATTGTGTTATGTGTCCTTGAAATTGATTTCGGAACTGAAACCCCTCTGTCCCTTCAGGCAAACAGTCTCTTAGATATTGGACTGGCGGACAGGAGAGAAGAGGAGAGGAGAGGAGAGGAGAGGAGAGGAGAGGAGAGGAGAGGAGAGGAGAGGAGAGCAGTTCTGCTCTGTCAGGCCTGCAGTTCTGCGTGACAAGCCCTGAGCGAGCCCTGAGGCCTCCATACATGATACTACAGGCAGTATTGCTACTGGAAGTAAGGCTGCACTGGCAACAAATCCACACTGTCTTTTTGCAAAAGAGGGACTCTATTAGGTTGCTTACTCCCCTATTTTGTAGCTACAGGGACTGATTTGGAGCCAGCACCCCAAAGGCTTCCTCCAAAGGGCTGCACATATGCGGCTGTGTCACCCCCATGTCACAATGCCAGCACCCGGCAACGCAGTGGTCACCAGGCCCCACGCAGGATCCAGAGGAGCAGCCTCCCGTGTCCACTGCCAGAGCTGGCCCGGGGGCAGCCCCAGCACATCTGACAGGAAGCACTTGAGGAGCTGCTGGAATCACAGGCCAGGGGCTGAGGGAAGAAAACCTTGCATGAGGCTTCTGGAGGTTCTCCGCTGCAAGACAATCTGCTGGCAGGGCCACCTTCCAAGCTCGGCTCATGGATGCAAATCCTTTTCAACTGGATAGCAGTGGCAAGACCAAGGCAATTCCTTCTTGAGGAGCACTGCAGAGCTCACCATCCTCATCTCCTACACAGCAACGCTCAGGAGCCGTAAGAGATAGGATGTCGAGGGCTTGCAAGGGCTTGCAAGGGCTTGCAGTGCTTTGGAACACCCACTGGTGTCCTACACAGGGACAGCAAGGATTCTTGCCCACAAGGTCTATCAGCTCAGAGGCACTTGGGCACTCTGGCAAGTCCGCCAGATAGCTCCAGCTCAAGGGAGGATAGGGCTTGGGCAGCTCCTGGGAAGCATGAGCAGCCTGTGGGACAAGGAGCCAGGTCTGGCTCACATGCTCAGGGAACAGCCCATGGCCAGCACTGGGCTCAGCAAGGAACTTTTTCCCCCGGGGCACATTGGCACTGGTCCCCGGCGGTTTTTTGCCTTCCTCTGCAGTTCCCAGCACCGCCCCTTGCCACCATTTTTTTGGGCCATTTGGCCTGGGAGCTGGCTGCTCATGCTCCACCATGCTGGCAGCCGCAGCTGCCGCTTCTCAGCTCTCCCTGCAGGTAACACAAGCGCCTGGCAGGGACCAGAGCGCTTCTCATGCATCCCTGCCCAAGAAGCACAGCAGCCAAACAAGTTGTGGAAGGCAAAAAGTCTGCTCGTCATCGCTACATGTCACGCTTTGGAAGAGATGCCACGGTACCACTCACCTCTTCTTCCTCTTCTTCCTCTTCTTCTTCTTCTTCTTCTTCTTCTTCCTCCTCTTTTGTGCATGGTCAGTCCCACAACTCCTTGTCAAGGTTCTCACTCTGCAGGAACCGCGCACAGCTTGGCCTCTATTCCTGCTGCTGCTCTCTGCAGCTCTGGGACTTGCCTTTGCCAGCCTGCAAGGGATCTTTTCTCAGGCTAAACTGAAGAATGCCTCAGCCTACTCCTGGCTACACTTGGGCTTGAGCTAATGCTTGTGAGCCTGGCTTCTGAAACAGAGTCACAAAGGGAAAAAAAATGACATGAAATAACATAACATGAATTAACATCAAATCAAGAAAATTAATAAATTAACAACAAAATAAAATAAAATTCATTTTGTTATGTGTCCTTGAAATTGATTTTGGAAATGAAAACCCTCTTTCCTTTCAGGCAAACAGTCTCTTAGATATTGGCCTGGCGGACAGGAGAGAAGAGGAGAGGAGAGGAGAGGAGAGGAGAGGAGAGGAGAGGAGAGGAGAGGAGAGGAGAGGAGAGGAGAGCAGTTCTGCTCTGTCAGGCCTGCAGTTCTGCGTGACAAGCCCTGAGCGAGCCCTGAGGCCTCCATACATGATACCACAGGCAGTATTGCTACTGGAAGGAAGGCTGCACTGGCAACAAATCCACACTGTCTTTTTGCAAAAAAGGGACTCTGTTAGGTTGCTTACTCCCCTATTTTGTAGCTACAGGGACTGATTTGGAGCCAGCACCCCAAAGGCTTCCTCCAAAGGGCTGCATATATGCGGCTGTGTCACCCCCATGTCACAATGCCAGCACCCGGCAACGCAGTGGTCACCAGGCCCCACGCAGGATCCAGAGGAGCAGCCTCCCGTGTCCACTGCCAGAGCTGGCCCGGGGGCAGCCCCAGCACATCTGACAGGAAGCACTTGAGGAGCTGCTGGAATCACAGGCCAGGGGCTGAGGGAAGAAAACCTTGCATGAGGCTGCTGGAGGTTCTCCGCTGCAAGACAATCTGCTGGCAGGGCCACCTTCCAAGCTCGGCTCATGGATGCAAATCCTTTTCAACTGGATAGCAGTGGCAAGACCAAGGCAATTCCTTCTTGAGGAGCACTGCAGAGCTCACCATCCTCATCTCCTACAGAGCAACGCTCAGGAGCCGTAAGAGATAGGATGTCGAGGGCTTGCAAGGGCTTGCAAGGGCTTGCAGTGCTTTGGAACACCCACTGGTGTCCTACACAGGGACAGCAAGGATTCTTGCCCACAAGGTCCATCAGATCACAGGCACTTGGGCACTCTGGCAAGTCCGCCAGATAGCTCCAGCTCAAGGAAGGATAGGGCTTGGGCAGCTCCTGGGAAGCATGAGCAGCCTGTGGGACAAGGAGCCAGGTCTGGCTCACATGCTCAGGGAACAGCCCATGGCCAGCACTGGGCTCAGCAAGGAACTTTTTCCCCCGGGGCACATTGGCACTGGTCCCCGGCGGTTTTTTGCCTTCCTCTGCAGTTCCCAGCACCGCCCCTTGCCACCATTTTTTTGGGCCATTTGGCCTGGGAGCTGGCTGCTCATGCTCCACCATGCTGGCAGCCGCAGCTGCCGCTTCTCAGCTCTCCCTGCAGGTAACACAAGCGCCTGGCAGGGACCAGAGCGCTTCTCATGCATCCCTGGCCAAGAAGCACAGCAGCCAAACAAGTTGTGGAAGGCAAAAAGTCTGCTCGTCATCGCTACATGTCACGCTTTGGAAGAGATGCCACGGTACCACTCACCTCTTCTTCCTCTTCTTCTTCTTCTTCTTCTTCTTCTTCTTCTTCTTCTTCTTCCTCCTCCTCTTTTGTGCATGGTCAGTCCCACAACTCCTTGTCAAGGTTCTCCCTCTGCAGGAACCGCGGACAGCTTGGCCTCTATTCCTGCTGCTGCTCTCTGCAGCTCTGGGACTTGCCTTTGCCAGCCTGCAATGGATCTTTTCTCAGGCTAAACTGAAGAATGCCTCAGCCTACTCCTGGCTACACTTGGGCTTGAGCTAATGCTTGTGAGCCTGGCTTCTGAAACAGAGTCACAAAGGGAAAAAAAATGACATGAAATAACATAACATGAATTAACATCAAATCAAGAAAATTAATAAATTAACAACAAAATAAAATAAAATTCATTGTGTTATGTGTCCTTGAAATTGATTTCGGAACTGAAAACCCTCTGTCCTTTCAGGCAAACAGTCTCTTAGATATTGGCCTGGCGGACAGGAGAGAAGAGGAGAGGAGAGGAGAGGAGAGGAGAGGAGAGGAGAGGAGAGGAGAGGAGAGGAGAGGAGAGGAGAGGAGAGGAGAGCAGTTCTGCTCTGTCAGGCCTGCAGTTCTGCGTGACAAGCCCTGAGCGAGCCCTGAGGCCTCCATACATGATACCACAGGCAGTATTGCTACTGGAAGGAAGGCTGCACTGGCAACAAATCCACACTGTCTTTTTGCAAAAAAGGGACACTATTAGGTTGCTTACTCCCCTATTTTGTAGCTACAGGGACTGATTTGGAGCCAGCACCCCAAAGGCTTCCTCCAAAGGGCTGCACATATGCGGCTGTGTCACCCCCATGGCACAATGCCAGCACCCGGCAACACAGCGGTCACCAGGCCCCACGCAGGATCCAGAGGAAGAGCCTCCCGTGTCCACTGCCAGAGCTGGCCCGGGGGCAGCCCCAACACATCTGACAGGAAGCACTTGAGGAGCTGCTGGAATCACAGGCCAGGGGCTGAGGGAAGAAAACCTTGCATGAGGCTGCTGGAGGTTCTCCGCTGCAAGACAATCTGCTGGCAGGGCCACCTTCCAAGCTCGGCTCATGGATGCAAATCCTTTTCAACTGGATAGCAGTGGCAAGACCAAGGCAATTCCTTCTTGAGGAGCACTGCAGAGCTCACCATCCTCATCTCCTACACAGCAACGCTCAGGAGCCGTAAGAGATAGGATGTCGAGGGCTTGCAAGGGCTTGCAAGGGCTTGCAGTGCTTTGGAACACCCACTGGTGTCCTACACAGGGACAGCAAGGATTCTTGCCCACAAGGTCCATCAGATCACAGGCACTTGGGCACTCTGGCAAGTCCGCCAGATAGCTCCAGCTCAAGGGAGGATAGGGCTTGGGCAGCTCCTGGGAAGCATGAGCAGCCTGTGGGACAAGGAGCCAGGTCTGGCTCACATGCTCAGGGAACAGCCCATGGCCAGCACTGGGCTCAGCAAGGAACTTTTTCCCCCGGGGCACATTGGCACTGGTCCCCGGCGGTTTTTTGCCTTCCTCTGCAGTTCTCAGCACCGCCCCTTGCCACCATTTCTTTGGGCCATTTGGCCTGGGAGCCGGCTGCTCATGCTCCACCATGCTGGCAGCCGCAGCTGCCACTTCTCAGCTCTCCCTGCAGCTAACACAAGCGCCTGGCAGGGACCAGAGCGCTTCTCATGCATCCCTGGCCAAGAAGCACAGCAGCCAAACAAGTTGTGGAAGGCAAAAAGTCTGCTCGTCATCGCTACATGTCACGCTTTGGAAGACATGCCACGGTACCACTCACCTCTTCTTCCTCTTCTTCCTCTTCTTCCTCTTCTTCTTCTGCTTCTTCCTCTTTTGTGCATGGTCAGTCCCACAACTCCTTGTCAAGGTTCTCCCTCTGCAGGAACTGCGGACAGCTTGGCCTCTCTTCCTGCTGCTGCTCTCTGCAGCTCTGGGACTTGCCTTTGCCAGCGTGGAAGGGATCTTTTCTCAGGCTAAACTGAAGAATGCCTCAGCCTACTCCTGGCTACACTTGGGCTTGAGCTAATGCTTGTGAGCCTGGGTTCTGAAACAGAGTCACAAAGGGAAAAAAAATGACACGAAGAAACATAACATGAAATAACATCAAATCAAGAAAATCAATAAATTAACAACAAAATAAAATAAAATTCATTGTGTTACGTGTCCTTGAAATTGATTTTGGAACTGAAACCCCTCTGTCCTTTCAGGCAAACAGTCTCTTTGATAATGGACTGGCGGACAGGAGAGGAGAGGAGAGGAGAGGAGAGGAGAGGAGAGGAGAGGAGAGGAGAGGAGAGGAGAGCAGTTCTGCTCTGTCAGGCCTGCAGTCCTGCGTGTCAAGCCCTGAGCGAGACCTGAGGCCTCCATACATGATACTGCAGGCAGTATTGCTACTGGAAGTAAGGGTGCACTGGCAACAAATCCACACTGTCTTTTTGCAAAAAAGCGACACTGTTAGGTTGCTTACTCCCCTATTTTGTAGCTACAGGGACTGATTCGTAGCCAGCACCCCAAAGGCTTCCTCCAAAGGGCTGCACATATGTGGCTGTGTCACCCCCATGTCACAATGCCAGCACCCAGCAACGCAGCGGTCACCAGGCCCCACGCAGGATCCAGAGGAGCAGCCTCCCGTGTCCACTGCCAGAGCTGGCCCGGGGGCAGCCCCAGCACATCTGACAGGAAGCACTTGAGGAGCTGCTGGAATCACAGGCCAGGGGCTGAGGGAAGAAAACCTTGCATGAGGCTGCTGGAGGTTCTCCGCTGCAAGACAATCTGCTGGCAGGGCCACCTTCCAAGCTCGGCTCATGGATGCAAATCCTTTTCAACTGGATAGCAGTGGCAAGACCAAGGCAATTCCTTCTTGAGGAGCACTGCAGAGCTCACCATCCTCATCTCCTACGGAGCAACGCTCAGGAGCCGTAAGAGATAGGATGTCAAGGGCTTGCAAGGGCTTGCAAGGGCTTGCAGTGCTTTGGAACACCCACTGGTGTCCTACACAGGCACAGCAAGGATTCTTGCCCACAAGGTCCATCAGCTCACAGGCACTTGGGCACTCTGGCAAGTCCGCAAGATAGCTCCAGCTCAAGGGAGGATTGGGCTTGGGTAGCTCCTGGGAAGCATGAGCTGCCTGTGGGACAAGGAGCCAGGTCTGGCTCACATGCTCAGGGAACAGCTCATGGCCAGCATTGGGCTCAGCAAGGAATTTTTTCCCCCGGGGCACAGCTGCCATTTCTCAGCTCTCCCTGCGGGCAATACAAGCGCCTGGCAGGTACCAGAGCGCTTCTCATGCATCCCTGGCCAAGAAGCACAGCAGCCAAACAAGTTGTGGAAGGCAAAATGTCTGCTCGTCATCACTACGTGTCACGCTTTGGAAAAGATGCCACGGGACCACTCACCTCTTCTTCTTCTTCTTCTTCTTCCTCTTTTGTGCATGGTCAGTCCCACAACTCCTTGTCAAGTTTCTCCCTCTGCAGGACTTGAAGGGTATCCCCTCGCTCCAAACGCCTAAAAATAAAAGACAAGTAAGACAGTTATTAGGAGTCGTAGGTTATTGCAGACACTGGATCGAGGACTATAGTAACAAAGTGAAGTTTTTGTATCAAAAGTTAGTGGGAGAAGGGCTAATGAAATGGAGCCCAGACGATGAGCAAAACTTAGAAAACTTAAAAACTGATCTGGTGAACGCTCCCGTATTAAGTCTACCTGATATCAAAAGTCCTTTCTATCTATTTGTAAATACTGAAGGGGGAACAGCATTTGGTATATTAACTCAGGATTGGGCAGGAAGGAAGAAACCTATAGGCTATCTGTCAAAACTGCTAGATCCAGTTAGGAGGGGATGGCCCACTTGCTTGCAAGCTATAGTAGCCACGGCTCTCTTAGTTGAAGAAGCTAGAAAAATAACTTTGGGAGGAGAATTGAAAGTATATACACCCCATAATATACGGGGGGTCTTGCAACAAAAAGCAGACAAGTGGATTACGGATGCAAGACTACTGAAATATGAGGGCATCCTTATACATTCCCCCAAGTTAGAACTCGAGACTACAAGTTTGCAAAACCCGGCCCAATTCCTGTATGAGGAACCGAGTGAAAACCTAACCCATAATTGTGTACAATTAATAGAATATCAAACCAAAATTAGAGAAGATTTAGAGGAAGAAGAACTGCAAGATGGGGAAAAACTATTTGTAGATGGGTCATCCCGAGTAGTAGATGGGAAGCGAAAATCAGGATATGCTATAATAGATGGCAAGACCCTAAAAGTAAGGGAATCAGGTCCTCTTAATGTGACCTGGTCTGCTCAGGCTTGTGAACTATATGCTGTATTGTGGGCTTTACAAATACTAAAAGATAAAATAGGAACTGTCTTTACCGATTCCAAATATGCCTATGGAGTGGTTCATATGTTTGGAAAAACCTGGGAGGAACGCGGTTTAGGGAACTCCCAAGGGAAAGGACTCATACATGAAGCATTGATCAGGGAGACCCTAGAGGCTCTGAGAGGACCTAAACAAATTGCAGTAGTACACATAAGGGGTCACCAAAAGGGGGTGTCACCTCAAATAAAGGGAAACAACATAGCAGACGAAGAAGCAAAGAAAGCCGCTTTACTAGTACTAAAAGAGGCAGAACAAACGCAAATTAAAGTAAATCATACCATGAGCTTTATCATCCAAGAAAAAGAAAAACTCAAGCAATTAGGGGTCACTGAAAAGGAAGGAAAATGGTTGTTATCGGATGGAAGGGAAGTTCTCCCGAAGGGGGCCGCATGGAGAATAATGAGGGAATTTCACAGGCAAACCCACTGCGGGGTACGGGCATTAGTGGACCAATTTGGGGCTAAATATATGTGTATAGGAATATATGATATAGCTAAGAAAATTGTTGGAGAGTGCCTCACATGCCAGAAAGTGAATAAGCAACAACTTAGAGAAAGAGTACAGGGAGGGCGTGAGTTAGCAAAAAGACCCTTTGAGAAAATACAGATTGATTTTACTGAGCTTCTAAAAGCTGGGAGATATAAATACCTTCTAGTTCTGCTGGACCACTTGACTCATTTTGTAGAAGCCTTCCCAGTAGCTCGAGCCACAGCAAAAACTGTGGCCAAAACATTGTTAGAAAATATTATACCACGGTACGGAAACATAGCAGTAATTGACTCTGACAGGGGGCCCCATTTCACTTCGAAAGTTATTAAGGAGATTCTAGGTCCCTTAGGAACTAAGTGGGAATATTATACACCATGGCATCCTCAAAGCTCAGAGAGGGTAGAAAGAATGAATGGTGAAATTAAGAGACAGTTAACCAAATTAATAATCGAAACAAAAAGGAGTTGGGTAAAATGTCTACCTTTGGCCCTATTAAATGTGAGAACACAACCCAGAACAGACACTGGAATTTCCCCTTTTCAGATGTTATATGGAATGCTGTATGACCTAGAAACACCTATCGAACACCCGAAGGTAGAGGAAAAAGTATTGCAGGAATATATTGTGGAACTTATGAAGAGAAGGCGGGAATTAATACAAAAAGGACTGATAGTACAAAGACCACCTCTAGACATTGCAACACATAAAATTAAACCGGGAGATAAAGTATTAATTAAAACTTGGAAAGAATCGTCTCTAACCCCCCGCTGGGAGGGGCCTTTTCTTGTCTTGCTTACCACAGATACTGCAGTCCGGACCGCTGAAAGGGGGTGGACTCACGCTGATCGAATTACAGGACCAATTCGGAATCCTCACTGGGAAGCGACCAAGAATCCGGACAATCTGAAAATTACCTTTCAGAGGAAAACAGATGAGTGAAATTATCTTTTGTAACAACCTAAGCTGTATTTGTTATCCTTTTATTTGTATAAGTGTAGAAATTGTAAAGAAAAGTGGTGGGTCCATTGTCCCTATGGGAGTCCTCCTAGCGGTATTTGTTGTAAGTGTTACAATAATGGGAGGAAACTAACTAACTGAGCACTTTGAGTGGGGCGGGTAGCAACTAGAAAACTGATAAAGGATTCTGAAGAGTGGTGGGATAATTTTACAAAAAAAAAAAAAAAAAAAAAAAAGAGGTATAAATCCTGTTTCCAAACAGACGAACTTTGTCTGATAAAAGCTAAGACCGTACAGGTACTTTGCTGAAAAGCAGTAGCTAGAGTGAGGTGTGGAGCTTGGGAAGTTGGGAACTGAAAGATAAAAAAATAAGGGTGTTTGTAAGTCAAGGCCGATTAAAATAAAGGAGGTTCCCCTGAAGAATACGACTGCTGCCAAGAAGATGGTACACCTCGCTGCTCTAGGCAACAGAGTAGGCAAGGAAAAAGGCAGAGGTGTACTACTGTGGGGACTGGGGTTAATGAACCACCTCCAGGAAGGGCTCAAGAGACTCCTTGACTTACAACTCCCAAAACAAACCATCTCAAAACTTCCCCGGAACCTCCTAGCCCTCTCTGAAAACAAATGTAAAATTCTAAGAGATTGTCAGAATGCCTGGAATGCTAATGGCAATAGAAAAGTCACACCACTCTTCTCAACCCTAAATCTAAGCATTTGGATAATAGGTCTATTACAAATGGTATCAGGGTCAGCCCAAGGAAGAGAAAACCCCCACCAGCCTTATAAATGGAGCTTAATTAGGTGGGAAGACCAACAAATTATTGCCCAGAAACCTGTAGTGGGAAGCCCCAGCTTTAAGACGACTCTTTGCCAACCGGTACCCATAAAACCATGTCTAGACTTTAAGGGCTTTTACTTTTGCCCTACCTCTAACCCTGGGAAAGGGTACTGTAACCATCCCAACTCATATTATTGTGACTATTGGGGATGCGAGACGGTAGCATCAGATTGGCCCCCAGGCGGAGGAAGAGACAAATTCCTGTCTGTGTGGTGGGGACCCTATGGATGTATTCCTCCTAAGCGAGACTCCAAGGGTGGAGCGATATTACCTGGGAATTGTAAGCATTTATACATTAATATATCCAATCCCACAGACCCCATCTGGCAAATAGGAAAAACTTGGGGAGTAAGGTACTGAGAACCTGGGACAGATAGGGGAGGTCTTATTTTTATAAAGAAGGAAGTAGCGAGACCCACTCCTCAAGCAATAGGTCCCAATATAGTAGTTAAAGGACTAAAAAAAGTCATACCCTTTGGAGCAAACAACTTTGACTACTAGCAATTCCTTGATCACGACTAGTACCTTACTGCCCATGAGAGAAATAGTGAATGAAAATCCCCTATGGACAGTCATGCAAGCAGCTTATAGCATGTTAAATGAAACTAATCCTAATGTAACTACTAATTGTTGGCTGTGTTATGATACCAAACCTCCTTTTTATGATGCCATAGGGGTTAACAGCACCTATAACGTAAGCAGTGATTCTTCCTCCCACTGTCAGTGGGATGATAAGAAAAAGGGAATAACCATGCAACATGTCACCGGAGTAGGAGCTTGTATAGGTAAAGTACCGAAATCTAAGCAATCGCTCTGTAGTACTATCCAACCGGAAAGAAACCAAACCAAAACATGGATTATTTCCCCAGGTGGGGCTAGATGGATATGTTCTGAAACGGGACTCACCCCGTGTATATCTCTAAGTATGTTCAATGACTCACGGGAGTATTGTATACTAGTTACCATTATCCCGAGAATATTGTATCATCAGGAAAGTGTACTGTGTGATCATTGGGATACTGGACATTACCTCATAAAAAGAGAACCAATCACAGCTATCACAATAGCCACGTTGTTAGGAATCGGGGCAGTAGGAGCAAGGACAGGGATAACCTCTCTTATTCAACAAAAACAAGGTTTCAATTCTTTAAGAGCCGCCGTTGATGAAGACCTAGAAAGAACTGAGAAATCAATAACTGCATTAGAGAAATCTTTAACTTCATTATCGGAGGTAGTATTACAAAATAGAAGAGGAATGGATCTCCTCTTCTTACAACAAGGAGGACTGTGTGCAGCTCTAGGGCAAGCATGTTGCTTTTACACAGATCACACAGGAGTAGTAAGAGATACTATGACCAAGTTATGGGAGGGTTTAGAAAAATGAAAGAAAGAGAGGGAAGCGAAGCGGAGCTGGTACGAATCCTGGTTCACCCAATCCCCCTGGTTAACTACTTTGTTATCTACTATAGCAGGACCTTTAATAATATTAGTGTTAATTCTGACCTTCGGGCCCTGTATATTAAATAGAGTTATCGAACTAGTAAAAAACCGATTAGAAGCCGCTCACTTAATGTTATTGAAAAAAAACCTGTATGAGCAGATAGAAGAAGACAGAGGTGTTGAACACGAAACTTCCATCCTTTCTCTAGCACGAGAAACTATTATCCGGTTTGATCAACAAAATGATAAAAATAAAAAGGGGGGATTGTAATAAACCCATGTTGTAAATTTGTTAATCAAACCGGTACGTTATCTTGTGCAAACATTTATGAAACAGTACAACCGGGGAAATGTATTGGAGTTGTGTGGGTGAGGTGAGCTGCGCGTGTCCGGAGGGGTGGGGTCGCTGCCTGCGGTGTGGAGGGAAAATGTTGCCTCCGTCCCGCGACCACCGGAGAGCCTGAGGAGACCCCCCCCGGCAACCAGACGCGCAGCCGCAGGAGACGTCGGGCCAAGCTGTATCAACTTGGAAATCTACCTGGAGACAAAAAAACTATAAAAGAGGGACTCTGGTGGGGGTGGGTTGCGTGCCGTTGGTAGAGCTGAGACTCCCCGGCCACCCAGCGCTGTTTTGCCTGTTTACTGCTTGCTTAATAAATTCTAATTGGATAATTAAAACTGGCATATGATTTGCGATCCTCCTTTATACTACTGTTTTGCCTGTTTACTGCTTGCTTAATAAATTCTAATTGGATAATGAAGATTGGCATACGGTTTCGCTTGTAACAGCCATGAATAAAACACAGAGTGGCACAGAGCTGATGTCAGACATCTGCTCTGGTTGTGGCTGGGATGGAGTTCTCTTCCCAGCAGCCCATGTGGTGCCGAGTGTTGGGTTTGTGAGCAAACCAGCGTTGCAGCTGCGAGCGCTGGTTGTGTTCGATGCTGTGGGCAGGAGTGCGGACCCAGCGTGTGGTGCCCGGGCCGGGTGCTGAGCTGGGCTGTCCCTTGGGCAGGGACAGGCTGGAAGGCTCGTGGAAAAGGGACATATTTTAAGGAGCAGAAACACAACCTCCTCACGTTTTCCTCAGCGTTCGCTCCAAACTGAGAATCGGCGGGAACCCGGAGGATCCTCTTTGTCTGAACCCAAGCAGCAAGAAAGAGACACTGACGAGAGATGCCCCTTTGCGCAGACCGGGCTGAACTTTGCTCAGCTCTAGGGGGATGAAGCAAACGACTTGCAGAGGGGCTGCAAGGCTGCTCCAGCCCCGCAGTGACAGCAGGGCCACTCTGGTCCCTTCAGGGGGATTCGCTCTGGGGACAGAGGAGCGAGGGCGACACGGGCAGGAGCAGCCCGGGGCGAGGGAAGAGCCCGAGCCGCTGCGGCTCTGGGGCCATTTCTAGTCAGGCCGCGCAGCGGACACCCCCGTTGCTATGGCAGCGGGGGCTCTCCAAGGCCGGCCCCGCGCGGCGCAGCCCCTGTCGCTATGGGAA
The DNA here is from genome assembly GCF_036013445.1 of Caloenas nicobarica. Classification (NCBI taxonomy): domain Eukaryota; kingdom Metazoa; phylum Chordata; class Aves; order Columbiformes; family Columbidae; genus Caloenas; species Caloenas nicobarica. Next base: position 674,304 of record NW_027017726.1, on the reverse strand, counting down.
CGGGTCCTTCCCCGAGGGCGGCGCGCTCCATGGGGGCGGCGGGCTGGCTGAGCGCCGCGCCGTGCGGCGGCGGGGCCGGGCGGGAGTTCGGCACGGCCGGGGGGTGGCGGGCCGAGCAGCCCCGGTTCCCCCGGGCGGGCAGTGGGAGCCGGTGGGGGTGCAGGAGGGGAAGCTCTCGGCCCCTGGATTCCCCGAGCGCGGCTGTCGGGGCGGGCTCAGGGAGGAGCTGGGCTGAGAGCTGCGAGGCGCTTCCCGCATCCATCCCTGGGGCGGGCGGGCTGGGGCTGGTGGGGCAGAGGAGCCCCAGGGGTGAGCCCGGGTGGGGTCCGCTGTCACCAGCACTGTCCCGCGGGTGAGCGGGAGGAGGGGCCGGTGCCGTGGCCAGCACGTCCCCAGCCAGGGCAGCACTGGGCGGCAGCAGAGGGGTCAGGGCTCCGAATGCGGAGCAGCCCGAGCTCAGCGTCCTGTTCCCAAATCCTCTGCGCACTTGGGGTGCAGCGTGCGGGTGTTGTGATGACAGCAACAGCTCTGTGCCGTCACCCCTCAGGGGCTCTCTCCGGGCAGCACCTCGGTGAAGGTGTCAGGAGGATGGAGCCAGGCTCTTCTCGGTGGCAGCCAGTGGTAAGACAAGGGGTAATGGGTTCAAACTGGAACACAGGAGGTTCCACTTAAATTTGAGAAGAAACTTCTCAGTGAGGGTGACAGAACCCTGGAACAGGCTGCCCAGGGGGGTTGTGGAGTCACCTTCTCTGCAGACATTCAAACCCGTCTGGACACCTTCCTGTGTAGCCTCATCTGGGTGTTCCTGCTCCAGCGCGGGGATTGGACTGGATGAGGTTTCAAGGTCCCTTCCAATCCCTGACATTCTGTGATTCTGTGATTCTGTGAAGGTGCAGGAGACCCACGGGCAGCGGGAGCAGCTGCTGGGGCGAGAGAAGGAGCAGCGGGCGGCTCGGCTGCTGTGGCAGCGGCAGGACGCGAGGCAGGAGCAGGCAGAACTGCTGGCGCAGCACCAGCAGCGCCTGAGTGCGCTGGAGCAGCAGCACCAGCTGGAGCGGCTGCGGGAGCTGCAGAGGTGAGAGCGGCACCAGCGGCACACGCGTGGGGCCGCTACCCCCGGTCTGGGCAAAGGAACCAGGGAATGGTTTGGGGAGGCGGTGAAAGGAGAAAATCGGAGTCCAGAAGCGCTGGGTTGTGGGCAGCTGGGTGGCTCGTGGAGTGGGGGTTCGCTTTGTAGGTGGACACAAGGATCTGGCTGGAGACATCATGTCAGAATGGAGGCGCTGTGTTTTGAAAGGAGTTGTACCCCATGTATTCTCTACCCCAAATCCCTTTTGTTTGGGTGAACGAGTCACTGACATGTTTTGGGTCAATGAAAAATCTGATTTTGGAGAAGCCCATAAACCCCAGATGTGTCCGTCCCAGATGTGTCCGTCCCAGATGTGTCCATCCCAGATGTGGATGCCAGTCAGTGGGATGCCCTGTGACAGCCCACCGTGCTGGCCCAGCTCCTGGGACCTGGTTCCACATACGTGTGCACACACACATATACATGTATACACACACACCTACATACACGCGCACGCATGTGCGCACACACCTGTGCAGATATTCTCACAGAATCCCAGGATGGAGGGGCAAGGATCACCTGGTCCAACCTTTCCTGGCACAAGCCCGGTCTAGATGAGCTGGCCCAGCGCCCCGTCCAGCTGAATCTTTAAAGTCTCCAATTTTGGGGAATTCACCACATCCCTGGGGAAATTATTCCAATGGCTGGTGGCTCTCCTGGTGAAAAATTTCCTTCTTGTGTCCAGTCAGGATCTCCCCAGGAGTAGCTTGTACCCATCAGCCCTTGTCTGTTCCCTGGGACTCCTTGTACAAAGGGCATGTCCATCTTTGTAGCCACCCTGGAAACACTGGAACATGGTGCTGAGCTCTCCCTGAGCCGCCGTTTCTCCAGGCTGAACAAGCCCGGTTCTCTCAGCCTTTGCTCGTATGGCGGCTGCCCAGTCCTTTGTTCATCTCTGTGGCCTTTCTCTGGACCCTCTTCAGCCTGTCCACATCTGGCTTGGCTGAAAGGGACTTAATTTTCTTCATGCAGTTATATAATTATTACTGCAGTAATCTGAGGGTATGAGGGAAAGAATGATTTGGGGAGGACAGGACACTTTTTATAGCCGTCACGTGTTTTGCAACACAGTGTTTGTTGGTCCCTGCCAAGACGATCACAGAGGTGGTGGCTGGGGTTCTGTGATGGAAATGCTTTTGTTCTGGTATTGAAGCCCAAATCGCCTCTAACAGTCTTAGAGCAGTGAATCTGGAAGTGTTGGTTTGCCTCAGCAGGCAAAGCCTCTGCTCCCCACCAGAGCTCTGTGACCGCTGTGTCACTTGTCAACACCGTCACTGAGCGCAAGGGCAGTGTAAAAACCGGGTGCTTTGGAAAGCTCCCCTGCTCTCTGCTGACGTTCCAAATCTGTCTCATGTGCACCCTGAAAATACGCATTGAGGCAGGAAAGCAGACCTCAGGAAGGTCTGGCCCTGCAGGCTGGACGTCCCCAGCCCTGGATCAGCCAGGTGATGCAATAGCACAGCCTCCCGATGTCATAGTGCGTTTCCATGACAGTCCCAGGCTGTCCCCAGGGTCCCCTGGCCACTGACACCACAACCCCTCTTGCCAGATCTCTGGCTGCCCTCACTGCTCGCCACGCTCTGTGCCGCAGAGACGAAGCAGACGCAGACATTGTCATCCTCATCCCTTTTGACGGCCGCGGCTGAGACAGGTGAAGTCCTGAGACTCTTCCGTCTCTGCCCTAGTTCAGCATCAGAGATGAGCTCCATTGTGCCTGAGGGGATTTGCATCCCCAGGCCTTGAACAAATCCAGTGATGAGGAATCCACAGCTGCTCTGGGCAACCTGTTCCAGGGTCTCACCCACCTAATAGTGAAAAATGTTCTTTTATCGAGAGCATTGGTATTCTCTGGTGAGACAGGACTCGCATGGTACAGGACCAGGATGTCACCAGTGGGTGATTGAGATGGCTCAGAAAACCCCCGTCAAAGATATTAGCAAAAGTGGTTTTAATATGATGTTGTAAAAGCGCGACATGCCATCGAACTTGGTTAAAGTTCACTATTACTGTTCGGCACAACCATTTGAACAGTGATTGAAAACTCCTAAGGCACAGGTCAAAGTACCAAGACACTCTTCTGCTCTTTCCTCAGGTTTTATCAGCATCTCACAGCATGGACGGAGCCCGGGTGGGGACTTGGAGACCTCATGGCCCATGGGGCCCCATCATGGCCCAGTTCACCAGCCCTGGACCCAAATACTCAGTCCAAGGAACAACAGGTAAAACAAGGATCCGAGTGGTGTGTTGAGCACACCCGTGGTAAAATCAGCTACAAACCTGTTTCCCTTTTTCCCCCTTCTCAGAGAAGCCCCCTGCTCCTAAAACCTTCCCACGCAAACCCAGTACATGTGAGGTTTGTTTGTTTGTTTGTTAATTTTTATTTCTCTATGATTATCACTGGAGCCAGACTGTCAGGCGGTCCAGTTTCTTTTTAAGATTATTTAGCAATGCAGTTGCAGAAGCTTTTATGCTTAGAGATTTACTGTTTGTTACTACAAGGCACAGTACAGCTCACCTTTATTACTCTTGGAGGAAAAAGGATGGGAATTTTGTGAGCTTGGCAGCTCAGTCTCCTGCAGCTTCAAAGGAGCTTTGAAATGAGGTTGCCTGCAGGTGGCCTTTCACGTGCTGTTCTTCATACGTTACCTGAACCACAACCCCCCAAAGCCCCCACTTACCCCTGTCAAGGGGCAGAACCTCCTGCAGAAGGCAGCTGCTCGCCAGGTCCTCGATACTGCGTGGAGCCTCCATGGCCAGGAATGGGGAGTACGTGGCTCCAGCCTCTCCCATGGGTGGACTTCCCGAGATAAACTTTGAGATCATGCCTGAAACAAGCGAGTAACATTTCTCCAGCTGTTTGTTCAGACAAGACTAGGATGTTTTCACATTTCCCTGCAATAGTGGCACAGAAGTTAGATGGGTGCAAAAGAGAGATGGGTACAAAAGGCTCAGCTCACCCCTTCAATGAGCTGTAGATGTTTTCCAGCAGCTGGCACTTCTGCAGCTGTTAAGGAGAGCAGCTCTTGTTGAAATTGCCTCCTTGGCTTGAGAAAAAAGGCCACATCTTCACTGCTTTTGTGCTGTTGTCCTCTGCCCTAGGCGATTACTGCCCTGAGAAGCCCAACAGACACGTCCTTATGTGCCCTCCTGTGCAGTCCATATCCTTCCGGCACAGGGGCATCAAAACCGACCTCCCTCCAGGTAAGTGACTGTGGGGAGACACCTACCCTTGCGTAGCGTGTGAGGCACGGACTCTCGATAAGGTGCAGGGAGAGACATTTATTACTAATTCAGGCTTGTATTTATATTTGATAGGATGCTTGCTCAAGCATTGCAGATTTGCTAAGTTAGGCATTACATAAGCGATACATTTTGTGTTCCTACCAAGGTTGCTACCAGAAAAGCGTTTTTTGATCTGTCACAAGTTACGCCCTGTCCTTGATGTATCAGTCCTGTATCAATCCCTCTGGCCTTAATATATAATCAGTACAGTCCTTGCTTCTTGTTTTTCCACCAATGCTTGTTCCCCCACTGTTGACTCTTGTAGTTTCTCCCAGGCTCAATGTCAGAATACCACCACACCCTTGCAGCTCAAGCATCCTCTACTGACAATCAGCTGCTCAGCTTGTTAACCAGGGCCAGTTCAAAGCCTCCACTGCAGGACACAGCTGTTTCCTGACAAGCTTCCTTCATGTGCAGTAGAAGCAAGTGGGGAGTGCTCTTGGTTGGCTGCAGCTGCCTTGGCAGGTGCTTGTGCTCATCTCTCAGCCCCAAGGTCTGATCTGTGACTTTCCCCCCACCCAAGCTGTGCTGCTGGCTCTGAGGAAATAGGGGTACAGCGGGCGGATGGTTTTACCAGAGCTGTGAAGTTCCAGTGAACCCCTCGGGGATTTTTTCTTCCTGGTTCTTGCAGTTCCAGCACAAACTCATCTCATCCCACAGAAGCACTGACAGCTCAGTTTCGGAGCTGCCAACAGTGCCCCAGCATGGCAGAAGGTGGAAGGATTGGGAAAGGGGGCAGACATCCTTCCTGCTCCTCTGAGCAGGTGGCATGGAGGCACCTCAAAGTCAGTTTTAGGTGAACAAGTTCAAACCAGACTTTATTCTGGCTGGAAAAGTGTAGCAAATACACCGACTAGAAACAGGGTTTATACAATTAGTTAGCACTGCAACAACATAAAATATAGGTTCAGATATCAGTTGAGGGGATTATTGTGGTACAACAACATAAGAATAATGAGGATGCACAATGTACACGCATTCAGTCACAAGAAACAAAACTAGAGGCCTCTGAGTCCAGGGAACCCACAAGAAATAATCACTTGCCTGGGTTAGGTGAGGGCTCACACTTGCCTTGTTAGACAAGGACTCATTCAAGGATCTATCCAGTAAATAACCACTCACCAAACGAGGAGCTGAGGCACTCTCAATCCTGGGAAGTCTCCTTAGACAGCGTACCAGTCTAAGGAAAGGGCTCCAATTCACAGACCCGCAGCTCCGAGAAGACCACTCAAAGGGGTCTTCTGTGGGAACCCCGTTTTATAGTCTGGTCAGATGGGGTAGGGGAGGATGTGACTGACAGCACCTTGGTACCACTCTGGTGCGTATGTGGGGACAGGCACAGTGGGGCACGAAAGGTGCTAAAGAGCCATCAACTGCCTCAGTGAAGGCTCCAGATCCCAGGGGGACGTGCAAGTGCCACAGCAGCCTTTGCAGGGTGCCTGTCTCTGCCCCAGAGGTTTCTTCTCTTCCCATTCCTCTTGCAGGTCCAGGCACTTACATGTTGCCCAGGGTGCTGGGCCCCAGCACGGTGCACACAGCTGCCAGCCCGTGCGATTCCATGAGGTGGAAGAGTCAGCAGAATCACTACAGTGCCGATCTCGCCACGGTGAGCTCTGCTTCTCCGCCTTTTTGTAACAGCAGCTGAAGCTGCTCTGCTCTCCTCATGGCAGAAGAGCTGCAAAGCCTGCAGGATCCTTTCTTAGCACATCCTTGGCTGCAATAAGAGCAGAACCCAAGAGTGCACGTGCCCGCTGGCAGGGCCACAGGATTCTCCTGCCATTCCAGCAGGACAGGGGAGGCTCTGCCTCCACCGCTGTCCCTTGTTTTCTAACAGTTACAGTTTTGCTGATGTAGCGCTCATCAGCTCTCATGGGAATCTCCCTCCTGCTCTGAGATAAGCCTCATCTCTGCTCCTAGTCCTTGTGGGTTGAATTCGCTTTGCTTGATTGTCACTGTGGAGAGCTGGCAGTGGAGATGAAGGTGAAGGAGAAAAATCCTCAGAGCAATTCCTGAAACATATTTCTGGCAGAAAAACAAACGCCTTCTTTCAGGCATCTGCTCTGAGCTACTTAGGATCAGGATTTCACATCCAGTGGCCACAAAACACACAAAGAGAAAAATGGCTGCCCACACCTCCACCAACTTGCAATAGAAGGGCCGTGGCGTTTCCAAATCCTTTACATTCCTGCAGAATTTAAAAGCCTTGGGGAATACCCAGTGATGATCAGAAACCCCCGGTGCTCTGCTGCCGTACACATGAACTCCCATCGTGCTCGAGATTGGTCCCTTGGCAACCTGGCAGTGTGAAGAGCCGGTGAGAACTGATGGAAACGGCTCCAGGGGATCTCCTCTAGGAGGTCGCAGCTGCTGCAAGGCTGAGCTGTGGCAATGAAAAGTTGAAATCTGCCATCACAGATTCATAGAATCATTTTGGTTGGAAGAGACCCTCAAGATCATCAATTCCAACCATAACCTAACTCTGGCACTAACCCATATCCCTAAGAGCCTCATCTGTATGTCTTTTAAACCCCTCCAGAGATGGTGACTCCCCCGCTTCCCTGGGCAGCCTCTTCCAATGCCCGACAACCCTTTCTGTTAATAATTTTTTTCCTAATATCCAATCTAAACCTCCCCTGGTGCTACTTGAGGCCTTTTCGTCTTGTCCTATCACTTGCTACCGGGGAGAAGAGACCAACACCCTCCATGCTCCAGCCTCCTTTCAGGCAGTTCAGAGATCAGAAGGTCTCCCCTCAGCCTCCTGTTCTCCAGGCTGAACAGCCCCAGGTCCCTCAGCCGCTCCCATCACACTTGTGCTCCAGGGTCTTCATCAGCTCCATTGCCCTTCTCTGAGCTCGCTCCAGCACCTCAAGGTCTTTCCTATAGTGAGGAGCCCAAAACTGACCCCAGGACTCAAGGTGTGGCCTCACTGGTGCCAGTACAGGGGACAATCACTGCCCTGGTCCTGCTGGCCACACTATTCCTGATACAAGCCAGGATGCTGGTGGCCTTTTTTCCACCTGGACACACCCTGGCTCATATTCAGCTGCTGTCAGTCAACACCCCCAGGTCCTTTTCTGCTGGGCAGCTTTCCAGCTGCTCTTCCCTGAGCCTGTAGCGCTGCCTGGGGTTGTTGTGACCCAAGTGCAAGACCCTGTGATTGACCTTGTTGAACCTCAGACAACTGGCCTCAGCCCAACCATCCAGCCAGTCCAGATCCCTTTTTACAGTCTTCCTACCATCCAGCAGATCAACGCTCACACCCAGCATGGTGTCATCTGCAAACATACTGAGGGTGCACTCCATGCCCTCATCCAGATCATTGATAAAGAGATTAAATAGAACTGGCCCCAATACTGAGCCCTGGATTTGGCTCTGTTCACCACAGCTCTTTGGGCCCAGCCCTCCAGCCAGTTTTTTATCTATCGCAGATACACCCATCCAGGCCATGTGCTGCAGCTTTTCCAGGAGATGCTGTGGGATACGGTGTCAAAGGCTTTACTGAAGTCCAAGTACACAGCATCCTCAGCCTCTCCCTCATCAAGTAAGCAGGTCATCTTGTCACAGGAGATCAGGCTGGTCAAGCAGGACCTGCCTTTCATAAACCCATGCTGACTGGGCCTGATTGCTTGGTTGTCCTGTGTGTGCCATGTGATGTCACTCAGGATGACCTATTCCATGAGGTTCCCTGGCACCGAGGTCAGATTGACAGGCCTGTAATTCCCTGGATCCTCCTGACCCATCTTGTAGACGGGCATCACATTCGCTAACTTCAAGTCAACTGGACCTCCCCAGTTAGCCAGGGTTGCTGATACACAATTGAAAGTGGCTTAGAGATCACATTTGCAAGCTCCCTAAGCAGCCTTGGATGGATCCCATCTGCCCCAGGTACTTTCCAGCCCAGCTCAGCTCCCTCGAGTCTCTCCCACCTCCCCTGCCCTCTCTCCACCATTTTCATTTCCCATTCATCCCTGATACAATGAGAATGGGTCTCAGACATAAGAAAAAAACCCTAAAAAATAAAAAAAAATTAAAAATCATGTTCATTGATTTCACTTGTATTTAAGACACTCCCTGGTTAAACAAGGTCTCTGGATCACACAACATGGGTGGATATTTAAGCAGGAGGAGATGTAGGGTGGCATTTCTTTGAAAACAACAATATCACAAGTGGAAAAAGAAAAAAAATGTATAAGAGGGAAACAAAGATTGGCCTGTCGTGATGTACACTGGAGCCATTGAAGAGGAGGGTGGGCAGTGTATGGCTGAAAACATTCACTCATCAGCTTCCTCAGAGCATCCTGAGCTCCTGGTTCCTCATGCTGTAGATGAGGGGGTTCAATGTTGGAGGCACCACTGAGTACAGAACAGACACCACCAGATCCAGGGATGGAGAGGAGATGGAGGGGGGCTTCAGGTACACAAAAGAAGAGGTGCTGACAAACAGGTTGACCACGGCCAGGTGAAGGAGGCATGTGGAAAAGGCTTTGTGCCGTCCCTGCTCATAGGGGATCCTCAGCACGGCCCTGAAGATCTGCACATAGGACAGCACAATGAACACAAAATATCCCCAGAATAGAAAAGCACTAAAAGCAATAAGACCAGCTTCCCTGAGGCAGGCATCTAAGCAGGACAATTTGAGGATCTGGGGGATTTCACAGAAGAACTGGTCCAGGGCATTGCCCTTGCAGACCGGCAGTGAAAATGTATTGCCCATGTGCAGCAGAGCACTGAGAAACCCACTGGCCCAGGCAGCTGCTGCCATGTGGACACAAGCTCTGCTGCCCAGGAGGGTCCCGTAGTGCAAGGGTTTGCAGATCGCAATGTAGCGGTCGTAGGACATGATGGTGAGGAGACAATACTCTGCTGAAGTGAAAAAGAAAAACAGAAAGACTTAGGCAGTACATCCCATATAAGAAATGGCCCTGGTGTCCCAGAGGGAATTGGCCATGGGTTTGGGGACAATGGTGGAGATGGAGCCCAGGTCAAGGAGGGAGAGGCTGAGGAGGAAGAAGTACATGGGGGTGTGGAGGTGCTGGTCACAGGCTACGGTGGTGATGATGAGGCCGTTGCCCAGGAGAGCAGCCAGGTAGATGCCCAGGAAGAGCCAGAACTGCAAGAGCTGCAGCTCCCGTGTGTCTGTGAATGGCAGGAGGAGGAACTGGGTGATGGAGCTGCTGTTGGACATTTGCTTCCTCTGGGCATGGGGCACTGTCCAAGGAGGACCTCAAGGGCCAGGGCTTTTGTGCTGGTCTGGGGAGATGGGATGGCATGGAGGGGCTGAGGACCTCTCAGGATATCCTGGAAAGGAGAGCAAAGGACACAGGTGCCTCCTTTTCCTTTTGCCATGCGTGTTTACCCACCTCCGGGGCTGACCGCTTTCTGACCCCCAGGAGCTGCTGTGCCCTTCAGAGGGGCAGAGGCTGTGGGGTGACTGCCCAGAGCACCTGCAGTGGGCACTGCTGTGGGACCAGCCCCACACTGGGCTTTTCTGGGGAGAGGGCATTGAAGGTGGAGAGAGGGCAGGGGAGGTGGGAGAGACTCGAGGGAGCTGAGCTGGGCTGGAAAGTACCTGGGAGAGAAAAACATCAGCCTGTATCTCATGCTGCATGACCATGCAGGGTGAAGACTCACACCAGGGGTTGTGGTGCAGAGCCAGGGCTTGTGGGAGGGATCAATGTCCTGCAGGTGCAGGAGAGAGGAAGCTGCTCTGTGACCTTGACGGCATGGACAGACCAGGAAGGTGGCCCAGGGCCTTCGTCACCCCCCAGCCACTGGCCACCTCTCATGGGCCATTTCCAGCACTGGCCGCTCAGCCCAGGTTTACGGGTGAGGTTCCCTGTGAGGCCATCTCCATCCTCCTGCTGGGCTCAGGGCCCGTCTCAGGGAATGGCCAGCCCTGCCCAGCCTCTCTCCTGGGCCAGACCCTGGCAGACCCTGGAGCAGGGCTGTCTGTGAACCCCACAGCTGACACGGCCTCTCCAGGAGCTTGGAGAGGCTGCCACACAGGAAGGCCATGGGGTGAGAAAGCACCAAGGACTATGTGGGCATCACACCGGGAGACCGTTCCCCACCCCAAATGCACCCTGTCCTGTGCTGTGCCTGCACCGTGGGGCTGTGGGACCACGTGTGGGGCAGCAGGGTTGGGCTGTCACAGCACAGGGTGCAGACAGGGGCCACAAAGCAGCTGCCAGGGGTGACAGCAAGGATAAGGACAGACAAGGAGTCTATGTGCATCACCTTTGCTGTGCAGGGATGACTTTGGGAAGGGCAAAGCTCACCTGGGGTTGGTGGCTGCAAGAAAAGAGACCACTGCATCAGAGACCAAGGCAGAACAAGGGAAATGCAGGGCTGCTGCTGGGTGGGGAGGGAAATTCAATAACAGCAGAGAGTGATGCTGGGGTTGAGGGACTCAATTCCTTCTGTGTCTGGGTCTTTACTGGAACACCCACCCAGGCCTCTGTGCTCAATGAAGGGCTTCAAGGAGGAGAGCACGTCTTGGCAGGAACCTCAGGAAGCCCCAGAAGGACAAACAGCAGTGTCTGCCCCTGCAGGGGACTCACCCTGGCAATGGCACAGGCTGGGGCTGCCTGGCTGCGAGCAGCTCTGTGGGAAAGGTCTGGGTGGGCAGGGAGCTGGGCAGGAGGCAGCGTGTGCCCTGGTGCAAGGGAGGCCAGGAGCACCCTGGGCTGTGCCACCAGGAGCACGGCCAGGAGATGGAGGGAAGGGATTCTCTGGAATACTCCATCCAGATTTCAGATCCCAATTCAGGAAAGATATTGGCAAGCTGGAGTGGGTTGAGCAAAGGGCCCCAGGGACAGCCAGGGACTGGAGCACTTTGCCTGTGGGGAGAGGCTGGGGGAGCCGGGCTTGTCCATGCCAGAGAAGGGAAGGCTGACAGGGACCTCATCACAGCCTGCCAGTGCCAACGAGGAGGTGATGGAGAATGCAGAGCCAGGCTCTTCACTGTAGTGCATTGCAGAAGGACAAAAAACAATGGGTGGAAGGTGAAAGAGGTGAGGTTCAGCCAAGACATAAGGAAAAGTTTTTTCCCTAGAACAGGGGTGTCAAATTCACTTTCACTGGGGGCCACATCTGCCTCATGGTTGCCTTGAAAGGGACAAATGTAATTTTAGGACTGTATATATACAACTATTCCTACATTTATACAGTCTTAAAATTACAGTTGGCCCTTTGAAGGCAACCGTGAGGCTGATGTGGTCCCAGTGAAAATGAGTTTGACACCCCTGCCCCAGGAGCTCAGCCAAGTGCTGCCTCGGGTCATCCAGAGAGGCTGAGCAGCCTCTGTCCTTGGAGGTTTTCAAACTCTGATTGAATCAGGGCTTGAACACCTTGGTCTGACCCAGTTTGTGACAGCTTGGACTGCAGACTCCTGAGGGCCCTTCAACCTCACTTCTCATATGATCCCATTGTGATGTTGGGCTCAGTTTCTAACTGGTCAGAGCAGACAATTATGGGCCATGAATCCACCTGTGCTGTAGGTGACCATCTAAACCAACATCTCAGCCAGTGAACCAGACAACGCCTCAGTGTGACTTGCTCTGGGCAAAGTGTGAAGAGTCCTGGGCAGAGAAGGTTTAGAGGGCATGGGGCGTTATACAAGACAGAAAGTGATCTTGGCTTAATGCCTGTAGGCCCATCAGATGTCAGTTAATGCAAATGCAAATGAAAATAAGAACTGAAGACAAACATTCAAAGCAAAGAAAGATGTCAACATACTTTTTTTTTTTTTCAAGTCTTTGAGAGGTTTTCTTTTGTTCAAAAAGGAAAGTGTTTTCCAGAAACAAAAATAGATATGACACACACGTCTTCAGTTACATGGATAAGCTTTTTATGTATTACTTTTTTACATATTTAAAAAAAATGTCAAAAAGTGAATTACCGGGAAGCGTACTAAGGGGAGGAGAACTTTGGTCTTCCCCTGTACTTCTATTACCAACACTCTATTATTTCATCTCCCTTGTCATTCAGGAGTTTCCAGCTCTCCTGATTCAAGGTCCATGTCAAAGGAAAACTTTTCAGCAGACTGTCTGGACACACACCCTTCCCAGCACTCTCGGGTTTTCTCCTCCGCTTCCTCTTTGGTCATTCAGTTGCCTCTCAACTGTTTGGTTTCTGCTTGGAGCTTCAGGGAGTTACAAACTTGCCCCGTTCTTCAGAGCTCTAATTAACACGGCAGTCAACACATTATTTGTGTTTATATCTATCCTTTCCTAACTCTGTCTAAAACAGTTCTTGTGTGGATGTCCCTTGTGCGTGGTGGACCTCATCAGATCCAGCTTAGACAGTTGTGGAAAGTGTTTTACTCTATTAAATTGTATTGTGTTTCCTTGTTGGCATCGAAGAGAAACCTTTCTGTGCCTGAGTGCAGCCAGGTCTCTAAGGAGAGCAGGTGGGAGCTGGTGCAGAGGAGCTGCACCATCCACCTGCAGACCTCAGTGGAGAAGTCTGATGTGAGGAAAAGTGATGCAAGTCCCAGGTGGCCAAGGAGGGAACTGGCAGACTGCGGGGGGAGGGATGAGGAGCAAGGCTGTCCATACAGTGTCCGACCTTAAGGGACAGCTTCTCCTGCCTGTCCCTGTGTATTCAGGTGACCCTCTGGATCAATGTCCAGTGTAGAATGTTGCTGTCACTTCTTCTATGAAATCAAGAACGATAGAAAGTACTGTTGAAAGAAAAAACCCTCCCTTATGAAATCTTCTTTGAAATCTTCATCACGAAGTAACTCACCGAAACCTCTCCAAATAGTTGTACAAGTCTTGCAGACTTGAAGAAAATGACAGGAAAAGACATGGCTCGTTAGGGCTTTTTGTATTTTAATGAGCCCCATGGCGTATTTGGTGCTGAGTCCACGAACCTCAGATACCAAGAGCAGACTGAAGAATCTCCTCAAGAAGTCCAAGTCAGAAGCAAACTCCAAAGTTCCTTGAAGCACTAATGGGTGCCACGGAGGCCATTCCTGACAAAGCCTCCCCAAGGACTCGTTAGAACAGATAATTGGAGACTGTGATTACATCAGGCAAAGGCAAAGTGCAGCAGCTCGGATGCTGAGAAAACCCTTGGTTTGTTTGATGAAGGAGGATGGTCAAACCTCGAGCCCCTGCACCTAGGAAGGGAGATCCTGTCCCTCACGTGTGTCTCAGGGCTCTTCCTGGGGATGTGGGGAGTGCGGTGCCATTGAGGGACAACAATGTGACACCTCCCAACCTCCCTTGGGGAGGTGCAAGGAGCAATGAGGCCTCATGGCCATGACAATGATGGGTCTCCTCTTAGGCCTCAGTGGCAGGGACATCAGCCATAGCCAAGGGGACAAAGACCTTGGGCCTTCCAGGGACATTCAGCCTCACCCTTGGCCATCTCCACCACAGGCCGTTCTACACTGTCCCAGGCCTGTGGCTGTTTCCCTGCAGGCTGCAGACACCCCATGCGCTTCCCCACCTTGTGCTCACCCCAGTATGTCCCCTCCTGTGCTGCTGTCTCTCCATCCTCCCCAGCTGTTCCTTGAAACACAAAGCCATGCCTGATCCAGACTCCTCTGAATGGCCACAGCACTGTGCTCAGAATGACATTTCTTTATCCTCAGATCCACTCTGGACCTCCAGAGCTGCAGTTTTTTATGGCTTTCCTGTCTCATGCCGTTTCCCACCACCAAAAAGAGTGTCAGCATCTTGGAAAGTGATTTTCAAGATTTCCCAAGCTACTATTATTCTTCCCTGCCATGGTTTTACCCCAGCCAGCAACTAAGACCATGATAGTTTGGTCACATACTTCCTCCACCCTGCCAAAGGGGGAGAGGGGAGAGAAGTGAGAGGGAAGGGACAAACTTGTGGGTTGAGAAAAAACAGTTTAATAAGACAACAATGTAATAATAAAATACTACTACTACTAATATACTAATACTAGAGCACCTTTCTTATGAGAAGGGACTGAGAGAGCTGGGTCTGTTCAGCCTGGAGAAGGATGAGAGGCGATCTCATCAATGTTCATAAATATCTTAAGGATGTATGCCAAGAGCATGGGACCAGACTCATTTCAGTGATGCTCAATGATAGGATGACAGGCAACAGGCACTGAAGCACAGGAGGTTCCATCTGAATATGAGGAAAAATTTCTCTACTTTGAGGTTGACAGACACTGGAACAGGCTGCCCAGAGAGGTTCTGGAGTTCCCTTCTCTGGAGACATTCAAACCCGCCTGGACACTTCCTGTGAAATCCACTCTAGGTGATCCTACTTTAGCAGGTGGGTTGGATCACATGATCACCAGGGGTCCCTTCCAACTGCAACCATTCTGTGATTCTGAGTATAAACCCACAGTGAGATGCCCCAATTTACTCAGCTGGATGCCTTCCCTTGGCAGGACTAAAGGAGATCCATTCCTGACCCTCCCTGGGTGTCCTGACCAATGATGGGACAATGAAACGGTGATTACTGGACCTAACTCTAGTTTTGACAGGTGAAATGACATAGCTGGAAAGAAGTGGAATGCCGCCTTTGCCTCAGTCTTTTACAGTCAGACCAGTTGTGCTCCAGGTACACATCCCCCTGAGCCAGAAGACAGGGACAGGAAGCAGAATGTAGTCCAATAATCCGAGGGGAAGTGGTTGGTGACCTGTTACACCACTTAGACACACACAAGTCTATGGGGCCAGATGGGATCCATCCAAGGCTGCTGAGGGAGCTTGCAGACGTGATCACTAAGCCACTTTCAATTGTGAATCAGCAACCCTGGCTAACTGGGGAGGTCCAGTCAACTGGAAGTTGGCGAATGTGATGCCTGTCTACAAGAAGGGTCAGAAGGAGGATCCAGGGAATTACAGGCCTGTCAATCTGACCTTGGTGCCAGGGAAGCTCACGGAACAGGTCATCCTGAGTGACATCACATGGCACACACAGGACAACCAAGCAATCAGGCCCAGTCAGCATGGGTTTATGAAAGGCAGGTCCTGCTTGACCAGCCTGATCTCCTGTGACAAGATGACCTGCTTACTTGATGAGGGAGAGGCTGAGGATGCTGTGTACTTGGACTTCAGTAAAGCCTTTGACACTATGAATCTGTGATGGCAGATTTCAACTTTTCATTGCAACAGCTCAGCCTTGCAGCAGCTGTGACCTCCAGGTGGAGATCCCCTGGAGCTGTTCCCATCAGTTCTCGCCGGCTCTTCACACTGCCAGGTTGCCAAGGGACCAATCTCGAGCGCAATGGGAGTTCATGTGTATGGCAGCAGATCACCAAGGGTTTGTGATCATCACTGGGTATTTCCCAAGGGTTTTTAAATTCTGCAGGAATGTAAAGGATTTGGAAACACCACAGCCCTTCTATTGCAAGTTGGTGGAGGTGTGGGCAGCCATTTTTCTCTTTGTGTGTTTTTGTGGCCACTGGATGTGAAATCCTGATCCTAAGTAGCTCAGAGCTGAAAGAAGGGGTTGGTTTTTCTGCCAGAAATATGTTTCAGGAATTGCTCTGAGGATTTTTCTCCTTCACCTTCATCTCCACTGCCAGCTCTCCACAGTGACAATCAAGCAAAGCGAATTCAACCCGCAAGGACTAGGAGCAGAGATGAGGCTTATCTCAGAGCAGGAGGGAGATTCCCATGAGAGCTGATGAGTGCTACATCAGCAAAACTGTAACTGTTAGAAAACAAGGGACAGCGGTGGAGGCAGAGCCTCCCCTGTCCTGCTGGAATGGCAGGAGAATCCTGTGGCCCTGCCAGCGGGCACGTGCACTCTTGGGTTCTGCTCCTATTGCAGCCAAGGATGTGCTAAGAAAGGATCCTGCAGGCTTTGCAGCTCTTCTGCCATGAGGAGAGCAGAGCAGCTTCAGCTGCTGTTACAAAAAGGCGGAGAAGCAGAGCTCACCGTGGCGAGATCGGCACTGTAGTGATTCTGCTGACTCTTCCACCTCATGGAATCGCACGGGCTGGCAGCTGTGTGCACCGTGCTGGGGCCCAGCACCCTGGGCAACATGTAGGTGCCTGGACCTGCAAGAGGAATGGGAAGAGAAGAAACCTCTGGGGCAGAGACAGGCACCCTGCAAAGGCTGCTGTGGCAGCTGCACGTCCCCCTGAGATCTGGAGCCTTCAGTGGGGCAGTTGATGGCTCTTTAGCACCTTTTGTGCCCCACTGTGCCTGTCCCCACGTACGCACCAGAGTGGTACCAAGGTGCTGCCAGTCACATCCTCCCCTGCCCCGGCAGGGTGACTTCACTTCCACCAGCTGGGGGGGCAGGAAGGGTGGGACCCTCTGTCAATTGACCGGGTCCTTAATGGGACCCTGAGTCGGTTGACAGGGTCCTCAACAAAGGAGGTGCCCAGAGTAGCTGCAAATCTTCTGGACCATGTTGTAATGCCCACAGCCACATCTGACCAGACTATAAAATGGGGTTCCCACAGAAGACCCCTTTGAGTGGTCTTCTCGGAGCTGCGGGTCTGTGAACTGGAGCCCCTTCCTTAGACTGGTACACGGTCTAAGGAGACTTCCCAGGATTGAGAGCGCCTCAGCTTCTCGTTTGGTGAGTGGTTATTTACTGGATAGATCCTTGAATGAGTCCTTGTCTAATCAGGCAAGTGTGAGCCCTCGCCTAACCCAGGCGAGTGATTATTTCTTGTGGGTTCCCTGGACTCAAGAGGCCTCTGGTTTTCTTTCTTGTGACTGAATGCATGCACATTGTGCATCCTCATTATTCTTATGTTGTTGTACCACAATAATCCCCTCAACTGATATCTGATCAATATTTTATGTTGTTGCAGTGCTAACTAATTGTATAAACCCTGTTTCTAGTCAGTGTATTTGCTACACTTTTCCAGCCAGAATAAAATCTGGTTTGAACTTGTTGTTCACCTAAAACTGACTTTGAGGTGCCTCCATGCCACCTGCTCAGAGGAGCAGGAAGGATGTCTGCCCCCTTTCCCAATCCTTCCACCTTCTGCCACGCTGGGGCACTGTTGGCAGCTCCGAAACTGAGCTGTCAGTGCTTCTGTGGGATGAGATGAGTTTGTGCTGGAACTGCAAGAACCAGGAAGAAAAAATCCCCGAGGGGTTCATTGGAACTTCACAGCTCTGGTAAAACCATCCACCCGCTGTACCCCTATTTCCTCAGAGCCAGCAGCACAGCTTGGGTGGGGGGAAAGGCACAGATCAGACCTTGGGGCTGAGAGATGAGCACAAGCACCTGCCAAGGCAGCTGCAGCCAAGCAGGAGCACTCCCCACTTGCTTCTACTGCACATGAAGGAAGCTTGTCAGGAAACAGCTGTGTCCTGCAGTGGAGGCTTTGAACTGGCCCTGGTTAACAAGCTGAGCAGCAGATTGTCAGTAGAGGATGCTTGAGCTCCAAGGGTGTGGTGGTATTCTGACATCGAGCCTGTGAGAAACTACAAGAGTCGACGGCGGGGGAACAAGTGTTGGTGGAAAAACAAGAAGCAAGGACTGTACTGATTATATATTAAGGCCAGAGGGATTGATACAGGACTGATACATCAAGGACAGGGGGTAACTTGTGACATCAAAAAATGCTTTTCTGGTAGCAGCTTTGGTAGGAACACAAAATGTATCACTTATGTAATGCCTAACTTAGCAAATCAGCAATGCTTGAGCAAGCATCCTATCAAGTATAAATACAAGCCTGAATTAGTAATAAATGTCTCTCCCTGCACCTTATCGAGAGTCCGTGCCTCACACGCTACGCAAGGGTAGGTGTCTCCCCACAGTCACTTACCTGGAGGGAGGTCGGTTTTGATGCCCCTGTGCCGGAAGGACATGGACTGCACAGGAGGGCACATAAGGACGTGTCTGTTGGGCTTCTCAGGGCAGTAATCGCCTAGGGCAGAGGACAACAGCACAAAAGCAGTGAAGATGTGGCCTTTTTTCTCAAGCCAAGGAGGCAATTTCAACAAGAGCTGCTCTCCTTAACTGCTGCAGAAGTGCCAGCTGCTAGAAAACATCTACAGCTCATTGAAGGGGTGAGCTGAGCCTTTTGTACCCATCTCTCTTTTGCACCCATCTAACTTTTGTGCCATTGTTGCAGGGAAATGTGAAAACATCCTAGTCTTGTCTGAACAAACAGCTGGAGAAATGTTACTCACTTGTTTCAGGCATGATCTCAAAGTTTATCTCGGGAAGTCCACCCATGGGAGAGGCTGGAGCCACGTACTCCCCATTCCTGGCCATGGAGGCTCCACGCAATATCGAGGACCTGGCGAGCAGCTGCCTTCTGCAGGAGGTTCTGCCCCTTGACAGGGGTAAGTGGGGGCTTTGGGGGGTTGTGGTTCAGGTAACGTATGAAGAACAGCACGTGAAAGGCCACCTGCAGGCAACCTCATTTCAAAGCTCCTTTGAAGCTGCAGGAGACTGAGCTGCCGAGCTCACAAAATTCCCATCCTTTTTCCTCCAAGAGTAATAAAGGTGAGCTGTACTGTGCCTTGTAGTAACAAACAGTAAATCTCTAAGCATAAAAGCTTCTGCAACTGCATTGCTAAATAATCTTAAAAAGAAACTGGACCGCCTGACAGTCTGGCTCCAGTGATAATCATAAAGAAATAAAAATTAACAAACAAACAAACAAACCTCACATGTACTGGGTTTGCGTGGGAAGGTTTTAGGAGCAGGGGGCTTCTCTGAGAAGGGGGAAAAAGGGAAACAGGTTTGTAGCTGATTTTACCACGGGTGTGCTCAACACACCACTCGGATCCTTGTTTTACCTGTTGTTCCTTGGACTGAGTATTTGGGTCCAGGGCTGGTGAACTGGGCCATGATGGGGCCCCATGGGCCATGAGGTCTCCAAGTCCCCACCCGGGCTCCGTCCATGCTGCGAGATGCTGATAAAACCTGAGGAAAGAGCAGAAGAGTGTCTTGGTACTTTGACCTGTGCCTTAGGAGTTTTCAATCACTGTTCAAATGATTGTGCCGAACAGTAATAGTGAACTTTAACCAAGTTCGATGGCATGTCGCGCTTTTACAACATCATATTAAAACCACTTTTGCTAATATCTTTGACGGGGGTTTTCTGAGCCATCTCAATCACCCACTGGTGACATCCTGGTCCTGTACCATGCGAGTCCTGTCTCACCAGAGAATACCAATGCTCTCGATAAAAGAACATTTTTCACTATTAGGTGGGTGAGACCCTGGAACAGGTTGCCCAGAGCAGCTGTGGATTCCTCATCACTGGATTTGTTCAAGGCCTGGGGATGCAAATCCCCTCAGGCACAATGGAGCTCATCTCTGATGCTGAACTAGGGCAGAGACGGAAGAGTCTCAGGACTTCTTCACCTGTCTCAGCCGCGGCCGTCAAAAGGGATGAGGATGACAATGTCTGCGTCTGCTTCGTCTCTGCGGCACAGAGCGTGGCGAGCAGTGAGGGCAGCCAGAGATCTGGCAAGAGAGGTTGTGGTGTCAGTGGCCAGGGGACCCTGGGGACAGCCTGGGACTGTCATGGAAACGCACTATGACATCGGGAGGCTGTGCTATTGCATCACCTGGCTGATCCAGGGCTGGGGACATCCAGCCTGCAGGGCCAGACCTTCCTGAGGTCTGCTTTCCTGCCTCAATGCGTATTTTCAGGGTGCACATGAGACAGATTTGGAACGTCAGCAGAGAGCAGGGGAGCTTTCCAAAGCACCCGGTTTTTACACTGCCCTTGCGCTCAGTGACGGTGTTGACAAGTGACACAGCGGTCACAGAGCTCCGCTGGGGAGCAGAGGCTTTGTCTGCTGAGGCAAACCAACACTTCCAGATTCACTGCTCTAAGACTGTTAGAGGCGATTTGGGCTTCAATACCAGAACAAAAGCATTTCCATCACAGAACCCCAGCCACCACCTCTGTGATCGTCTTGGCAGGGACCAACAAACACTGTGTTGCAAAACACGTGACGGCTATAAAAAGTGTCCTGTCCTCCCCAAATCATTCTTTCCCTCATACCCTCAGATTACTGCAGTAATAATTATATAACTGCATGAAGAAAATTAAGTCCCTTTCAGCCAAGCCAGATGTGGACAGGCTGAAGAGGGTCCAGAGAAAGGCCACAGAGATGATCAAAGGACTGGGCAGCCGCCATACGAGCAAAGGCTGAGAGAACCGGGCTTGTTTAGCCTGGAGAAAAGGCGGCTCAGGGAGAGCTCAGCACCATGTTCCAGTGTTTCCAGGGTGGCTACAAAGATGGACATGCCCTTTGTACAAGGAGTCCCAGGGAACAGACAAGGGCTGATGGGTACAAGCTACTCCTGGGGAGATCCTGACTGGACACAAGAAGGAAATTTTTCACCAGGAGAGCCACCAGCCATTGGAATAATTTCCCCAGGGATGTGGTGAATTCCCCAAAATTGGAGACTTTAAAGATTCAGCTGGACGGGGCGCTGGGCCAGCTCATCTAGACCGGGCTTGTGCCAGGAAAGGTTGGACCAGGTGATCCTTGCCCCTCCATCCTGGGATTCTGTGAGAATATCTGCACAGGTGTGTGTGCACATGCGTGCGTGTGTATGTAGGTGTGTGTGTATACATGTGTGTGTGTGTGCACACGTATGTGGAATCAGGTCCCAGGAGCTGGGCCAGCACGGTGGGCTGTCACAGGGCATCCCACTGACTGGCATCCACATCTGGGACGGACACATCTGGGACGGACACATCTGGGGTTTATGGGCTTCTCCAAAATCAGATTTCTCATTGACCCAAAACATGTCAGTGACTCGTTCACCCAAACAAAAGGGATTTGGGGTAGAGAATACATGGGGTACAACTCCTTTCAAAGCACAGCGCCTCCATTCTGACATGATGTCTCCAGCCAGATCCTTGTGTCCACCTACAAAGCGAACCCCCACTCCACGAGCCACCCAGCTGCCCACAACCCAGCGCTTCTGGACTCCGATTTTCTCCTTTCACCGCCTCCCCAAACCATTCCCTGGTTCCTTTGCCCAGACCGGGGGTAGTGGCCCCACGCGTGTGCCGCTGGTGCCGCTCTCACCTCTGCAGCTCCCGCAGCCGCTCCAGCTGGTGCTGCTGCTCCAGCGCACTCAGGCGCTGCTGGTGCTGCACCAGCAGCTCTGCCCGCTCCTGCCTCGCGTCCTGCCGCTGCCACAGCAGCCGAGCTGCCCGCTGCTCCTTCTCCCACTGCAGCACCTGCTCCCGCTGCCCGTGGGTCTCCTGCGCCTTCACAGAATCACAGAATGTCAGGGATTGGAAGGGACCTCGAAAGCTCATCCAGTCCAATCCCCCCGCCGGAGCAGGAACACCCAGATGAGGCTACACAGGAAGGTGTCCAGACGGGTTTGAATGTCTGCAGAGAAGGTGACTCCACAACCTCCCTGGGCAGCCTGGCCCAGGGTTCTGTCACCCTCACTGAGAAGTTTCTTCTCAAATTTAAGTGGAACCTCCTGTGTTCCAGTTTGAACCCATTACCCCTTGTCTTACCACTGGCTGCCACCGAGAAGAGCCTGGCTCCATCCTCCTGACACCTTCACCGAGGTCCTGCCCGGAGAGAGCCCCTGAGGGGTGACGGCACAGAGCTGTTGCTGTCATCACAACACCCGCACGCTGCACCCCAAGTGCGCAGAGGATTTGGGAACAGGACGCTGAGCTCGGGCTGCTCCGCAGTCCCAGCCCTGACCCCTCTGCTGCCGCCCAGTGCTGCCCTGGCTGGGGACGTGCTGGCCACGGCACCGGCCCCTCCTCCCGCTCACCCGCGGGACAGTGCTGGTGACAGCGGACCCCACCCCGGCTCACCCCTGGGGCTCCTCTGCCCCACCAGCCCCAGCCTGCCCGCCCCAGGGATGGATGCGGGAAGCGCCTCGCAGCTCCCAGCCCAGCTCCTCCCTGAGCCCGCCCCGACAGCCGCGCTCGGGGAATCCAGGGGCCGAGAGCTTCCCCCCCTGCACCTCCACCGGCTCCCACTGCCCGCCCGGGGGAACCGGGGCTGCTCGGCCCGTCACCCCCCGGCCGTGCCGAACTCCCGCCCGGCCCCGCCGCCGCACGGCGCGGCGCTCAGCCAGCCCGCCGCCCGCATGGAGCGCGCCGCCCTCGGGGAAGGACCCGTTCCCATAGCGACAGGGGCTGCGCCGCGCGGGGCCGGCCTTGGAGAGCCCCCGCTGCCATAGCAACGGGGGTGTCCGCTGCGCGGCCTGACTAGAAATGGCCCCAGAGCCGCAGCGGCTCGGGCTCTTCCCTCGCCCCGGGCTGCTCCTGCCCGTGTCGCCCTCGCTCCTCTGTCCCCAGAGCGAATCCCCCTGAAGGGACCAGAGCGGCCCTGCTGTCACTGCGGGGCTGGAGCAGCCTTGCAGCCCCTCTGCAAGTCGTTTGCTTACATCCCCCTAGAGCTGAGCAAAGTTCAGCCCGGTCTGCGCAAAGGGGCATCTCTCGTTAGTGTCTCTTTCTTGCTGCTTGGATTCAGACAAAGAGGATCCTCCGGGTTCCCGCCGATTCTCAGTTTGGAGCGAACGCTGAGGAAAACGTGAGGAGGTTGTGTTTCTGCTCCTTAAAATATGTCCCTTTTCCACGAGCCTTCCAGCCTGTCCCTGCCCAAGGTACAGCCCAGCTCAGCACCCGGCCCGGGCACCACACGCTGGGTCCGCACTCCTGCCCACAGCATCGAACACAACCAGCGCTCGCAGCTGCAACGCTGGTTTGCTCACAAACCCAACACTCGGCACCACATGGGCTGCTGGGAAGAAAACTCCATCCCAGCCACAACCAGAGCAGATGTCTGACATCAGCTCTGTGCCACTCTGTGTTTTATTCATGGCTGTTATAAGCGAAACCGTATGCCAATCTTAATTATCCAATTAGAATTTATTAAGCAAGCAGTAAACAGGCAAAACAGCGCGGGGCGGCCGGGGAGTCTCAGCTCCACCAACGGCACACAACCCACCCCCACCAGAGTCCCTCTTTTATAGTTTTTTTGTCTCCAGGTGGATTTCAAGTTGATACAGTTTAGCCCGACGTCTTCTGCGGCTGCGCGTCTGGTTGCCGGGGGGGTCTCCTCAGGCTCTCCGGTGGTCGCGGGACGGAGGCAACATTTTCCCTCCACACCGCAGGCGGCGACCCCACCCCTCCGGACACACGCAGCTCACCTCACCCACACAACTCCAATACATTTCCCCAGTTGTACTGTTTCATAAATGTTTGCACAAGATAACATACCGGTTTGATTAACAAATTTACAACACGGGTTTATTACAATCCCCCCTTTTTATCATTTTGTTGATCAAACCAGATAATAGTTTCTCGGGCTAGAGAAAGGATGGAAGTTTCGTGTTCAACAACTCTGTCTTCTATCTGCTCATACTCGTTTCTTTTCAATAACATTAAGTGAGCGGCTTCTAATTGGTTTTTTACTAGTTCGATAACTCTATTTAATATACAGGGCCCGAAGGTCAGAATTAACACTAATATTATTAAAGGTCCTGCTATAGTAGATAACAAAGTAGTTAACCAGGAGGATTGGGTGAACCAGGATTCGTACCAGCTCCGCTTCGCTTCCCTCTCTTTCTTTCATTTTTCTAAACCCTCCCATAACTTGGTCATAGTATCTCTTACTACTCCTGTGTGATCTGTGTAAAAGCAACATGCTTGCCCTAGAGCTGCACACAGTCCTCCTTGTTGTAAGAAGAGGAGATCCATTCCTCTTCTATTTTGTAATACTACCTCCGATAATGAAGTTAAAGATTTCTCTAACGCAGTTATTGATTTCTCAGTTCTTTCTAGGTCTTCATCGACGGCGGCTCTTAAAGAATTGAAACCCTGTTTTTGTTGAATAAGAGAGGTTATCCCTGTACTTGCTCCTACTGCCCCGATTCCTAACAACGTGGCTATTGTGATAGCTGTGATTGGTTCTCTTTTTATGAGGTAATGCCCAGTATCCCAATGATCATACAGTACACTTTCCTGATGATACAATATTCTCGGGATAATGGTAACTAGTATACAGTACTCCCGTGAGTCATTGAACATACTTAGAGATATACACGGGGTGAGTCCCGTTTCAGAACACATCCATCTAGCCCCACCTGGGGAAATAATCCATGTTTTGGTTTGGTTTCTTTCCGGTTGGATAGTACTACAGAGCGATTGCTTAGATTTCGGTACTTTACCTATACAAGCTCCTACTCCGGTGACATGTTGCATGGTTATTCCCTTTTTCTTATCATCCCACTGACAGTGGGAGGAAGAATCACTGCTTACGTTATAGGTGCTGTTAACCCCTATGGCGTCATAAAAAGGAGGTTTGGTATCATAACACAGCCAACAATTAGTAGTTACATTAGGATTAGTTTCATTTAACGTGCTATAAGCTGCTTGCATGACTGTCCATAGGGGATTTTCATTCACTATTTCTCTCATGGGCAGTAAGGTACTAGTCGTGATCAAGGAATTGCTAGTAGTCAAAGTTGTTTGCTCCAAAGGGTATGACTTTTTTTAGTCCTTTAACTACTATATTGGGACCTATTGCTTGAGGAGCGGGTCTCGCTACTTCCTGCTTTATAAAAATAAGACCTCCCCTATCTGTCCCAGGTTCTCAGTACCTTACTCCCCAAGTTTTTCCTATTTGCCAGATGGGGTCTGTGGGATTGGATATATTAATGTATAAATGCTTACAATTCCCAGGTAATATCGCTCCACCCTTGGAGTCTCGCTTAGGAGGAATACATCCATAGGGTCCCCACCACACAGACAGGAATTTGTCTCTTCCTCCGCCTGGGGGCCAATCTGATGCTACCGTCTCGCATCCTCAATAGTCACAATAATATGAGTTGGGATGGTTACAGTACCCTTTCCCAGGGTTAGAGCTAGGGCAAAAGTAAAAGCCCTTAAAGTCTAGACATGGTTTTATGGGTACCGGTTGGAAAAGAGTCGTCTTAAAGCTGGGGCTTCCCACTACAGTTTTCTGGGCAATAATTTGTTGGTCTTCCCACCTAATTAAGCTCCATTTATAAGGCTGGTGGGGGTTTTCTCTTCCTTGGGCTGACCCTGATACCATTTGTAATAGACCTATTATCCAAATGCTTAGATTTAGGGTTGAGAAGAGTGGTGTGACTTTTCTATTGCCATTAGCATTCCAGGCATTCTGACAATCTCTTAGAATTTTACATTTGTTTTCAGAGAGGGCTAGGAGGTTCCGGGGAAGTTTTGAGATGGTTCGTTTTGGGAGTTGTAAGTTAAGGAGTCTCTTGAGCCCTTCCTGGAGGTGGTTGATTAACCCCAGTCCCCACAGTAGTACACCTCTGCCTTTTTCCTTGCCTACTCTGTTGCCTAGAGCAGCGAGGTGTACCATCTTCTTGGCAGCAGTCGTATTCTTCAGGGGAACCTCCTTTATTTTAATCGGCCTTGACTTACAAACACCCTTATTTTTTTATCTTTCAGTTCCCAACTTCCCAAGCTCCACACCTCACTCTAGCTACTGCTTTTCAGCAAAGTACCTGTACGGTCTTAGCTTTTATCAGACAAAGTTCGTCTGTTTGGAAACGATACTTTCCAGGATTTATACCTCTTTTTTTTTTTTTTTTTTTTTTTTTGTAAAATTATCCCACCACTCTTCAGAATCCTTTATCAGTTTTCTAGTTGCTACCCGCCCCACTCAAAGTGCTCAGTTAGTTAGTTTCCTCCCATTATTGTAACACTTACAACAAATACCGCTAGGAGGACTCCCATAGGGACAATGGACCCACCACTTTTCTTTACAATTTCTACACTTATACAAATAAAAGGATAACAAATACAGCTTAGGTTGTTACAAAAGATAATTTCACTCATCTGTTTTCCTCTGAAAGGTAATTTTCAGATTGTCCAGATTCTTGGTCGCTTCCCAGTGAGGATTCCGAATTGGTCCTGTAATTCGATCAGCGTGAGTCCACCCCCTTTCAGCGGTCCGGACTGCAGTATCTGTGGTAAGCAAGACAAGAAAAGGCCCCTCCCAGCGGGGGGTTAGAGACGATTCTTTCCAAGTTTTAATTAATACTTTATCTCCCGGTTTAATTTTATGTGTTGCAATGTCTAGAGGCGGTCTTTGTACTATCAGTCCTTTTTGTATTAATTCCCGCCTTCTCTTCATAAGTTCCACAATATATTCCTGCAATACTTTTTCCTCTACCTTCGGGTGTTCGATAGGTGTTTCTAGGTCATACAGCATTCCATATAACATCTGAAAAGGGGAAATTCCAGTGTCTGTTCTGGGTTGTGTTCTCACATTTAATAGGGCCAAAGGTAGACATTTTACCCAACTCATTTTTGTTTCGATTATTAATTTGGTTAACTGTCTCTTAATTTCACCATTCATTCTTTCTACCCTCTCTGAGCTTTGAGGATGCCATGGTGTATAATATTCCCACTTAGTTCCTAAGGGACCTAGAATCTCCTTAATAACTTTCGAAGTGAAATGGGGCCCCCTGTCAGAGTCAATTACTGCTATGTTTCCGTACCGTGGTATAATATTTTCTAACAATGTTTTGGCCACAGTTTTTGCTGTGGCTCGAGCTACTGGGAAGGCTTCTACAAAATGAGTCAAGTGGTCCAGCAGAACTAGAAGGTATTTATATCTCCCAGCTTTTAGAAGCTCAGTAAAATCAATCTGTATTTTCTCAAAGGGTCTTTTTGCTAACTCACGCCCTCCCTGTACTCTTTCTCTAAGTTGTTGCTTATTCACTTTCTGGCATGTGAGGCACTCTCCAACAATTTTCTTAGCTATATCATATATTCCTATACACATATATTTAGCCCCAAATTGGTCCACTAATGCCCGTACCCCGCAGTGGGTTTGCCTGTGAAATTCCCTCATTATTCTCCATGCGGCCCCCTTCGGGAGAACTTCCCTTCCATCCGATAACAACCATTTTCCTTCCTTTTCAGTGACCCCTAATTGCTTGGGTTTTTCTTTTTCTTGGATGATAAAGCTCATGGTATGATTTACTTTAATTTGCGTTTGTTCTGCCTCTTTTAGTACTAGTAAAGCGGCTTTCTTTGCTTCTTCGTCTGCTATGTTGTTTCCCTTTATCTGAGGCGACACCCCCTTTTGGTGACCCCTTATGTGTACTACTGCAATTTGTTTAGGTCCTCTCAGAGCCTCTAGGGTCTCCCTGATCAATGCTTCATGTATGAGTCCTTTCCCTTGGGAGTTCCCTAAACGTCGTTCCTCCCAGATTTTTCCAAACATATGAACCACTCCATAGGCATATTTGGAATTGGTAAAGACAGTTCCTATTTTATCTTTTAGTATTTGTAAAGCCCACAATACAGCATATAGTTCACAAGCCTGAGCAGACCAGGTCACATTAAGAGGACCTGATTCCCTTACTTTTAGGGTCTTGCCATCTATTATAGCGTATCCTGATTTTCGCTTCCCATCTACTACTCGGGATGACCCATCTACAAATAGTTTTTCCCCATCTTGCAGTTCTTCTTCCTCTAAATCTTCTCTAATTTTGGTTTGATATTCTATTAATTGTACACAATTATGGGTTAGGTTTTCACTCGGTTCCTCATACAGGAATTGGGCCGGGTTTTGCAAACTTGTAGTCTCGAGTTCTAACTTGGGGGAATGTATAAGGATGCCCTCATATTTCAGTAGTCTTGCATCCGTAATCCACTTGTCTGCTTTTTGTTGCAAGACCCCCCGTATATTATGGGGTGTATATACTTTCAATTCTCCTCCCAAAGTTATTTTTCTAGCTTCTTCGACTAAGAGAGCCGTGGCTACTATAGCTTGCAAGCAAGTGGGCCATCCCCTCCTAACTGGATCTAGCAGTTTTGACAGAAAGCCTATAGGTTTCTTCCTTCCTGCCCAATCCTGAGTTAATATACCAAATGCTGTTCCCCCTTCAGTATTTACAAATAGATAGAAAGGACTTTTGATATCAGGTAGACTTAATACGGGAGCGTTCACCAGATCAGTTTTTAAGTTTTCTAAGTTTTGCTCATCGTCTGGGCTCCATTTCATTAGCCCTTCTCCCACTAACTTTTGATACAAAAACTTCACTTTGTTACTATAGTCCTCGATCCAGTGTCTGCAATAACCTACGAGTCCTAATAACTGTCTTACTTGTCTTTTATTTTTAGGCGTTTGGAGCGAGAGGATACCCTTCAAGTCCTGCAGAGGGAGAACCTTCACAAGGAGTTGTGGGACTGACTATGCACAAAAGAGGAAGAAGAAGAAGAAGAAGAAGAGGTGAGTGGTCCCGTGGCATCTTTGCCAAAGCGTGACACGTAGCGATGACGAGCAGACATTTTGCCTTCCACAACATGTTTGGCTGCTGTACTTCTTGGCCAGGGATGCATGAGAAGCCCTCTGGTCCCTGCCAGGCGCTTGTATTGCCCGCAGGGAGAGCTGAGAAGTGGCAGCTGTGCCCCGGGGGAAAAAATTCCTTGCTGGCCATGAGCTGTTCCCTGAGCATGTGAGCCAGACCTGGCTCCTTGTCCCACAGGCAGCTCATGCTTCCCAGGAGCTGCCCAAGCCCTATCCTCCCTTGAGCTGGAG
Source organism: Caloenas nicobarica (assembly GCF_036013445.1). Lineage (NCBI taxonomy): Eukaryota > Metazoa > Chordata > Aves > Columbiformes > Columbidae > Caloenas > Caloenas nicobarica. Next base: position 645,423 of record NW_027017726.1, on the reverse strand, counting down.
CTATGTCGCGGACTTGCCAGAGTGCCCAAGTGCCTCTGAGCTGATGGACCTTGTGGGCAAGAATCCTTGCTGTCCCTGTGTAGGACACCAGTGGGTGTTCCAAAGCACTGCAAGCCCTTGCAAGCCCTTGCAAGCCCTCGACATCCTATCTCTTACGGCTCCTGAGCGTTGCTGTGTAGGAGATGAGGATGGTGAGCTGTGCAGTGCTCCTCAAGAAGGAATTGCCTTGGTCTTGCCACTGCTATCCAGTTGAAAAGGATTTGCATCCATGAGCCGAGCTTGGAAGGTGGCCCTGCCAGCAGATTGTCTTGCAGCGGAGAACCTCCAGCAGCCTCATGCAAGGTTTTCTTCCCTCAGCCCCTGGCCTGTGATTCCAGCAGCTCCTCAAGTGCTTCCTGTCAGATGTGTTGGGGCTGCCCCCGGGCCAGCTCTGGCAGTGGACACGGGAGGCTGCTCCTCTGGATCCTGCGTGGGGCCTGGTGACCACTGCGTTGCCGGGTGCTGGCATTGTGACATGGGGGTGACACAGCCGCATATGTGCAGCCCTTTGGAGGAAGCCTTTGGGGTGCTGGCTCCGAATCAGTCCCTGTAGCTACAAAATATGGGAGTAAGCAACCAAATAGAGTCCCTTTTTTGCAAAAAGACAGTGTGGATTTGTTGCCAGTGCAGCCTTACTTCCAGTAGCAATACTGCCTGTGGTATCATGTCTGGAGGCCTCAGGGCTCGCTCAGGGCTTGTCACGCAGAACTGCAGGCCTGACAGAGCAGAACTGCTCTCCTCTCCTCTCCTCTCCTCTCCTCTCCTCTCCTCTCCTCTCCTCTCCTCTCCTCTCCTCTCCTCTTCTCTCCTCTTCTCTCCTGTCCGCCAGTCCAATATCTAAGAGACTGTGTGCCTGAAAGGACAGAGGGTTTTCAGTTCCAAAATCAATTTCAAGGACACATAACACAATGAATTTTATTTTATTTTGTTGTTAATTTATTAATTTTCTTGATTTGATGTTAATTCATGTTATGTTATTTCATGTCATTTTTTTTCCCTTTGTGACTCTGTTTCAGAAGCCAGGCTCACAAGCATTAGCTCAAGCCCAAGTGTAGCCAGGAGTAGGCTGAGGCATTCTTCAGTTTAGCATGAGAAAAGATCCCTTGCAGGCTGACAAAGGCAAGTCCCAGAGCTGCAGAGAGCAGCAGCAGGAAGAGAGGCCAAGCTGTCCGCGGTTCCTGCAGAGGGAGAACCTTGACAAGGAGTTGTGGGACTGACCATGCACAAAAGAGGAGGAAGAAGAAGAAGAAGAAGAAGAAGAGGAAGAAGAGGAAGAAGAGGAAGAAGAGGAAGAAGAGGTGAGTGGTACCGTGGCATGTCTTCCAAAGCGTGACATGTAGCGATGACGAGCAGACTTTTTGCCTTCCACAACTTGTTTGGCTGCTGTGCTTCTTGGGCAGGGATGCATGAGAAGCGCTCTGGTCCCTGCCAGGCGCTTGTGTTAGCTGCAGGGAGAGCTGAGAAGTGGCAGCTGCGGTTGCCAGCATGGTGGAGCATGAGCAGCCGGCTCCCAGGCCAAATGGCCCAAAGAAATGGTGGCAAGGGGCCGTGCTGAGAAGTGCAGAGGAAGGCAAAAAACCGCCGGGGACCAGTGCCAATGTGCCCCGGGGGAAAAAGTTCCTTGCTGAGCCCAGTGCTGGCCATGGGCTGTTCCCTGAGCATGTGAGCCAGACCTGGCTCCTTGTCCCACAGGCTGCTCATGCTTCCCAGGAGCTGCCCAAGCCCTATCCTCCCTTGAGCTGGAGCTATGTCGCGGACTTGCCAGAGTGCCCAAGTGCCTCTGAGCTGCTAGACCTTGTGGGCAAGAATCCTTGCTGTCCCTGTGTAGGACACCAGTGGGTGTTCCAAAGCACTGCAAGCCCTTGCAAGCCCTTGCAAGCCCTCGACATCCTATCTCTTACGGCTCCTGAGCGTTGCTGTGTAGGAGATGAGGATGGTGAGCTGTGCAGTGCTCCTCAAGAAGGAATTGCCTTGGTCTTGCCACTGCTATCCAGTTGAAAAGGATTTGCATCCATGAGCCGAGCTTGGAAGGTGGCCCTGCCAGCAGATTGTCTTGCAGTGGAGAACCTCCAGCAGCCTGATGCAAGGTTTTCTTCCCTCAGCCCCTGGCCTGTGATTCCAGCAGCTCCTCAAGTGCTTCCTGTGAGATGTGCTGGGGCTGCCCCCGGGCCAGCTCTGGCAGTGGACACGGGAGGCTGCTCCTCTGGATCCTGCTTGGGGCCTGGTGACCACTGCGTTGCCGGGTGCTGGCATTGTGACATGGGGGTGACACAGCCGCATATGTGCAGCCCTTTGGAGGAAGCCTTTGGGATGCTGGCTCCAAATCAGTCCCTGTAGCTACAAAATAGGGGAGTAAGCAACCTAATAGTGTCCCTTTTTTGCAAAAAGACAGTGTGGATTTGTTGCCAGTGCAGCTTTACTTCCAGTAGCAATACTGCCTGTGGTATCATGTATGGAGGCCTCAGGGCTCGCTCAGGGCTTGTCACGCAGAACTCCAGGCCTCACAGAGCAGAACTGCTCTCCTCTCCTCTCCTCTCCTCTCCTCTCCTCTCCTCTCCTCTCCTCTCCTCTCCTCTCCTCTCCTCTCCTCTCCTCTCTTCTCCTCTCCTCTCCTCTCCTCTCCTGTCCGCCAGTCCAATAACTAAGAGGCTGTTTGCCTGAAAGGACAGAGGGTTTTCAGTTCCAAAATCAATTTCAAGGACACAATGAACTTTATTTTATTTTGTTGTTAATTTATTAATTTTCTTGATTTGATGTTAATTCATGTTATGTTATTTCATGTCATTTTTTTTCCCTTTGTGACTCTGTTTCAGAACCCAGGCTCACAAGCATTAGCTCAAGCCCAAGTGTAGCCAGGAGTAGGCTGAGGCATTCTTCAGTTTAGCCTGAGAAAAGATCCCTTGCAGGCTGGCAAAGGCAAGTCCCAGAGCTGCAGAGAGCAGCAGCAGGAATAGAGGCCAAGCTGTCCGCGGTTCCTGCAGAGGGAGAACCTTGACAAGGAGTTGTGGGACTGACCATGCACAAAAGAGGAGGAAGAAGAAGAAGAAGAAGAAGAAGAGGAAGAAGAGGAAGAAGAGGAAGAAGAGGTGAGTGGTACCGTGCCATCTCTTCCAAAGCGTGACATGTAGCGATGACGAGCAGACTTTTTGCCTTCCGCAACTTGTTTGGCTGCTGTGCTTCTTGGCCAGGGATGCATGAGAAGCGCTCTGGTCCCTGCCAGGCGCTTGTGTTACCTGCAGGGAGAGCTGAGAAGTGGCAGCTGCGGCTGCCAGCATGGTGGAGCATGAGCAGCCGGCTCCCAGGCCAAATGGCCCAAAGAAATGGTGGCAAGGGGCCGTGCTGAGAACTGCAGAGGAAGGCAAAAAACCGCCGGGGACCAGTGCCAATGTGCCCCGGGGGAAAAAGTTCCTTGCTGAGCCCAGTGCTGGCCATGGGCTGTTCCCTGAGCATGTGAGCCAGACCTGGCTCCTTGTCCCACAGGCTGCTCATGCTTCCCAGGAGCTGCCCAAGCCCTATCCTCCCTTGAGCTGGAGCTATGTCGTGGACTTGCCAGAGTGCCCAACTGCCTCTGAGCTGATAGACCTTGTGGGCAAGAATCCTTGCTGTCCCTGTGTAGGACACCAGTGGGTGTTCCAAAGCACTGCAAGCCCTTGCAAGCCCTTGCAAGCCCTCGACGTCCTATCTCTTACGGCTCCTGAGCGTTGCTCTGTAGGAGATGAGGATGGTGAGCTGTGCAGTGCTCCTCAAGAAGGAATTGCCTTGGTCTTGCCACTGCTATCCAGTTGAAAAGGATTTGCATCCATGAGCCGAGCTTGGAAGGTGGCCCTGCCAGCAGATTGTCTTGCAGCGGAGAACCTCCAGCAGCCTCATGCAAGGTTTTCTTCCCTCAGCCCCTGGCCTGTGATTCCAGCAGCTCCTCAAGTGCTTCCTGTCAGATGTGCTGGGGCTGCCTCCGGGCCAGCCCTGGCAGTGGACACGGGAGGCTGCTCCTCTGGATCCTGCGTGGGGCCGCGTGACCACTGCGTTGCCGGGTGCTGGCATTGTGACATGGGGGTGACACAGCCGCATATGTGCAGCCCTTTGGAGGAAGCCTTTGGGGTGCTGGCTCCAAATCAGTCCCCGTAGCTACAAAATAGGGGAGTAAGCAACCTAATAGAGTCCCTTTTTTGCAAAAAGACAGTGTGGATTTGTTGCCAGTGCAGCCTTCCTTCCAGTAGCAATACTGCCTGTGGTATCATGTATGGAGGCCTCAGGGCTCGCTCAGGGCTTGTCACGCAGAACTGCAGGCCTGACAGAGCAGAACTGCTCTCCTCTCCTCTCCTCTCCTCTCCTCTCCTCTCCTCTCCTCTCCTCTCCTCTCCTCTCCTCTCCTCTCCTGTCCGCCAGTCCAATATCTAAGAGACTGTTTGCCTGAAAGGACAGAGGGTTTTCAGTTCCAAAATCAATTTCAAGGACACATAAGACAATGAATTTTATTTTATTTTGTTGTTAATTTATTAATTTTCTTGATTTGATGTTAATTCATGTTATGTTTCTTCGTGTCATTTTTTTTCCCTTTGTGACTCTGTTTCAGAAGCCAGGCTCACAAGCATTAGCTCAAGCCCAAGTGTAGCCAGGAGTAGGCTGAGGCATTCTTCAGTTTAGCATGAGAAAAGATCCCTTGCAGGCTGGCAAAGGCAAGTGCCAGAGCTGCAGAGAGCAGCAGCAGGAATAGAGGCCAAGCTGTGTGCGGTTCCTGCAGAGGGAGAACCTTGACAAGGAGTTGTGGGACTGACCATGCACAAAAGAGGAGGAAGAAGAAGAAGAAGAAGAAGAAGAGGAAGAAGAGGAAGAAGAGGAAGAAGAGGAAGAAGAGGTGAGTGGTACCGTGGCATCTCTTCCAAAGCGTGACATGTAGCGATGACGAGCAGACTTTTTGCCTTCCACAACTTGTTTGGCTGCTGTGCTTCTTGGCCAGGGATGCATGAGAAGCGCTCTGGTCCCTGCCAGGCGCTTGTGTTACCTGCAGGGAGAGCTGAGAAGTGGCAGCTGCGGCTGCCAGCATGGTGGAGCATGAGCAGCCGGCTCCCAGGCCAAATGGCCCAAAGAAATGGTGGCAAGGGGCGGTGCTGAGAAGTGCAGAGGAAGGCAAAAAACCGCCGGGGACCAGTGCCAATGTGCCCCGGGGGAAAAAGTTCCTTGCTGAGCCCAGTGCTGGCCATGGGCTGTTCCCTGAGCATGTGAGCCAGACCTGGCTCCTTGTCCCACAGGCTGCTCATGCTTCCCAGGAGCTGCCCAAGCCCTATCCTCCCTTGAGCTGGAGCTATGTCGCGGACTTGCCAGAGTGCCCAAGTGCCTCTGAGCTGATAGACCTTGTGGGCAAGAATCCTTGCTGTCCCTGTGTAGGACACCAGTGGGTGTTCCAAAGCACTGCAAGCCCTTGCAAGCCCTCGACATCCTATCTCTTACGGCTCCTGAGCGTTGCTGTGTAGGAGATGAGGATGGTGAGCTGTGCAGTGCTCCTCAAGAAGGAATTGCCTTGGTCTTGCCACTGCTATCCAGTTGAAAAGGATTTGCATCCATGAGCCGAGCTTGGAAGGTGGCCCTGCCAGCAGATTGTCTTGCAGCGGAGAACCTCCAGCAGCCTCATGCAAGGTTTTCTTCCCTCAGCCCCTGGCCTGTGATTCCAGCAGCTCCTCAAGTGCTTCCTGTCAGATGTGCTGGGGCTGCCCCCGGGCCAGCTCTGGCAGTGGACACGGGAGGCTGCTCCTCTGGATCCTGCGTGGGGCCTGGTGACCACTGCGTTGCCGGGTGCTGGCATTGTGACATGGGGGTGACACAGCCGCATATGTGCAGCCCTTTGGAGGAAGCCTTTGGGGTGCTGGCTCCAAATCAGTCCCTGTAGCTACAAAATAGGGGAGTAAGCAACCTAATAGTGTCCCTTTTTTGCAAAAAGACAGTGTGGATTTGTTGCCAGTGCAGCCTTCCTTCCAGTAGCAATACTGCCTGTAGTATCATGTATGGAGGCCTCAGGGCTCGCTCAGGGCTTGTCACGCAGAACTGCAGGCCTGACAGAGCAGAACTGCTCTCCTCTCCTCTCCTCTCCTCTCCTCTCCTCTCCTCTCCTCTCCTCTCCTCTCCTCTCCTCTCCTCTCCTCTCCTCTCCTCTTCTCTCCTGTCCGCCAGTCCAATATCTAAGAGACTGTTTGCCTGAAAGGACAGAGGGTTTTCAGTTCCAAAATCAATTTCAAGGACACAATGAATTTTATTTTATTTTGTTGTTAATTTATTAATTTTCTTGATTTGATGTTAATTCATGTTATGTTATTTCATGTCATTTCTTTTCCCTTTGTGACTCTGTTTCAGAAGCCAGGCTCACAAGCATTAGCTCAAGCCCAAGTGTAGCCAGGAGTAGGCTGAGGCATTCTTCAGTTTAGCCTGAGAAAAGATCCCTTGCAGGCTGGCAAAGGCAAGTGCCAGAGCTGCAGAGAGCAGCAGCAGGAATAGAGGCCAAGCTGTCCGCGGTTCCTGCAGAGGGAGAACCTTGACAAGGAGTTGTGGGACTGACCATGCACAAAAGAGGAGGAAGAAGAAGAAGAAGAAGATGAAGAAGAAGAAGAAGAAGAAGAGGAAGAAGAGGAAGAAGAGGTGAGTGGTCCCGTGGCATCTTTTCCAAAGCGTGACACGTAGCCATGACAAGCAGACTTTTTGCCTTCCACAACTTGTTTGGCTGCTGTGCTTCTTGGCCAGGGATGCATGAGAAGCGCTCTGGTCCCTGCCAGGCGCTTGTGTTACCTGCAGGGAGAGCTGAGAAGTGGCAGCTGCGGCTGCCAGCATGGTGGAGCATGAGCAGCCGTCTCCCAGGCCAAATGGCCCAAAGAAACGGTGGCAAGGGGCCGTGCTGAGAAGTGCAGAGGAAGGCAAAAAACCGGCGGGGACCAGTGCCAATGTGGCCCGGGGGAAAAAGTTCCTTGCTGAGCCCAGTGCTGGCCATGGGCTGTTCCCTGAGCATGTGAGCCAGACCTGGCTCCTTGTCCCACAGGCTGCTCATGCTTCCCAGGAGCTGCCCAAGCCCTATCCTTCCTTGAGCTGGAGCTATCTGGCGGACTTGCCAGAGTGCCCAAGTGCCTCTGAGCTGCTAGACCTTGTGGGCAAGAATCCTTGCTGTCCCTGTGTAGGACACCAGTGGGTGTTCCAAAGCACTGCAAGCCCTTGCAAGCCCTTGCAAGCCCTTGCAAGCCCTCGACATCCTATCTCTTACGGCTCCTGAGCGTTGCTCTGTAGGTGATGAGGATGGTGAGCTCTGCAGTGCTCCTCAAGAAGGAATTGCCTTGGTCTTGCCACTGCTATCCAGTTGAAAAGGATATGCATCCATGAGCCAAGCTTGGAAGGTGGCCCTGCCAGCAGATTGTCTTGCAGCGGAGAACCTTCAGCAGCCTCATGCAAGGTTTTGTTCCCTCAGGCCCTGGCCTGTGATTCCAGCAGCTCCTCAAGTGCTTCCTGTGAGATGTGTTGGGGCTGCCCCCGGGCCAGCTCTGGCAGTGGACACGGGAGGCTGCTCCTCTGGATCCTGCTTGGGGCCTGGTGACCACTGCGTTGCCGGGTGCTGGCATTGTGACATGGGGGTGACACAGCCGCATATGTGCATCCCTTTGGAGGAAGCCTTTGGGGTGCTGGCTCCAAATCAGTCCCCGTACCTATAAAACAGGGGAGTAAGCTGATACAATGAATTAACTCGTTAACACTTGACTAATCAATACTTAAAGAACTAACACTTAAGGAGCTAATGCTTATAGAGCAAACCCTTAACCCAGAATGCTTAGAACCCTTATCCCACATTACAATTGCCTAGCTTTGCTTATCCTTGTGTATGAGAAGCAAAAGTTTATTGACGACTTTACATGCCTCGCAGGGAGGCAAAATCATGGATGCATCCTTGGTGCATCCTTGGGTGGATTAGATAACCAAAACTTGGACACAGGGCAGGAGATATGCCAACTCAGCAGTCTGAGTCCCAGCCAACTCATCACACCAGGCCAGAGGTGAACATGTACAGAGAAGATGACCCCGATCCATGATCACTGCACAGGCACAACCAGGAGGGGCCAAGGGTGGAGACTATGGAAATGAGTTCCCAGAACTCATTGTAATAAGAACCGCCTTCTCGGGGACAGGTTATGAATTTGTGTAGGCGTTCCTAGAACTTTCATGAATATGTAACTACTTTACAGTATTTAACTAAGCTCACAGTTACTGGAAATTTGCACACGTCTTTGTTGAAAATTATTTCCCCGTGTGTCCAGCGCTGAAATAAACATACCTGCTTTACAATCTTACAGGTTGTAAGGTCACTTTCCGCACGTCATTTGGCGAGCCAGCCAGGAGGGAGTTCTGCTTGGCTGCATGAACATCTGAGAACGGATGACTTTGGCGTGCCCCGAAGCTTTTCTTTCGGAAGACCTCCACTCCCAGCTGGTCACTGCAGGAGTAGACTGAGACCTCTGGCTTTACAGCGTGTAAGGTATGTTGCAATAAATTGCAATTGCATTTTAACGCAGGGAGCCAGTAAGTCGTAGTGGGATGCCTTACGTGTGGCCAAGGTTTCCGCAGTGGTGTACCCTGGAAATGGTGGGCATTTGCTGTCCGAGAGTTGTCTGCTAGCGATCCTGGGAGTGGATTGAGCAACCCTGAGATTCTGCATCCCGGTTTCGGGAGCCAGGACAGACCTCTGCTAATAATTTTAGCAAAGAGGAGAAGGGTAATGCAGAATCAGTTTTGCAGCTGCTGAGAAGCAATAGTCAGTTTGTAGCTGTGTGTTATTTCTTGTAAGTGCCCAGGCATTCCATGCATTCCATTCTAAGCAGTATCCGAGATAGCTATCTGTCGTAAAATTAGCCAGCTGTTGAAAGTGTCTGTGTGTCTGTGTGAGTGTGTGTGTGTGTGCTAATTACAGTAATTACTGTTTAAATGTATGGTGGTACACTTTAGCCTGTGATCTGTATAAAGTGGAAGACGAGCTTTAAACACCTCGATTTAAGTTATGTGGCAAGAGTTAAATTACAGTGTGCGCGGTGTAAGAAAGTATATGCAGATATGTTTTTCACCCTCTGAAACGGGGGACTTAATAACAAAATGGGAACCGGTTCCGTTAAAATATTAAAATACCATTTTCCTCCCCTTAGGATGCATCCTTACACATTAGAGTAATTGGGGCAATCCTGATAAAAGAAAGTTTGAAACAATATTGTATTCACTTGTGGCTTGAATGTGGGATGATAGCAACTAGTGGCAATTAATGTTGTTCTGCAGAACTTGGGAAAAATAGGATGAAGTACAGTACTGAAGTTAATTTGCTCTTATTGTTATCTAATAATTTTGAGACCAGAAAAGGGTTTAAGTTATTAAACTCTGATTCGTATTGAATTTATGTGCTAGTCGGAGATATGGAAAAAACAACAAACTAAATGTTATGATGGATGTGAGCTTGGGAGAGGTTGTATTTAAAAGTGGTTTAAAAGTGGCTAGAATATGAACTGAATTGGATCTAGGAAAATGGAAGGAATGGACTTAGGTTTAATATGCTGTTTTTCTGGCATTTGTAAGAAATTGCAAAAGGTAAATGGGACTGAGGAATGTAGCTATTGCTGAACTAATTGGAATTGCATATAAAGTGTACTATGACTGGAATTAAGTGGAAAAAGAAAAAAAACACACACAGAAAAAAAAGAAGAAAGTGAAATATCCCAGGCCTGGGCTGTCCAGCTTGAACATAAATTTCAGCCCTATGCCAAGCTGTAAGACAAGCTCAACCTCCTCCGTCCACGTGGCCTTGCCTTGTGTCTAAACTGCAGCAAGAAGAAAAAAGAAAAAAAAATAGAGAAACCGCTGCTAGAAGCGGCGAAGGTGGGGGAGGAACGCGGAGCGTCGGGGAGGATGGGACCGTGGTGGGGGCAGTCGGATACCTCTCAGGGTAGCCCTGTATCCTCTCACACCTGAAGCGAGGAAACATTGCAAGCTCCCCTCAGAGGGCCAGTGGCCCAGAGGGGGAGTCAGTCTTAATAAGGGTACCTTTCTCTTCATTTGATCTTGAAACACGGAAAACAGTAACCAAGAATTATCGGAGCGATTCTGTGGGGGTCACCAGACATTTCCAGTTTCTGATCAAACAACATAACCCCGATTGGAACGACATACAATTGTTATTAGAATGTATGACATAAACTGAAAAACAGCTAATATTGAAAACAACCCAAGATTTGGCTATTAACCAAATTGGCGATGCAGGAAGAGATGTGAAAAACTACTTCCCTTTACAGGATCCCCATTGGGATCCAAATAGGGGACCGCACATGGGATTATTAAACCAATATAGAGACTGGGTTGTGAAAGGGATGGAACGAGCCATCCTGCAAACGATTAATTGCTCAGCCTTGTACAGTATCAGGCAAGGGCCAAAAGAAACCCCCACAGAACTCCTAAATAAGTTGCGAGATACTATGAGAAAACATACACCTCTTGACGCGGGTTCAGAAGTAGGGATACAGCAGTTAGTGTCATTATTTACAGGTCAGTCAGCAGATGAAGTTACAGAAACTGAGAGCAACAGAAAGTAGACATTTGGAAATGTTGTTAGATGAAGCTTGGAGAGTATTTAGTAACACAGAAGAGTAAGATTGTCGAAAGGATAAGAGTAGGGAACTAAAGAGGTTGGAAGGCTTTGAAAGCCTTTAGAGAGAGATCAACATACAGTGGGAAAACAAATGTCAGGGAAGGTACAGAGGAAGTAGGCAGAGAGAGAATTGGACAGTAGGAAGTTTTGAAAAGGACTGACGGGACAGGAACCTGGGGAACCTAGTGGATCCATTAGTTATAATGAAGCTAGGGAAAGAACAAAAACAAGTGGAATTTTTGGTAGATTGCCAATAAGTAACAATTACATAGTAGGTAAAGGGAGTCACTGGCCGAAGTAAAAAAGCATATTTTGTGAACCTCTGAAATACAAATTGGATAAACAAGTGGGCATTCATAAATTTTTATATATGTCCAACTCCCTGAAACCTCTTTTGGGGAGAAATCTGTTGGAACAAATGGGTGCAGATTTGAAAAAGGAGAAATTACTCTGGAGGTAAATGATCAGCAATATGTGCAAATAATGAGCTTGCTTTTAGCAACTATTCCCACAGAGGGCAAGATTACTGAAGCAGTCGTGAACCAAGTGTATCCCGGGGTATGGGCTACTGATGTACCTGGAAGGGCCAAAATTGCTCCACCTGTCGAGGTAAAAATCAAAGAAGGACAAAAACCGGTGAGGATAAAACCATACCCTTTGAAAAGGGAGGGAATTCGGCTGGTGATAGAGAAATTCCTGCAAATCGGGTTATAAACAAAATAACAGAGGATCTCTACCCAGTGGTAGCAAACCCATACACCATTCTGACTGTATTAACCCTGATTTGGTTTACTGTTTTAGATTTAAAGGATGCCTTTTTTTGCCTCCCTCTCCGTGAAGCCAGCCAGACAATATTTACGTAAAACCCAGCTCACATGGATGATGTTGCAACAAGGATTTAAGAACAGCCCGACAATATTTGGAAATCAACTTGCTAAAGATCTTGAATCTTGAGAAACCCTGTCTGATGAAGGACAGATGCTACAATACATGGATAATATTTTGATCGCTACCAGAATAAAGGAGATGTGCATAACCTGGACCTCACAGAACAGAAACACCTACAATGGAATAAAGAAGCTACATAAGCCTTTGAAGAACTTGGTAAGGCTTTGATGTCAGCCCCTGCTTTAGGACTCCCAGATGTGAATAAACCATTTTTTCTATTCTCTCACGAGGAGCAGGGAATAGCCTTGGGTATACTGGCACAGGATCTTGGCCTGTACCGACGAGAAGTGGCCTGGATGCCTACAGGCAGCTGCAGCGGTGGTACTGAACATACAGGAGGCCTGGAAATTTACCATAGGTCAGAAAATGACTGTGCTAGTATCCCACACGGTGTCTACAGTTTTGGAAGCAAAAGGGGGACATTGGTTTTCCCCACAAAGATTTCTTAAATATCAGGCTATAATGGTGGAACAGAATGAGGTAGAAATCATTGTCACTAACGTTGTCAACCCAGCTTCTTTCCTCAGTGGTGACATCGGAGAACCAGTTCATCACGATTGCCTGGAAACCATCGAAGCAACATACTCCAGCTGACCCGATCTAAAGGACAAGTCTATGGAAAACACGGAGGACTGCTTTACGGACTGAAGCAGCTATATCCTGAACAGTGAAAGGCATGCTGGTTGTGCTATAATGGCTAGCCACAAAGTGATGGAATCTGGACCTCTGCCTAGAAGTACTTCCACACAAAAGGCAGAAATAATCACCCTTACTTGTGATCTGGAACTAGCTCAAGGTAAAACTGTGAATTTTATATGGACTCTAAGTATGCTTTTAGGGTCGTGCATGCGCACGGAGCAATTTGGAAAGAAAGAGGACTCTTGAACTCTCAAGGCAAACATATCAAACATGCAAACGAGATCTTGAAATTATCGGAAGCAGCAACTTCCTAAGAAGGTGGCAATCATGCATATCAAGGCACACCAGAAAGTGAGCTCAGAATTGGAAAAAGCAAACGAGTTGGCGGACAGAGAGGCAAAATTGGCAGCTAAGCAAAAGGTAAAAATAGAAAGTGCCCTAGTCCCCGATGGGCAGGTCTCTTTGGAAGGTAAGCCAGAGTATACTAAAGGAAGACCGGAAACTTATTATAGATTTAGAAGGGTCATATGATAAGGAAGGGTGGGCTCACACCCCACAAGGAAAACTTATTGTTCTCTCCTATTTAGTTTGGTCGTTAGTAAGGGAAGAGCACAGAAAGGGACACTGGGGAGCAGAAGCACTATATAAACATGTGATCAGAAAATAATAGCTAGAAATCTGTATACTACCATAAGACACAGCAATGTGATCTTTGCCTCCAGACTAATCCCAAGAATACACCCAAGCCAGAAATAGGTCAAATTGGGAAAGGAAAAGGACCTGGGCAACAATGGCAAATTGATTTTTCGGAACTCCCAAGAAAAGGGGGGTACCGATATTTGTTGGTACTGACTGATACCTTTTCAGGTTGGCCAGAAGCATTCCCTACCAGAACAGCAGGAGGTAACTAGAACATTAGCACAAGAAATAATACCAAGATTTGGAGTTCCAGCTGTCATATTCTCTGATAGAGGGCCATATTTGATTTCAAAAGTTATACAGCAAGTCAGTCAACACTTGGAAGTAGACTGGCAGCTACATACCCCTTACTGTCATCAATCAATCCAGTGGCCAGGTAGAAAAAATGAGTCATCTAATTAAAAAACAACTTGTAAAACTGAGGCAGGAGGTGAACTTAGCTTGGCCTCAATCTTTGCCTTTGGCCCTCTTGCGTATACGAACAAGGCCAAGAGCAAAGCAAGGGTTAAGTCCTTTTGAAATCCTGTATGGGAGACCCTATAATGTATAGAAGCGGATGTCTACACAAATAGGGGATGAAATTATGACTTCTTACATGGTGACACTGGGTAAACAACTTAACGAAATTGGGAAACGTGTTTGGGACTCGGAGCAGGAGTTTGGATGGGCCAGTACATAACATCCAGCTGGGAGATTATGTGTATGTGAAGTCTCTTGCAGAAAACACTTGGGAACCACAATAGGTAGGTCCATTTCAAGCCCTCCTGACATCTTTCACTGCTATCAAGATTAAAGAACAGAATGCCTGGATCCATCATTCTGAAGTGAAGAAAGCCTGCAAAGCACCATGCAGGGTAACCCAGGTGCAACCTGGAAAATTGTATTTCTTATGGTCATAGCCTTAGCACATGGGTGGGATGAAAATCAGCACGGGCAAAATCTGAATAAAACCATGGGGGGACACTTTAAATTGGTGCTTTGGAATCAAACCAATCAGAGTATATATGTTACATTGCCCACTTCTGCAGGAGAGAGTTTTAAGTTTGTGGTAATTAACCAAAATATTTCTGAAATTCTATCAAAGAAATTAGGTTACATCCACCTTGACATGTTTTGGTCCTTCTGGACCTTCTGGGTGACCTTTTGGTCCTTTTGGTCCTTCTGGTCCTTATGGGTGACCGGCCCAGGTGGCACTTACTACATCGGCAAGAAGAAACCCAAAAGAAGAGACGAATGCTACAACTGCAGTGAGCGGGGTCACCACGCCAAAGAATGCAAGCTCCCGATGCAGCCCAAAAGATGCCGTTTCTGCCGGAGCACCAGCCATATGATCACCAGCTGCCCCAAAAGAGCTTAGCAGCATGGCGGACAAACACTGGGAGCCTGACTTTTGCATTAACATTAAAATCTGTTCTTTGAAGGATAGAGATGGGTTTTCTCAGGTAGAAGTACCCTTCTTACCTGTGGTCAGAGAAAACATAGAAAAAGAATCATCATATTAGTAAAAGAATTTACTAACCTCTTAGAAAAGGGGGGGCTGATACAAGGAATTAACTAGTTAACACTTGACTAATCAATACTTAAAGAACTAACACTTAAGGAGCTAATGCTTAGAGAGCAAACCCTTAACCCACAACGCTTAGAACCCTTATCCCACATTACAATTGCCTAGCTTTGCTTAGCCTTGTGCATGAGAAACAAAAGTTTATTGATGACTTTACAGGCCTTGCAGGAAGACAAAATCTTGGATGCATCCTTGGGTGCATTAGATAACCAAAACTTGGGCACAGGACAGGAGATACATCAGTTCTAACCAACTCAGCAGTCTGAGTCCCAGCCAACTCATCACACCAGGCCAGAGGTGAACGTGTACAGAGAAGATGACCACGGTCCATGACCACTGTGCAGGCGCAACCAGGAGGGGCCAAAGGTGGAGACTATGGAAATCATTTCCCGGAACTCATTGTAATAAGAACCGCCTTCTCAGGGACAGGTTATGAATATGTGTAGGCGTTCCTAGAACTTTCATGAATATGTAACACTTTACAGTATTTAACTAAGCTCACAGCTACTGGAAATTTGCACACGTCTTTGTTGAAAATTATTTCCCCGTGTGTCCAGTGCTGAAATAAACATGCCTGCTTTACAATCTCACAGGTTGTAAGGTCATTTACCGTGTGTCAATCTTATGTTGTTTTAGGATGTTCTTTGGCATTTCACCACGTTTCAGATGTCAGACCAGGGTCAATCAACACGCTGCCCAAAGTACTCTTGCTCTGAAACAGCTCGTAAAGGGCAGCATTTGCATTCGTTAGAACTTTCTCTTGGAATACATGCTGGGAGATGCAGACAAATATCTGCAGGGGAGATTGGTGATTTGTGCATTAGAGCCTTTGTTCCAGCCCCACAAAAACATCTAATGCCAGCAAACCCTGCACAAGCCTGGAAAACACCGGCACAATCTGGGAACACCGGCACAATCTGGGAACACAGGCACAACCTGGAAACACAGGAACAACCTGGGAACACAGGAACAACCTGGAAACACAGGCGTGAGCTGGAAACACGGGAACAACCTGGGAACACAGGCAGCAGGAGCCCAAGACACGAGCGTGGAGAACTGCCCAGAGCAGGAGGAGGGGGCTCGGTGCCCACAGGCTTCTGCTGGTGGCCAGAGGGCAGGGGTGGCCATCAGATAGGGCAGCACTCACAGACCAAGGGAAGAGCAAAGTCTGCGTCCAAGCTCAAGACATTTGAGAACATCCGCTGCCTCAGGCACCTCTGGGGTAGAGACATCTCACCTGAGGTTGAAGTGCCTGTGGCTTCCACATTTCAGTTTTAAACTCCAGAGCTTAATAGGAAATATTTAAACATGTTTATATATGATATATACTTAAGACCTGGAGGAATTCAGATGATCAGGGAAAAGGAAGAATTACAAATTGGAAAAGGATTCCTGAAAGTTGCCTTTGCAAAGAAAGGGCAGAGACCACTCAAGCCTGGATGAAAGGGGAAACTGTTCAGAGCCCAGACCAGCACATCCAGATGCTGAAGGCTGTTTCCCTTCCCTGCAATAGCTGAGCTGCGTGGAAAAGCCTGTTCCAAACAGCTAAGGAAAGAAGGGCACAAGGACTCTGTCCTGCTGTCCTGGGCAAAGCAGCTCTGCTCCACTCCCCTCCACTGGCCTGGCGCTCAGCCCAGGCTGCTCTGCTCAGCCGTGTGTTTGCTCTGATGTGAAGGAGAAATTCCAATTGTAACCACTCGGCAGTGGTAACTTGTGACCAGGGAAGCTCTGCTTCTCTGACTTTTTGCAACAGCAACTGAAGCTCGGATGAGAAGGGGCCAAGCAGGCTGGAAGCAGGAATGGCAGAGCCAGAGGGGCCCCATGTCAGGGAGGGAGGTTTTCCTGGCTGGCAAGGGGAGAAGCTCAGAAGTTCTCCTTGTCCTGTACCTGTTGTGCAACATGGGGGAGCTGATGACACCTTTGGCCAGCAGAGCTGGCACTGGAGCATGGACTCTACACCAGGCTGAGGGACCCCATGCTGCTGCCCAGCGGATCAGCGCTGGTGCTGGTCTCTGAAGAACAGCCACAAGCTGCTTAAAGCTTCTTGTGGGTAAGAATCAGAGAGCAAGTCAACAAAGGAAACCATGTGGATGGTGTCTACGACAGGCCCCCTGATCAAGGGGAGACTATTGATGAAGCCTCTTAGTCCAGCTGCAGGAGGCATTGTGCTTGCAGGCTCTTGTCCTGCTGGGGGACTTCAACCGTCCTGCCACCTGCTGGAAAAGTAGCATGGTGAGCTGTAGGCACTCCAGGAGCATCCTGGAGTGCATGGAGGATAAGTTCTCAAGCCAGGGAATAGCCCTGGGGGATGAAAGATTGGACATGAGCTGGCAATGCGTGCTTGCAGCCCAGACGGCTTGTTGTATCTTGGGCTGCACCTTGGGCTACGATGCCACAGAGCTGTGCTGTGTCACGTCCTGATGTGCAGCGCTGTGCCGTGGCACCGCTCCGGCAGTGTTGGCAGTGGCGGCAGCAGCAGTGGTGGCAGTGGCTGAAACATTGGAGGCAGCAGCAGCAGCAGGAGCAGCAGTGCCATGGTCCAGGCACAGGGGGCCGTAACCCCCACTCTACTCTTTTTCCTCCTCCTGGTGGCTCTGCAAGTCCAGGACGTCGGGGCTGCTCCGTGGCAAGGACAGGGATTAGGTAGGGGGCAGCAAGGGTCAGCACCCAGGCCTGGCAGCAGCTGGGGGTGACAGTGGGGCTGGGCTGTGGTGGGGCAGGGCTGGGAGAACATGGGCCGGGCTGGGCCAGGTGAGCCGTGGCAGCTCCGTGGGCAGTGGAGGCAGATGCCCCGCAGAGAGGTCCAGGGGGCTGCAGCTGCTGTGGGGGCATTTTCCAGCTGAAAGGTGGGGCCAGGAGCAACGCTGCCAGGAGACAAACTGTCCCTAGAGCTGTCCTGGTGCCACCCTGCCCTGGGGCAGCCTTCCCCCAGCCTGCATGTTGGGGCTGGAGCGGCACCGCAGGGCAAGGCAAGAGCCTGTGGGAGCACTTCATCCCCGGGCTGGTCACAGCCATGCTCGGGGCTGTGGCTCTGATGCTTCCCAGCTGGATCCTGCCTTTCAGCCCCGGGGATGTCTGTCCTTGGGAGATGTCTGCTTAGAAAACAGGAGCACTCCTGCTCTTCCCCTGCAGTGCTCTCCTTGGGGCAACCCAGGTCCTCATGGGACACACAAACCATGGGGAACAAAGGGGGCAGTGCTGGTGCAGCCTCTCACTGGCCAGCAGGTTCTTCTCCATGAGATGTGGGAATGATCATTTTTTTCCTCCAGTGCTTTTGTGTGGGCTTCTTTTGTGCACAGTAGAGATCTCCCAGTCAGATATCCCTGAGGGATCATATGACTGTCCTTGAAGGGTGTTGCACATGGCCTGGAAACAGTATTTTGAGAGCTGCCAGGTGCCAGCAAACAGGTCATCCCAGCTCCTCTGCAGCTTTGGGAATCTCCACCCACGTCTGGGCGCCCTGTCATTACCTGACCCCCCCTCCAGTCACTGCAGGTACCTGAGAAAGAAGTAGATGACAAGATCTAATGGAAATGTGCTTGATTACAGCTGTGCCTGGAGCAAAGGGCCACCCAACTTCCCAGCTGGATCTCATCTGGGAGCCTCAGGGCAATCCCCCAGGTGTAAAAACCAGGTGCTTTGGAAAGCTCCCCCGCTCTCTGTTGACGTTCCAAATCTGTCTCATGTGCACCCTGAAAATACGCATTGAGGCAGGAAAGCAGACCTCAGGAAGGTCTGACCCTGCAGGCTGGACATCCCCAGCCCTGGATCATCCAGGTGATCAGCAATAGCACAGCCTCCCGATGTCATAGTGCGTTTCCATGACAGTCCAGGGCTGTCCCCAGGGTCCCCTGGCCGCTGACACCACAACCTCTCTTGCCAAATCTCTGGCTGCCCTCGCTGCTCACCATGCTCTGTGCCACAGAGACGAAGCAGATGCAGACATTGTCGTCCTCATCCCTTTCGACGGTCACAGCTGAGACAGGTGGAGTCACAGAATCACAGAATCACAGAATGTTAGGGATTGGAAGGGACCTCGAAAGATCATCTAGTCCAATCCCCCTGCCAGAGCAGGAACCCCTAGGTGAGGTTACACAGGAAGGCGTCCAGGCGGGTTTTGAATGTCTCCAGAGAAGGAGAATCCACAACCCCCCTGGGCAGCCTGTTCCAGTGTTCTGTCACCCTCACTGAGAAGAAGTTTCTTCTCACATTTAAGTGGAACCTCTTGTGTTCCAGCTTGAACCCATTACCCCTTGTCTTACTGTTGGTTGTCACCGAGAAGAGCCTGGCTCCATCCTCGTGACACCCACCCTTTATATATTTATAAACATTAATGAGGTCACCCCTCAGTCTCCTCTTCTCCAAGCTAAAGAGACCCAGCTCCCTCAGCCTTTCCTCATAAGGGAGATGCTCCACTCCCTTCATCATCTTTGTGGCCCTGCGCTGGACTCTCTCCAGCAGTTCCCTGTCCTTCTTGAACTGAGGGGCCCAGAACTGGACACAATATTCCAGATGAGGTCTCACCAGGGCGGAGTAGAGGGGAAGGAGAACCTCTCTGGACCTACTAACCACCCCCCTTCTAATACACCCCAGGATGCCATTGGCCTTCTTGGCCACAAGGGCACAGTGCTGGCTCATGGTCATCCTGCTGTCCACCAGGACCCCCAGGTCTCTTTCCCCTACACTGCTCTCTAATAGGTCATTCCCCAACCTGTACTGGAACCTGGGGTTGTTCCTGCCCAGATGCAAGACTTTACATTTTCCCTTGTTATATTTCATTAAATTTTTCCCCGCCCAACTCTCTAGCCTGTCCAGATCTCGCTGGATGGCAGCACAGCCTTCTGGCGTGTCAGCCACTCCTCCCAGCTTGGTGTCATCAGCAAACTTACTGATAGTACACTCAATTCCCTCATCCAAGTCATTGATGAATATATTGAACAGTATTGGTCCCAGGACTGACCCTTGAGGCACTCCACTAGATACAGGCCTCCAACCAGACTCCGCCCCATTGATCACAACTCTCTGGCTTCTCTCCTTCAGCCAGTTTGCAGTCCACCTCACTACCCGATCATCCAGTCCACACTTCCTCAGTTTTGCCGTGAGGATGCTGTGGGAGACGGTGTCAAATGCTTTGCTGAAGTCAAGGTAGACCACATCCACTGCTCTGCCATCGTCAATCCACCTTGTTACGTCTTCATAAAAGGCTATGAGGTTGGTCAAACACGACTTCCCCTTGGTGAAGCCATGTTGACTGTCCCTGATGACCCTCTTATCCTTGATATGTCTTAAGATGACACCAAGGATAAGGTGTTCCATCACTTTCCCAGGGATGGAGGTGAGGCTGACCGGTCTATAGTTGCCCGGGTCCTCCTTCTTGCCCTTTTTGAAGACCGGAGTGACATTTGCTTTCCTCCAGTCCTCAGGCACCTCTCCCGTTTCCCAAGACTTGGCAAAGATGATGGAGAGCGGTCCAGCAATGACTTCAGCCAGCTCCCTCAGCACCCGCGGGTGCATCCCATCTGGACCCATGGATTTATGGATGTCCAGATTGCTTAATTGCTCCCTAACCCAGTCCTCATCAACTGAGGCAGACTCCTCCATTGCCCTGCCTTCCTCTGGGGCCTCAGGGGTACGGGGCTCCTCAGGACAGCCTCCGGCAGAGTAGACAGAGACAAAGAAGGCATTCAGTAATTCTGCCTTCTCTGTATCTTCTGTCACCAGGGCACCCACCCCGTTCATCAGTGGGCCTACATTGCCTCTGGTGTTAGTTTTATCTGCCATGTATTTGAAGAACCTCTTCCTGTTGTCCTTGACCCCTCTCGCCAGGTTTAACTCTAAGGAGGCCTTAGCTTTCCTAGTTGCCTCCCTACATCCTCTGACAACAGCCTTATATTCTTCCCAAGTGGCCAGCCCCTCCTTCCATGATTTGTAAACCCTCCTCTTCCACTTGAGTTTGCCCAGCAGTTCCCTGTTTAACCACGCAGGTCTCCTGGCTCCCTTCCTTGACTTCCTGCGCGTCGGGATGCACTGATCTTGAGCTTGGTAGAAACAGTCCCTGAAAGTTAACCAACTATCTTGGGCGCCTTTACCTTCAAGCAGCCTTGCCCACAGGATTCCCTCCAGCAACTGTTTGAAAAGGCCAAAGTCGGCCCTGCTGAAGTCCAGGGTTGCAATTCTGCTCGGTATTCTGCTCCCACCACAGGAGATTCTGAACTCCACCATCTCATGGTCACTGCAACCAAGGCAGCCCCCCACCTTTACTGCTTCGACCAGACCCTCCTTGTTAGCGAGGACGAGATCCAGCAGCGCACCTCTTCTAGTCGGCTCCTCCACCATTTGCATGAGAAAGTTATCGTCAATGCACTGGAGGAACCTCCTAGACTGAGGCTGGCTGGCTGAGTAGTCCTTCCAGCAAACATCAGGGTAGTTAAAATCCCCCATAACAACCAGAGCCTGAAAAGGAGTCCTGAAACTCCTCCTTCCCTGCCCTAGTTCAGCATCAGGGGTGAGCTCCATTGTGCCTGAGGGGATTTGCATCCCCAGGCCGTGAACAAATCCACTGATGGGGAATCCACAACTGCTCTGGGCAACCTGTTCCAGGGTCTTGCCAAACTCATAGTAAAAAATGTTCTTTTATCGAGAACATTGGTATTCTCTGGTGAGACAGGACTCTCACGGTAGGGGAACAAGATGTCACCAATGGGTGATTGAGATGGCTTAGAGAACCCCTGTCAAAGATATTAGCAAAAGTGCTTTTAATATGATGTTGTAAAAGTGCGACTTAGCCAAGTTTGATGGCAAGTTCACTCTGTCAGTGTACGGCACAATCATTTGAACAGTGATTGAAAACTCCTAAGGCACAGCTCAAAGTAGCAAGACACTCTTCTGCTCTTTCCTCAGGCTTTATCAGCATCTCACAGCATGGACGGAGCCCGGGTGGGGACTTGGAGACCTCATGGCCCATGGGGCCCCATCATGGCTCAGTTCACCAGACCTGGACCCAAATACTCAGTCCGAGGAACAACAGGTAAAACAAGGATCAGAGTGGTGTGTTGAGCTCACCCGTGGTAAAATCAGCTACAAACCCGTTTCCCTTTTTCCCCCTTCTCAGAGAAGCCCCCTGCTCCTAAAACCTTCCCACGCAAACCCAGTACATGTGAGGTTTGTTTGTTTGTTTGTTAATTTTTATTTCTCTATGATTATCACTGGAGCCAGACTGTCAGGAGGTCCAGTTTCTCTTTAAGATTATTTAGCAATGCAGTTGCAGAAGCTTTTATGCTTAGAGATTTACTGTTTGTTACTACAAGGCACAGTACAGCTCACCTTTATTGCTCTTGGAGGAAAAAGGATGGGAATTTTGTGAGCTCAGCAGCTCAGTCTCCTGCAGCTTCAAAGGAGCTTTGAAATGGGGTTGCCTGCAGGTGTCCTTTCACGTGCTGTTCTTCATAGGTTACCTGAACCACAACCCCCTAAAGCCCCCACTTACCCCTGTCAAGGGGCAGAACCTCCTGCAGAAGGCAGCTGCTCGCCAGGTCCTCGATATTGCGTGGAGCCTCAATGGCCAGGAATGGGGAGTACATGGCTCCATCCTCTCCCATGGGTGGAATTCCCGAGATAAACTTCGAGATCATGCTTGGACCAAGTGAGTAACATTTCTCCAACTGTTTGTTCATATAAGACTAGGATATTTTCACATTTCCCTGCAATAGTGGCACAAAAGTTAGATGGATGCAAAAGAGAGATGGGTACAAAAGGCTCAGCTCACCCCTTCAATGAGCTGTAGATGTTTTCCAGCAGCTGACACTTCTGCAGTGGTTAAGGAGAGCAGCTCTTGTTGAAATTGCCTCCTTGGCTTGAGAAAAAAGGCCACATCTTCACTGCTTTTGTGCTGTTGTCCTCTGCCCTAGGCGATTACTGCCCTGAGAAGTCCAACAGACACGTCCTTAAGTGCCCTCCTGGGCAGTCCATGTCCTTCCGTCACAGAGGCATCAAAACTGACCTCCCTCCAGGTAAGTGACTGCGGGGAGACGCCCACCCTTGCGTAGCATATGAGGCACGGACTCTCGATAAGGTGCAGGGAGAGACATTTATTACAAATTCAGACTTGTATTTATACTTGATAGGATGCTTGCTCAAGCGTTGCTGATTTGCTAAGTTAGGCATTACATAAGTGATACATTTTGTGTTCCTACCAAAGTTGCTACCAGAAAAGCATTTTTTGATCTGTCACAAGTTACCCCCTGTCTTTGATGTATCAGTCCTGTATCAATCCCTCTGGCCTTAATGTATCAATCAGTACAGTCCTTGCTTCTTGTTTTTCCACCAATGCTTGTTCCACCGCCGTTGACTCTTGTAGTTTCTCCCAGGCTCAATGTTGACTCTTGTAGTTTCTCCCAGGCTCAATGTCAGAATACCACCACACCCTTGCAGCTCAAGCATCCTCTACTGACAATCAGCTGCTCAGCTTGTTAACCAGGGCCAGTTCAAAGCCTCCACTGCAGGACACAGCTGTTTCCTGATAAGCTTACTTCATGTGCAGTAGAAGCAAGTGGGGAGTGCTCCTGGTTGGCTACAGCTGCCTTGGCAGGTGCTTGTGCTCATCTCTCAGCCCCAAGGTCTGATCTGTGCCTTTCCCCCCACCCAAGCTGTGCTGCTGGCTCTGAGGAAATAGGGGTACAGCAGGCGGATGGTTTTACCAGAGCCGTGAAGTTCCAGTGAACCCCTCGGGGATTTCTTCTTCCTGGTTCTTGCAGTTCCAGCACAAACTCATCTCATCCCACAGAAGCACTGACAGCTCAGTTTCGGAGCTGCCAACAGTGCCCCAGCATGGCAGAAGGTGGAAGGATTGGGAAAGGGGGCAGACATCCTTCCTGCTCCTCTGAGCAGGTGTCACGGAAGCACCTCAAAGTCAGTTTTAGGTGAACAACAAGTTCAAACCAGACTTTATTCCGGCTGGAAAAGTGTAGCAAATACACCGACTAGAAACAGGGTTTATACAATTAGTTAGCACTGCAACAACATAAAATAGAGGTTCAGATATCAGTTGAGGGAATTATTGTGGTACAACAACATAAGAATAATGAGGATGCACAACGTGCATGCATTCAGTCACAAGAAACAAAACCAGAGGCCTCTTGAGTCCAGGGAACCCACAAGAAATAATCGCTTGCCTGGGTTAGGCGAGGGCTCACACTTGCCTGGTTAGACAAGGACTCATTCAAGGATCTATCCAGTAAATAACCACTCACCAAACGAGGAGCTGAGGCGCTCTCAATCCCAGGAAGTCTCCTTAGACAGCGTCCCAGTCTAAGGAAAGGGGTCTTCTGTGGGAGCCCTGTTTTATAGTCTGGTCAGATGTGGCTGTGGGCATTACAACATGGTCCAGAAGATTTGCAGCTTCTCTGGGCACCTCCTCTGCTAACGACCCTGTCAACCAACTCTCTTCCCATTCCTCTTGCAGGTCCAAGCACCTACATGTTGCCCAGGGTGCTGGGCCCCAGCACGGTGCACACAGCTGCCAGCCCGTGCGATTCCATGAGGTGGAAGAGTCAGCAGAATCACTACAGTGCCGATCTCGCCACGGTGAGCTCTGCTTCTCTGCCTTTTTGTAACAGCAGCTGAAGCTGCTCTGCTCTCCTCATGGCAGAAGAGCTGCAAAGCCTGCAGGATCCTTTCTTAGCACATCCTTGGCTGCAATAGGAGCAGAACCCAAGAGTGCACGTGCCCGCTGGCAGGGCCACAGGATTCTCCTGCCATTCCAGCAGGACAGGGGAGGCTCTGCCTCCACCGCTGTCCCTTGTTTTTTAACAGTTACAGTTTTGCTGATGTAGCGCTCATCAGCTCTCATGGGAATCTCCCTCCTGCTCTGAGACAAGTTTCATCTCTGCTCCTAGTCCTTGCGGGTTGAATTCACTTTGCTTGATTGTCACTGTGGAGAGCTGGCAGTGGAGATGAAGGTGGAGGAGAAAAATCCTCAGAACAATTCCTGAAACATATTTCTGGCAGAAAAACAAACCTCTTCTTTCAGGCAGCCTCTTCCAATGCCCGACAACCCTTTCTGTGAATAATTTTTTTCCGAATATCCAATCTAAACCTCCCCTGGTGCAACTTGAGGCCTTTTCCTCTTGTCCTATCACTTGTTACCAGGGAGAAGAGACCAACACCCTCCATGCTCCAACCTCCTTTCAGGCAGTTCAGAGATCAGAAGGTCTCCCCTCAGCCTCCTGTTCTCCAGGCTGAACAGCCCCAGGTCCCTCAGCTGCTCCCATCACACTTGTGCTCCAGTGTCTTCATCAGCTCCATTGCCCTTCTCTGAACTCACTCCAGCACCTCAAGGTCTTTCCTATAGTGAGGGGCCCAAAACTGACCCCAGGACTCAAGGTGTGGCCTCACTGGTGCCAGTACAGGGGACAATCACTGCCCTGGTCCTGCTGCCCATACTATTCCTGATACAAGCCAGGATGCTGGTGGCCTTTTTTCCACCTGGACACACCCTGGCTCATATTTAGCTGCTGTCAATCAACACTCCCAGGTCCTTTTCTGCTGGGCAGCTTTCCAGCTGCTCTTCCCCGAGCCTGTAGCGCTGCCTGGGGTTGTTGTGACCCAAGCGCAGGACCCTGAGATTGGCCTTGTTGAACCTTAGACAACTGGCCTCAGCCCAACCATCCAGCCAGTCCAGATCCCTTTTTAGAGCCTTCCTACCGTCCAGCAGATCAATGCTCACACCCAGCATGGTGTCATCTGCAAACATACTGAGGGTGCACTCAATCCCCTCATCCAGATCACTGATAAAGAGATTAAACAGAACTGGCCCCAATACTGAGCCCTGGGGACACCACTCGCGACCAGCCACCTACTGGATTTGCCTCCGTTCACCACAACTCTTTGGGCCCAGCCCTCCAGCCAGTTTTTTATCTATCGCAGATAAACCCATCCAGGCCATGAGCTGCAGCTTTTCCAGGAGATGCTGTGGGATACGGTGTCAAAGGCTTTACTGAAGTCCAAGTACACAGCATCCTCAGCCTCTCCCTCATCAAGTAAGCAGGTCACCTTGTCATAGGAAGAGATCAGGCTGGTCAAGCAGGACCTGCCTTTCATAAACCCATGCTGACTGGGCCTGATTGCTTGGTTGTCCTGTGTGTGCCATGTGATGTCACTCAGGATGATCTGTTCCATGAGCTTCCCTGGCACTGAGGTCAGATTGACAGGCCTGTAATTCCCTGGATCCTCCTTCTGACCCTTCTTGTAGACGGGCGTCACATTCGCCAACTTCCAGTCAACTGGGACCTCCTCGGTTCGCCAGGGTTGCTGATTCACAATTGAAAGTGGCTTAGTGATCACGTCTGCAAGCTCCCTCAGCAGCCTTGGATGGATCCCATCTGCCCCCATAGACTTGTGTGTGTCTAAGTGGTGTAACAGGTCACCAACCATTTCCCCTCGGATTATTGGACTACATTCTGCTCCCTGTCCCTGTCTTCTGGCTCGGGGGGATATGTACCTGGAGCACAACTGGTTTGACTGTAAAAGACTGAGGCAAAAAAGGCATTCCACTTCTTTCCAGCTATGTCATTTCACCTGTCAAAACTAGAGTTAGGTCCAGAAAGCACCGTTTCATTGTCCCATCATTGGTCAGGACACCCAGGGAGGGTCAGAAATGGATCTCCTTTAGTCCTGCCAAGGGAAGGCATCCAGCTGAGTAAATTGGGGCATCTCACTCTGGGTTTATACTCAGAATCACAGAATGGTTGCAGCTGGAAGGGATCCCTGGAGATCATTTAATCCAACCCACCTGCTAAAGTAGGATCACCTAGAGTGGATTTCACAGGAAGTGTCCAGGTGGGTTTGAATGTCTCCAGAGAAGGAGACTCCAGAACCTTTCTGGACAGCCTGTTCCAGTGTCTGTCAACCTCAAAGTAGAGAAATTTTTCCTCATATTCAGACGGAACCTCCTGTGCTTCAGTGCTTTTTGCCTGTCATCCTATCGTTGGGCATCACTGAAATGAGTCTGGTCCCATGCTCTTGACATCCATCCTTAAGATATTTATAAACATTGATGAGATCACCTCTCATCCTTCTCCAGGCTGAACAGACCCAGCACTCTCAGTCCCTTCTCATAAGAAAGGTACTCTAGTATTAGTATATTAGTAGTAGTAATATTTTATTATTACATTGTTGTCTTATTAAACTGTTTTTTCTCAACCAACAAGTTTGTCCCTTCCCTTTCACTTCTCTCCCCTCTCCCCCTTTGAAGGGGTGGAGGAAGTATGTGACCAACTATCACGGTCTTAGTTGCTGGCTGGGGTAAAACCATGGCAGGGAAGAATAATAGTAGCTCGGGAAATCTTGAAAATCATCTTCCAAGATGCTGACACTCTTTTTGGTGGTGGGAAACGGCATGAGAAAAGAAAGCCATAAAAAACCTGCAGCTCTGGAGGTCCAGAGTGGACCTGAGGATAAAGAAATGTCATTCTGAGCATAGTGCTGTGGACATCCAGAGGCGTCTGGATCAGGCATGGCTTTGTGTTTCAAGGAACAGCTGGGGAGAATGGAGAGACAGCAGCACAGGAGGGGACATACTGGGGTGAGCACAAGGTGGGGAAGCGCATGGGGTGTCTGCAGCCTGCAGGGAAACAGCCACAGGCCTGGGACAGTGTAGAACGGCCTGTGGTGGAGATGGCCAAGGGTGAGGCTGAATGTCCCTGGAAGGCCCAAGGTCTTTGTCCCCTTGGCTATGGCTGATGTCCCTGCCACTGAGGCCTAAGAGGAGACCCATCATTGTCATGGCCATGAGGCCTCATTGCTCCTTGCACCTCCCCAAGGGAGGTTGGGAGGTGTCACATTGTTGTCCCTCAATGGCACCGCACTCCCCACATCCCCAGGAAGAGCCCTGAGACACATGTGAGGGACAGGATCTCCCTTTGTAGGGGCAGGGGCTCAAGGATTGACCATCCTCCTTCATCAAACAAACCAAGGGTTTTCTCAGCATCAGAGCTGCTGCACTTTGCCTTTGCCTGATGTAATCGCAGTCTCCAATTATCTGTTCTAACGAGTCCCTGGGGAGGCTTTGTCAGTAATGGCCTCAGTGGCACCCATTAGTGCTTCAAGGAACTTTGGAGTTTGCTTCTGACTTGGACTTCTTGAGGAGATTCTTCAGTCTGCTCTTGGTATCTGAGGTTCATGGACTCAGCACCAAATACGCCAAGGGGCTCATTACAATACAAAAAGCCCTAACGAGCCATGTCTTTTCCTGTCATTTTCTTCAAGTCTGCAAGACTTGTACAGCTATTTGGAGAGGTTTCGGTGGGTTACTTCGTGATGAAGATTTCAAAGAAGATTTCATAAGAGAGGGTTTTTTCTTTCAACGGTACTTTCTATCATTCTTGATTTCATAGAAGAAGTGACAGCAGCATTCTACACTGGGCATTGATCCAGAGGGTCACCTGAATAAACCGGGACAGGCAGGAGAAGCTGTCCCTTAAGGTCGGACACTGTATGGACAACCTTGCTCCTCATCCCTCCTCCCTAGTCTGCCAGTTCCCTCCTTGGCCACCTGGGACTTGCATCACTTTTCCTCACATCAGACTTCTCCACTGAGGTCTGCAGGTGGATGGTGCAGCTCCTCTGCACCAGCTCCCACCTGCTCTCCTTAGAGACCTGGCTGCACTCAGGCACAGAAAGGTTTCTCTTCGATGCCAACAAGTAAACACAATACAATTTAATAGAGTAAAACACTTTCCACAACTGTCTAAGCTGGATCTGATGAGGTCCACCGTCCACAAGGGACATCCACACAAGAACTGTTTTAGACAGAGTTAGGAAAGGATAGATATAAACACAAATAATGTGTTGACTGCCGTGTTAATTAGAGCTTTGAAGAATGGGGCAAGTTTGTAACTCCCTGAAGCTCCAAGCAGAAACCAAACAGTTGAGAGGCAACTGAATGACCAAAGAGGAAGTGGAGGAGAAAACCTGAGAGTGCTGGGAAGGGTGTGTGTCCAGACAGTCTGCTGAAAAGTTTTCCTTTGACATGGACCTTGAATCAGGAGAGCTGGAAACTCCTGAATGACAAGGGAGATGAAATAATAGAGTGTTGGTAACAGAAGTAGAGGGGAAGACCAACGTTCTCCTCCCCTTAGTACGCTTGCCGGTAATTCACATTTGAACTTTTTTTTTTATATGTAAAAAAGTAGTACGTAAAAAGCTTGTCCGTGTAGCTGAAGACATGTGTGTCTTATATCCATTTCTGTTTCTGGGAAAAACTTTCCTTTTTGAAGAAAAGAAAACCTCCCAAAGACTTAAAAAAAAAAAAAAAAAGGATGTTGACATCTTTCTTTGCTTTGAATATTTGTCTTCAGTTCTTATTTTAATTTTCATTGACATCAGCTGACATCTGATGGGCCTACAGGCATTAAGCCAAGATCATTTTCTGTCTTGTATAGCGCCCCATGCCCTCTAAACCTTCCCTGCCCAGGACTCTTCCCACTTCGCCCAGAGCAAGTTACACTGAGGCGTTGACTGGTTCACTGGCTGAGATGTTGGTTTAGATGGTCACCCAAAGCACAGGTGGATTCATGCCCCATAATCGTCTGCTCTGACCAGTTAGAAACAGAGCCCAACATCACAATGGGATCAAATGAGAAGTGAGGTTGAAGGGCCCTCAGGAGTCTGCAGTCCAAGCTGTCACAAACTGGGTCAGACCAAGGTGTTCAAGCCCTGATTCAATCAGAGTTTGAAAACCTCCAAGGACACAGGCTGCTCAGCCTCTCTGGGTGACCCGAGGCAGCACTTGGCTGAGCTCCTAGGGCAGGGGTGTCAAACTCATTTTCACTGGGACCACATCAGCCTCACGGTTGCCTTCAAAGGGCCAACTGTAATTTTAAGACTGTATAAATGTAGGAATAGTTGTATATATACAGTCCTAAAATTACATTCGTCCCTTTCAAGGCAACCGTGAGGCAGATGTGGCCCCTGGTGAAAGTGAATTTGACACCCCTGTTCTAGGGAAAAAACTTTTCCTTATGTCCTGGCTGAACCTCACCTCTTTCACCTTCCACCCATTGGTTTTTGTCCTTCTGCAATGCACTACAGTGAAGAGCCTGGCTCTGCATTCTCCATCACCTCCTCATTGGCACTGGCAGGCTGTGATGAGGTCCCTGTCAGCCTTCCCTTCTCTGGCATGGACAAGCCCGGCTCCCCCAGCCTCTCCCCACAGGCAAAGTGCTCCAGTCCCTGGCTGTCCCCAGGGCCCTTTGCTCAACCCTCTCCAGCTTGCCAGTATCTTTCCTGAATTGGGATCTGAGATCTGGATGGAGTATTCCAGAGAATCCCTTCCCTCCATCTCCTGGCCGTGCTCCTGGTGGCACAGCCCAGGGTGCTCCTGGCCTCCCTTGCACCAGGGCACACGCTGCCTCCTGCCCAGCTCCCTGCCCACCCAGACCTTTCCCACAGAGCTGCTCGCAGCCAGGCAGCCCCAGCCTGTGCCATTGCCAGGGTGAGTCCCCTGCAGGGGCAGACACTGCTGTTTGTCCTTCTGGGGCTTCCTGAGGTTCCTGCCAAGATGTGCTCTCCTCCTTGAAGCCCTTCATTGAGCACAGAGGCCTGGGTGGGTGTTCCAGTAAAGACCCAGACACAGAAGGCATTGAGTCCCTCAACCCCAGCATCACTCTCTGCTGTTATTGAATTTCCCTCCCCACCCAGTAACAGCCCCGCATTTCCCTTGTTCAGCCTTGGTCTCTGATGCAGTGGTCTCTTTTCTTGCAGCCACCAACTCCAGGTGAGCTTTTCCCTTCCCAAAGTCATCCCTGCACAGCAAAGGTGATGCACATAGACTCCTTGTCTGTACTTGTCCTTGCTGTCACCCCTGGCAGCTGCTTTGTGGCCCCTGTCTGCACCCTGTGCTGTGACAGCCCAGCCCTGCTGCCCCACACATGGTCCCACAGCCCCACGGTGCAGGCACAGCACAGGACAGGGTGCATTCGGGGTGGGGAACGGTCTCCCGGTGTGATGCCCGCATGGTCCTTGGTGCTTTCTCACCCCACGGCCTTCCTGTGTGGCAGCCTCTCCAAGCTCCTGGAGAGGCCGTGTCAGCTGTGGGGTTCACAGACAGCCCTGCTCCAGGGTCTGCCAGGTCTGGGCCAGGAGAGAGGCTGGGCAGGGCTGGCCATTCCCTGAGACAGGCCCTGAGCCCAGCAGGAGGATGGAGATGGCCTCACAGGGAACCTCACCCGTAAACCTGGGCTGAGCGGCCAGTGCTGGAAATGGCCCATGAGAGGTGGCCAGTGGCTGGGGGGTGATGAAGGCCCTGGGCCACCTTCCTGGTCTGTCCATGCCACCAAGGTGACAGAGCAGCCTCCTCTCTCCTGCACCTGCATGATATTGATCCCTCCCACAAGCCCTGGCTCTGCACCACAACCCCTGGTGTGAGTCTTCACCCTGCATGGCCATGCAGCACGAGATACAGGCTGATGTTTTTCTCTCCCAGGTACTTTCCAGCCCAGCCCAGCTCCCTCGAGTCTCTCCCACCTCCCCTGCCCTCTTTCCACCCTCAATGCCCTCTCCCCAGCAAAGCCGAGTGTGGGGCTGGTCCCACACCAGTGCCCATTGCAGGTGCTCTGGGCAGTCACCCCACAGCGTCTGCCCCTCTGAAGGGCACAGCAGCTCCTCAGCCCCTCCATGCCATCCCATCTCCCCAGACCAGCACAAAAGCCCTGGCCCTTGAGGTACTCCTTGGACAGTGCCCCATGTGAGAGGAAGCAAATGTTCAACAGCAGCTCCATCACCCAGTTCCTCCTCCTGGCATTCACAGACACATGGGAGCTGCAGCTCTTGCACTTCTGGCTCTTCCTGGGCATCTACCTAGCTGCCCTCCTGGGCAACGGCCTCATCATCACCATGATAGCCTGTGACCAGCACCTCCACACCCCCAGGTACTTCTTCCTCCTCAACCTCTCCCTCCTCGACCTGGGCTCCATCTCCACCATTGTCCCCAAGTCCACGGCCAATTCCCTCTGGGATGCCAGGGCCATCTCCTATGCAGGATGTGCTGCCCAGGTCTTTCTCTTTGCAATTTCAGCAGAGTGTGCCCTTCTCACCCTCATGTCCTACAACCGCTACGTTGCCATCTGCAAACCCCTGCACTACAGGACCCTCCTGGGCGGCAGAGCTTGTGTCCATATGGCAGCAGCTGCCTGGGTCAGTGGGTTTCTCAATGTTCTGCTGCACATGGCCAATGTATTTTCCATACCTCTCTGCAAGGGCAATGCTGTGGACCAGTTCTTCTGAGAAATCCCCCAGATTCTCAAGCTCTCCTGCTTCTCTTACTTCAGGGAAGCTGGGCTTATTGTGCTTAGTGTCTCTTTAGCATTTTGGTGTTTTGTGTTCATTATGCTGTCCTATGTGCAGATCTTCAGGGCTGTGCTGAGGATCCCCTCTGAGCAGGGACGGCACAAAGCCTTTTCCAAGTGTATCCCTCACCTGACTGTGGTCTCCCTGTTTGTCAACACTGGTGTGTTTGCCTGCCTGAAGGCCCTCTCCATTTCCTCACCAAGCCTGGACCTGGTGGTCTCTTTTCTGTACTCAGTGGTGCCTCCAGCAGTGAACCCCCTCATCTACAGCATGAGGAACCAGGAGCTGAAAGTGGCACTGAAGAAGGTGATTCAATCATTTTTTTTGTCAGCAGCAATAAGTTACCCATGTCTCTTCAGAAGTCATTTCCAATTCATCTCAGGAACCTCCTTTGTGTTGAGCATTTTATCTGTGATAGCCATGTTTGTCAAGGAATTTCTTCATCCATGGCACTTCTCCAGAGGCATGAAGCCAGCCTCTCAGACTCAGAGGCCTGTTTACCTCTTTCTGGGACCACGACGTCCTCTGTTGGATCTCTGTAATACACGGTGTTTCAAAAAGATGGACCCATTTTGAAATCACTGTATCTCTGAAATTGGGTCCATCTTTTTGAAACACCCCGTAAAAGGGGATTTCCTCACTTTCTGTATTTGGAGCTTGGGCTCTTCTTCCAAAGCTGTGGTCAGCCTGAATAAATTTCCCCCCACAAGGCCATGCTGCCGTGCTTGGGTTTTTCATGGGCTCAGGGGAGGACATGAGGCAACATGTTATGTCATGGTGCTGGTTCGAGTGTTCATCTGTGGGTGCCCAGTGTTCCTGGAGATGGTGAAGGACCTTCAGTGATCTGCCTTGGACTGCCTTGCTGTGGTTTTCAGGCACCACAGCCTGCTCCCAGTGCTCTGTGCTTCAACAGGGGAATAAATGACCAACAGAAACCTATTTCTGCATTCCACAGCTCAGGGCAGGCTGCTCTGTCACTGCGGTAGCAGGAGCAGCATGAAGACCTCCTGGGCCAGGAGTCTTGTGCTGGTGAGAGGGGCTGGCACAGGAGGGCTGCCAGCAATGGGTGTAAAGGATCTCTTGGAAACAAGAGCAGGGGACAAAGGGGGACTGTCCTGGGTTCCCTCATGCCATGGCTGGCCCCAACCCTTGGGCTGAAAGGGAGTCTGATCCTCCTCTCTGTCCCAATCCATCTATCTGACCATCCTACCACGCATCCGTGCATCCATGCATCCATCCATGCATCCATCCATACATCCATGCATCCATCCATACATCCATACCGGTACTCCGTATGGGTGAGCTGCCCCATGATGTTTCTCATCCCAATGAGATCATATAATTATTTAGGTTGGAAGAGACCCTCAAGATCATCTTATCCAGCCATTAACCCAACTCTGGCACTAAACCATGTCCCTAAGAACTTCATATATATGTCTTTTAAACACCTTCAGGGATGGTGACTCAACCAATACTTGGACAGCCTGTTCCAATGCCTGACTATCTATTCCATGAAAAGATTTTTCCTAATATGCAAACTGAACCTTCCTGGGTGCAACTTGAGGCCGTTTCCTCTTGTCCTATCACTTTCTACTTAGGAGAAGAGACCAACACCCTCCATGCTACAACCTCCTTTCAGGCAGTCGTAGACAGTGATAAGGTCTACCTTCAGCCTCCTGTTCTCCAGGCTACACAGTCTCAGTTCCCTCAACTGCTCCCCATCTGACTTGTTCTCCAGACCCCTCACCAGCTTTGTTGCCCTTCTCTGAACTCACTCCAGCATCTCAAGATCTGTCTTGTAGTGAGGGGCCCAAAACCACACACAGGATTTGAGGTGCAGCCTCACCAGTTCCGAGAACAGGAGAATGATCACTTGCCTGGTCCTGCTGGCCACACTATTGCTGTTGCACGGCAGGATGCTGCTGGCCTTCTTGGCCACCTAGGCACATGCTGACTCAAGTTCAGTTGGCTGTCGATCAACACCCCCAGGTCCTTTTCCATTGGGCAGATTTCCAGCTGCTCTTCTTTGAGCCTATAGTGTTGCATGGGGCTGTTGTGACCCAACTGCAGGAGCCGGCACTTGGCATGAAATTGAACAAGTCCAAGTGCTGGATTGTTCACCTGGGATAGAGTAATACTGAGTGAAAGTGTAGATTGGGAGAGAGTGGCTGGAGAGCAGCCCTGCAGAAAGGGATCTGGCGTGATGGTTGGCCACAGGGTCGATATGAGCCAACACTGTCCCCTGGCAGCCAAGACAGTAAACCACATCCTGGGGTGCATCAAACACAGCATGGCCATGTGGTCAAAACAGGTGACTGTGCTGCTGTATTCAGCGTTGGTGCGGCCTCACCTTGAGGGCTGTGTGCGGTTCTGGGCCCCACATGTTATTACAACAAGGATGTGAAGGTCCTTGAATGCATCCAGAGCAGAGCAACAAAACTGGTGAAAGGGCTGCAAGGATTGTCCTCTGACGAGCAGCTGAGGACTCTGGGCTTCTCTAGTTTGGTGAAAAGGAGGCTGAGGAGTGACCTCATTGCTTTCTACAGCTTCCTGAGGAGGGGACATGGACAGGGAGGTGCTGAGATCTTCTCCCTGGTGTCCAGTGATAGGACATGTGGGAATGGTTCAAAGCTTGGCCAGGGGAGGTTTAGACTGGTTATTAGGAAACATCTCTTTATCAAGGCCGGTCAAAAACTGGAACAAGCTTCCTAGAGAGGTGGTCAATTCCCCAAGTCTGTCAGTGTTTAAGAGACACTTGGACAGTGCCCTTGGTACCATGATTTATCTTTTGGTCAGCCCTGAATGGGTCAGGTATTTGAACTAGATGATCGCTGTAGGTCCCTTCCAACTGAACTAGTCTAGTCTCGTCTAGTCTAGTCTGTTTTACACATATACCTGTATAGGGTTGATCCTGGGCTCAAACACTCAGTCTGCTCAGTAGCCTCCCCAGGACACCTGCCTTGCCAGTTGCAGATACCAGGACCCATGAGCCCCTAGGGCCGCAGCCCCATTCCAGATACTGGTACAGACCCCCGCAGTTACACACATGCGCACACAATCTTATGTCCAGTCACTCTGGTCTCTCAGTTGCTGGCACCAATGACATACGGGCTGTCTGACCCCCTGGTCCTGCTCCAGTTGCTACACTCACACATTCATGCAAAGAAGAGATTTACTCACATAGCAAAGACTTAGAAATTAAATTTAATGAGATGACAGGACAGACTGCACTGGTTGGGGTCTTTCCCCAAACTTCCCATGATAAGTACTGTGTAATCCAAAAATGTTCTTCCCCTGCATCCCCTAATGTGTCCTGCACCTCTAGGCAACAATCCCGTTAGTCTAAATGGTGATCCAGAGAGCTACTCTCAGGTAATCCACTTGATGGGCTTCACACCTGGACAACAAGGCTGATGGTTCTCCCAGGGCAGCCTTGGGACAAGATGTTTAGTCCTCAGGAGCCTGTAATTTGGGTTCCCACTTGCCAATGAGCCTCTGTGCTCTTCTTGGTTTTAGAGATGGGCTCGCGATGAGCTGGTGGCTCCCCAGTGATGGTGCTGGGAGCAGTCGGGGCAGAATATTAACTGACTTACTCCTCCTGACATTGTTAGTGCCTTCTTTGTGTGTGCAGAGGAGCTTCTTATCACTTAACACAATCCAATGAGATAGGACAAGAGGAAATGGCCTCAAGTTGTGTCAGGGGAGGTTTAGATTGGATATTAGGAAAAAATTCTTCCTGGAAAGGGTTGTTGGGCATTGGAACAGGCTGCCCAGGGCAGTGGTGGAGTCACCATCCCTGGAGGGGTTTAAAAGGTGTTTAGACGAGGTTCTTAGGGACATGGGTTAGTGCTAGAGTTGGGTTATGGTTGTACTTGATGATCCTGAGGGTCTCTTCCAACTGAAAGGATTCTGTGATTCTATAAATCTCCTGAGGTATCTCTGGAGGTTACATACAAATACATTGGTATTATTTAACATATGATAGCAGATCACTGGAATTTCTGTCCAGAAATGCCTCATGATTAGGGGAAAAGCTGTGTTGTTATACAGGCAATGGCTTCATTCAGGGCCAGTATCACAGTCTTGTTTCTGAGACTGTACATGAATGGATTTAAGAATGGGTAGAAGACGGTGTTCAGCAACGCTACAATTCTGCTGTTCTCCAAGGAAACATCTTTTGAAGGACACAGGCAGAAAGCAATGCAGCTCCCATATGCAAGTGCCAAGGTGGTGAGATGGGAAGAACACGTAGAAAAAGCTTTTTTCCTCCCAGAGGCTGCTGGAAGATGTAGAATACAGAAAAGGATGCACATGTAAAATGCCTGAGTTAAACATAAGGAACCCAGAATGACAAATGATAAGAAAACAGAGTCTATTTTCCAAAGCAGGCTGGTGTCAGAGCAGGACATTTTGAATAAGGGGGAGTTGTCACAAAAAAAGTGATGGATCTCATTTGAGCCACAGAAGGTCAGCTGGGAGAGGATGACCAGGCGGTAACTCAAGAATGTGAAGCCTGTGACCCAAGCAGCAAATAACCAGGTGGATGCAGAGCTGAGGCTTCATGATGGCAGCATAACGCAAAGGCTGGCAGATGGCAACATAGCGGTCAAAGGACATGACAACAAGTAGAACAAACTCTGTACAGCCCAGGGCAAAATAGAAATAGGATTGGGCAAAGCAGCTGCTTAGTGAGATTGTTCTCCTACCAGAACCCAGGATCACAACCAATTTTATGCTTGTGGATGATGTAAACCAGATTTCCAGGAAGGCCAGATTGCCAATGAAAAAGTACATGGGGGTTTGTAGGCGGTGATCTGCATACACGAGGAAAATGATGGTAGTGTTCCCCATCACTGTTGTCAGGCATATGAGCAGAAAGACCAGGGAGAGTACGAGCTGTAGTCTTTGATCAAGCTGTGAGAAACCCTCCAGGGTGAACTCAGTAACTGCAGTTCCATTTTCTGGTCCCATGTTCAATTTTGGTTTGTCATGCCGAGACAGGAACATGGCAAAAACCAAGTGTGATAATTCACAGTCTGGGAGAAAGGCCCTCTAAAACCTTCTCTGCTTCTTTCCTTTCTTGCAGTCTTCCTATAGTACACAGATAGAGTACTTCAAGCATTTCTCATACTCAGTTTTTTCTGTATCAAATTTCAGTTGGAGTTCTCAGAGAATTTGTTATCTTCTTTCAACATTTTTCAAACACTCATAAAGAATTCTTTCTTCATAACAGGGGATTTTAAAGTCTGTTAGCTATTTTATCCCATTCCTGGTAAATTCCAAATTCATGCAGATCTGTTCCAAACATCTGTCACACCTGTGTGGCTAAGTCATCCCTTCTATTGCACAAATGCTAAACTATCAAATCAAATCAAATCAAGTCAAGTCAAATCAAATCAAATGCAGGTTGAAAGCTTTTCTTTCTACTTTTCAGTACTTGCCTTTTTTGACTAGGAATCCCTGAGTAACTACCGATTTCAGAATAAGCAGTATCAAGCATCTCTTTTGTAGTCCCCTGCTTTCTTCCACAGCTTCGTGCTCTCTGTTTCTTCAGGAAAGGGGAGAGGAGGCTGGAATAGGGACCAAGGATAACTCATCTTCTTTAGTACTCTAAATAATGACTGAAATATGTTACAGTTCCACACAGTCTCATCTGACATCCATCTGCACTGAAATGCAATTGCTTCCAAACAGTTGCTCATTGCTATTGCTATCAAATGACCTGACCCTTTTTTTTTCTCCTTTTTCTTGTTTCCTCTAATTAAAAAAGTCCCCCTGTGCCTGTTTACATCCAGATCTCTAAGGAAAGCATGAAGTAATTCCTGCAAAGAAGCTGTAACAATCAGGTGCAAACTTCAGCGTAGAATCAGATGTAAAGAAATGTGATGTAACTCCCTGGGGGCCAATGAGCAGAACAGGGAATTTGGGGAGCTGATTATAGATTTTCTCCTAACAATTTGAGTAGAGAAACATCATTCACCAGCACTGCTCTGTTTATGTTGTCACCTTTTATGTCTCCTCATCTGCATGGTGGGTTTTTTTTTTTGTTTTCTTTCCTCCCTCCACCAATTCTCTCTTCCAAAACCTCTCCAAGGAAAAGAATAATAGAGTAAGTCAGGTTTGAAGTGAGCCCTGAACACCACCTTGTCTCATTCTCCTGCTCAGGGCAGGGTGAACCAGGTGAGGTTATCCAAGGCCTCTGCCCAGCCTCTGCCGTCATCCACAAAGGAGCTGAAGGTTCACTGCATCATACAGGGGGGAGAACAAAGACATTCAACAGTGCTGGCCCAAGTACTGGTCACTGAGGGATTCCACTGGCAACTGGTCCTATGGGGCACTTTGTACCACTGCTGACATTTGCGCTTCATCATCCAGCCAGCTTCCCACCTAGCATTCACTTCTTTAGCCCAGAGAGCGTTAATCGGATTATAAGGACATCACAAGAGACCAGGTCTAAGGCTCTGCAAAATTCCAGGTACACAACATTCCCTTCTTTCCCTGCCCATTTGGGTTCAGCAATCCCTTCCTTGTTTTCCAAGTGCCTGGACACGGCTGCAGGAAGACTTGTCCCATCCCCTTCCCAGGGATGGAGATCGGCTGGCCAGCCCGTAATTCTCCCAATACTTGTTCCTGCCCTTCTTGAAGACAGGTTTGACAACTGACTTTTCCAACCTCTCTGATTGCTCTGGCACATTTGAGACCACAGTCCAGAATCACGGGTAAGGATGACGTAGCAGACACGAGCATGTGAGATTAATCTGCCTGGGCCAGTGGGGTTTGTTCCTGGAGTCACACACAGAAATGTCAGGGTCTGTCAGGTGTCCACATCTGAGCTGGCCTCATGGACTCCTTATGCACCCAGGAATGTTTGGAGATGGAGTCTGTCCCTTTTACACACAGAGGCAGGAGTCACAGTGTCCCTCTGGCCTCCTGTTGCCACTCCAAAGGGACGGGAGGCACCTCAGCACTGTGATGTGTCACCCTGCTCTGCACTCATCTGAGATGTCCCACGTCATGAGGAATGGACACAGGGACATTGGTTAAAGGAAGCACATCTCAGTGCTGCATTTAGGCAGTTTCCATGGGATGTTACTCCCAATGAGAAATGACCTTGAGACCCTGTCTGTCCCACGGGCCATCATGGAACCTCCAGGAATACCTGATAGTGTTTGTGCTCGCTCAGGTTCATCTCACCTCACGTACATGATGTGAGTGCTCACATCTTATCTGTACAATGAAACATGGACTGCTGACCTAGTCATTCAGTGTCATTCCATGGAGGGACAAAGAACCTCTCTGAGCTGGGGTGAGAGGCCAGGGCTGGAAATGGAGGTTGTGAGGGGCCAGTCCATGACAATTGCCCTGGGGCAGATGCCGTGGGGTGTCCAGTGCACATGGGCACAGCTCAGACCCTGCTCTGCTGGTCCTGCAGGTCGCTGGCAGGAGGCTCGGCTGTGAGAGGACACTGCTGTGTGCCCCAGCCCTGCACACACACTGTTGAGCTGTACACTGGTGTTTGCATCTGCAGGCCACTTTTGTAGGCATATGCTTGAGAGAAACTTTGCAAGAAGATATAAACCATCAGGCCCTGCCCTGAGGAGATCACCTTTCTTTCTGGAAAGGCTGTTCTGAGGCCGGCTCTGTCACACAAGTGCCCATTGCCTGTCCCTGCCTCTGCTCACAGGACTGACACACAGCAGGACGGTGACCAAGCTGCCAGAGCACTCAGGCCTTGCACCAACACAAGGGATCAGAAGAAGGGTGGAGAAGTGAAATGAGAACAGCTCTGGAAGGCCAAGCGCTGGTGCTCCCTGGCAGTGCTGCTGTTCTGGACTCCTTTCCCTCCACCCATGCACAGGAACTGTCCATGCAGCTCCAAAAAGGCCTTGGAGGAAAGATCTCCTGAAAACAAAACGTTGCTGCAGGGCCCTTTATTTTGGTTAATCACACAGAGAGCGCAGCTCTTCCTTTACACATCCACTCCATGAGAAAAACGGACAGAGAAATAGAAATGAGATTAAAATATTTTTAAAAGTTTAAAACAAAAACAACAAAGGAAGAGAGCCAGAGCATGCAATGAGCTACATTATAACTGTTATGCACAAGAAGATAATCAGTTTATTGCTTCAGAAAAGCTTCCAGTTATCATTTTCCACACAGCATCCTTGAGCTCCTGGTTCCTCATGCTGTAGATGAGGGGGTTCACTGCTGGAGGCACCAGTGAGTACAGAAAAGAGACCACCAGGTCCAGGCTTGGTGAGGAAACGGAGAGGGGCTTCAGATAGGCAAACACACCAGTGTTGACAAACAGGGAGACCACAGTCAGGTGAGGGACACACGTGGAAAAGGCTTTGTGCTGTCCCTGCTCAGAGGGGATCCTCAGCACAGCCCTGAAGATCTGCACGTAGGACAGCACAATGAACACAAAACACCCAAACGCTAAACAGACACAAATCACAAGATGTCTGACTTCCCTGAGGTAGGCTTCTGAGCAGGAGAGCTTGGGGATCTGGGGGATTTCTCAGAAGAACTGGTCCAGGGCATTACCCCTGCACAGTGGCAGTGAAAATATATTGCCCATGTGCAGCAGAGCACTGAGAAACCCAGTGCCCCAGGCAGCTGCTGCCATGTGGACACAAGCTCTGCTGCCCAGGAGTGCAGGGTCTCATAGTGCAGGGGTTTGCAGATGACAACATAGCGGTCATAGGACATGATGGTGAGGAGAGAATACTCTGCTGTGGTGAAAGAGGATAAAAAAAAAAGACCTGGGCAGCACATCCTGGGTAGGTGATGGCCCTGGGGTCCCAGCGGGAATTGGCCATGGATTTGGGGACAATGGTGGAGATGGAGCCCAGGTCGAGGAGGGAGAGGTTGAGGAGGAAGAAGTACATGGGGGTGTGGAAGTGCCGGTCACAGGCTATCATGGTGATGATGAGGCCGTTGCCCAGGAGGGCAGCCAGGTAGATGCCCAGGAAGAGCCAGAAGTGCAAGAGCTGCAGCTCCCGTGTGTCTGTGAACGCCAGGAGGAGGAACTGGGTGATGGAGCTGCTGTTGTACATTTGCTTCCTCTCACATGGGGCACTGTCATAGGAGGAAAA
Source organism: Caloenas nicobarica (assembly GCF_036013445.1). Taxonomy (NCBI): domain Eukaryota; kingdom Metazoa; phylum Chordata; class Aves; order Columbiformes; family Columbidae; genus Caloenas; species Caloenas nicobarica. The sequence continues at coordinate 604,445 of NW_027017726.1, read as the reverse complement.
GACCGGGACAAGTTAGGTGAGACTTGTCCAAATAAAATGAAAGCCATTTTGCACAGACTCTCCACCTGTCACAGACCCTTTTCTTTTTCCAGGGCATATTCCTTCAGCTCCATGGCCAGAGCCTTCTTTGATGCAAGATGCAAGGCCTCTGCCCATGGGCTTTTGATAAATCAATCCGACCCTGCATAACTGAGTAGGGGCGCGGATCAGTCCTGGTGTTCAGCTTTCTCAGATGAAAGCACTGCTAATGCAGAAAGGCCTGTCAGCATCTGCACTGCCAGTGCAACGGAATGGGAAGTGGCAAGGCAGTTTAAGAGTTCTGTGTTTTTTACATCCGCTCCCCATCTCCCCTGGACAGTGTTCTTGGGTGTCAGAAACCCTCAGCATTTCTGCTGCACTCAGGGAGAACAGAGCAAGTCCTGAGAGACCAGAGGATGCTTGAAGCTTTGGGCAGAGTGAGGGCAGCTGGTCTGTCCCTCTGTCTTGCTCCAGCTGCCCTGGGCTGGCACCTCTCTGAGATGGAGGCTGATCACACTGCCACGTTACCCTGAAAAGCCACCAGGCACTGCTGAGAGCAGAGGGACCCACCTTAGACAACAACGTCTCACCCTTTCCCAAGGTCTCAGCACCCCACATTTAGCCCAGGACACACCTGACACATTTTAAAAACCCAACAGCATTTTCTCGGTCACAGCAGCTCTGCACTTCTCCATGGGGCTACACAAAGATGCTGTAGGACAGGTTTGCATCCTGGAGGGAAGCTCACAGCTTGGAAGGAAACCTCAAGGAGATAGCCAAGTGTCCTAATGATGGCATTTGATTCAGGGAGACTCAGCTCATTCCCCAGCCCCACAGACTGCATTGCCCACAGCCCCCCAGGTCAGAGGAAAGCTGGGACACGTGTTCCCATGGACACACCTGCAGGAAAGGACCCACAAGATCAGGGTGTGACTGTGCAGCTGAAACTCCCATCCCCAGAGAGCCTGACGGCAAGAACAAGATCACAACAGTGACCCAGCGCAGTGGAGCAAGAAGGAAAATGCGGTGAGGGCGGGTGTGAGAGAGGCCAGGGCAGAGGCAGCCGGGCACTCAGACAGCATCACCCTTCCCCAGCTGTGCAGCCACCTCCCACACACCAGCATTGCCGGGCAGCTGCTCTCAGCCCCTGTGCTCTGCAGAGGGAACTGGAGCTCTGGCTGCACAGGAGCTGGTTCATGCCTTGGAGCCCCCGGCCCTGAGGGCAGAGGCTTTGCTGGGTGGGAGAGGAGGTGAGAGTGCTGCTCAGAGGAAGGATCTGCACTGGGGGGATCGTACGGAGATTTCTGATTTCTTCCTTTCACAACATTTCTGGTTTTATTTTCCTCTCCTTCCCAGATCATACCCTTGCTGCCAGGAGATTTTTCTCCTGGGAGGTGTTTCCCTGTACAAGTCTCTTCCCTGTCAGCACTCACAGACCCCATCCCATGCTCTGTGCCCACACCCTGGCCCTACAGATCCTGCCTGTTTGCAGGGCACTGCCTGGGGGCATCTTCCTGTTTGCGGGCTGGAAAACAGGACAGGTCAGACTAAGGCTGACGGGTCCAACAAAGGTGATGCAGGTGCTGTCCAGAGGCAGAGGAGCGGCTGAAGGGATGGTATGAGGCTTCTGGCAGACACACCGATCACTCAGAGTTGCAGTTCAGCACTATCAGTGACTTGTTTAAGCATGAGAGCTCATTTTCATTTCATCCTTTCCTGCAACCCCCAACCCTTGGGATAGGAAACTGAAAAGACAGGCTCCGGAATGCTCCTTATCTGGCTGGTAATCCTTACATTGGTCTTCTCCTTGCGGCATCCACTTGCAAAAATCCTGGGGGTGATCTGGAGCTGTGAGCAGCCCTGACCCACACAGCACCCTCTCCACAGCAGAAGCTCCATTCCTGCCCTGATAGGGGTGGCTCCTTCCCCACACAGCTTCTCCCCACAGCACCGTGGGGATCTCCCCTGGCAGGCGGCAGAGTCCCTGCCCCGGCACAGCCCTGGGGTGCAGGGACCCTGCTCTGCAGGACAGCCCTGGGCACCCCTGGGTGCTCACCCGGCTTCACAGCTGTTCAACATTGCCTGACAAGAGCCCCCTCCATACAGATCCCACAAGCTGTGCCTGTGCGAACTTTAGGAGATGCCACCAGGAGCTGCAGCTGCATTGCCCGGCACCCACAGACTTACCGAGTCAAGGGCTGCAAAGATTTCTTCTGCAGTGAGCTCTCAGTCATCCTCCCAATCCTGACCACATTTAGTCTCTCTCTGACTTGCTCGTCTCCCTGAGACCCCTTGGAAGTGCCCTCAGCCCTGCTGCGCTTTGCAGAGGAGCTGCTCCTGGGCAGAGCTGTCTCTCTGCAGCGCTGCCGCTTGCCATGAGCTCCCTCTGTCCCAGGAGCCCAGCCCAGCTCAGCAGCACCGGAGCAGCCCAAGGCACTTTAATGACCCCTCTGGTGGGTTTGACGCTGAGTCCATGAACCTCAGATCCTGGAGGAAGCTGAAGAAACCTCTCAAGAAGTCAAAGTCAAGTTCAAACTCCAAAGTTTCTTGTAAGGTTAATGGGTCCTGCTGAGGAACACTACTGAGGAACTGACCCCAGGGTCTGGTTAGAGATGACAGATCAGGAAAAGCAAGTTGAAGGTCTCTCGGATGCTGAGTAAACCTGGACATGTTTCATTAATCAAAGGGCCAAGCCCTGACCCTCAACGCTGGGAAGGCAGATCCTGTCCCTCACACATTGCCCAGGGCTCTTCCTGGGACAGTGTGATGTGGGGCTGTGCAAGGCCAAGGGCAGGACTATGGTCCGACACCTCCCAGGTTCCTGGGTGGAGACAAAGAGGCAATGAGGCCCCTGTGCTTCTGTAAGGACAAGGTGTCTCCTCACAGGCATCAGAGGTGGAGACAACAGCCATAGCCAAGGGGAGAAGAGGCTCCAGCTGTTAGTGTTTACATGCAGATGGTTTATCCTGATGAGGGTGTCTATCCCAAGATAACAGCATGAGGAGTTACAGGACACTACGAATATCACCTGCAGGAGAAACTGTGGGGTCTTGGGAGTCTGGTGCTCATAATGCCAGAGGTCTGGACTTAGAGGGGAAGTTTCCCTTTATGTGGGACCGCAGCAGGAATGCGTGGAGCTCTGCCTGGGGACAGAGAATATCAGCTGATAGTTGAGGAGTCAGCATGAGAGGGCAGAACAACATGGGCAAAGTTGTGGTGACTGGACATCAGCTACTGACTCACTGATCTGGAAGAGGAATTAGATGAGGCCCCCTTCAGACCAATGAAAGAAGCCTCATGTTTCCAGGGCCGTGTCCTCATGGCAGACCTAAGATATCCCAATATTTGCAAAGTACCAGCCATCCAGGAGGGCTTTGTAGCTCATTGACACCGTCTTCCTGACAAGGGTGATGGAAGAGTCGGTGAGGTGAGGTGCCCTGTGGGACTTCACACTTGTAAACCAGAAAGAGTTGGTCAGGGATGTAACAGTCAGGGATGGGAAAGCAGAGTTGAGGCTCCTGGAAGACGATAACAAGGCAAAGAGCAGGATTTCAGGAGAGCAGGCTTTGGCCTGCTGAGGGACCTCCTTGGGTCCTATGGGATAGGACCTTGGTGTCTGCAGTGTTTTTTCTCTCACATTTCCTCCCTCCTCTCTCCCACCTGTTGTTGTGCAGCATTTTTTACCGTTTCTCAAATACATGATCACAGAGGTGCTGCCGGCATCACTGAGTGGCTCAGATTTGGCAAATGTGGCTCCATCTCGGTGCCAGCTGAAATCAGCTCTGTCTGACACAGGTCAAACTCCTGTTGTGTTCTCAGAGAGGTGACAACTGTAGCACACCCACACTCACCCCAGTTCCAAGACTTTGCCATGTAAACCTGGTACAGGGTGATAATATGTTGGGTGTTACAAACTACTTGATCATGGAGAAGAAATGGAAAAGATCTTCTGTCAGCAACCAGAGGAAGCCTCAAGACAATGAGCAGGTTCCTGTGGGGAACTGTATTGCCCTGACATTATCACTGGCCAGGGAAAGCAGCAGGTGCCAGTAGTCCAGAGGATCTTGGGACAACTTCTTAATACAGCTGCCTGATGGTACAACAAGGGTGATGCTCACCTGGATCTGGAACTGGGACACAAGGAAGAGCTGGTGAGGGATGTGAACATCAGTGTCCGGCATGGCTGTTGTGACCAGGAAACAGTGGTCCTGGCACCAGAGGGGAGGGAGGAAGTGCAGCAGCAGAGCACAGGCTGGTGGGCTCCAGAGGAGAAGACACTGATGTAACTTTGGCGGCTGATAGATGTGGTGCCACGGGAAGCAGCTCTGAAGGGTGGAGGAGCTCAGGAAATCTGATCAGCCTTACAGGACAGCCTGCTCCAAGCACAAGAATGATCTCTTCAAGTACCCATGAGAAGAAGAATTTATCTTATGAGGCCACTTGTCTGAACTGACGGAGCTCCAGAGCAAAAAGGCAGTACACGGGAGGTGGGAGCAGGGGAAGCTGCAAAGGAGGAACTTAGAAACCTTGTGGGTTTGATGTGGGGATGATGCCAAAGCTCCACTGGACTTGACGCCTGCAGGGGAGGATGAGGGCAGCAAGATGAGCTGACACAGCTTCCTTACAGTAAAAGAATAGATGGGGTGAACGTGGGCCTGCTACTGAACTTCGTAGGAGTACAATCAGACAGGACTGAGGTACTTCATGGCTTCCTTGCCTCCATCTTCACCAGCAATGTCTCCTGGGACTTTGTTCCTGAAGGCAGGAGTCTGGAGAACACCCAGGAGTGGATGGGGCTCAAGTCAGGGGTTACATTAGCAAACTCAGACATCATTACAGAAAAGGAGATGAGTCACTTGACCAGCTCCCTGAACACAAGTATCGCTGTGCTGTGGCACCTGAGAATCCCAGGAACACCCACCTCTTGGTCCAGAGGAATGTGATTCCTCTTGAGGTGTCCTGGCCTGTCTCCTCACTCAAGTGATGCTTTAGGCACCCCCTTTTCTGACACATTCACTCTTTATCAGGAGATGCTCCAGATCCATATGAATCGGAGAATGCTAATACCACCTATTCTGGAAAGGAGGGGGAGGGTGAGCAGGGAAGGAGATAGAGGAAATTTGGCTTTATTGCTATATATTATGGAAATGCTTCCTGTTTTTCTACAGTCCTGAAATCTCTCTAATCATCCACACCAGACTTGAAGACTATAGGAGAGTGATGCACAGAGGCTTGACTTCTCAGAGCAGTTTAGATGTTGATGAGCCCTCTGCTGCCATGTTCCTGAACCGCAGCTACTGAAAGAGTGACGAAAATAAGTGAAAGGAAAAGCCCAAGTCATGAGCGAGTTTGGGATACCATGAAGAGCCACCACTGACACAGCTGTGAAGGAACCAACCAGTCGAGGTCCCTGTCCCTGGAGGATGGTGAGGCAAAAACTTGGAGATGCTGGTTACAGGCGATAAAGCCAGTGTGGAGGTGGCTCTGATGCCATGTCAGCCCTTCATGTTTGTTCATCATCAGAATCGCCGAGCCTCGACCCCCAAGGTTAGGCGAAGGAGACCTTTTCTCTCCAATGTTTCTCTAGGCTCTGCCTGTGGTCAGTGTGAGTGTGTGGTTTGGGTGGTGGGTTTGTGGCCAAGTGCTGTTACTTAAACCATAAGGCTCTAGTTTTCTGGGGAGCTGGCAATGCCTGTCAGTTCCTCAAAACCTCTCCACCTTCTTGCATAGACCTGGCAATGGTCCTCAATCACCGGAGCTCTCCCAGTCCCAAACTTGCTTGAATCCTCAATTTGGATCCATACCCCGGCACTCCAGAAGGTTAATGCATCCTCCAGGCTCATGGATGTTTCCTGAGGTTCATCCAAGTGTGAAAGGTGAAAAACTGCAAGTGTGCAAGGTCAGCTCATGGGCCATGACTGAGCGCAGCCCCCCCAGCAGCAGCCATTCCTCATCTCCCAGGCACAGCCATGCCCACAGCATGCAAATATCACGGCCATATATGATCAGCCCAAGAGAGGTCGGCCTTCCCTCCATATTCCCAGGAAAAACTTCCTCCTATTCCTCCTCCACCTGCAGACATCAACTGTTTTACATTTCTGGGCTCAGACATGGGTTTAAAGATTCACTAAAGCCATCAGCCAGAACCTTGTTTCTCCCCGTCATCCCCTGACCCTCCCTTCCACACCTACACATGGCCAGTCACTGCTGCTCAGGACCTCCCGCTCTTCAGAAGAGGCCTCGAGCTTCTTGATTCTTTCTGGTGTTTATTGTAAACTTCCTCGCTCCCTCCAGAGCTCATCGTGAGATTTTTTGTCCATAACAGCACCTTTATGACCATGTTTTACTAAATGGGCGTCTTTTTGTGACCATTTGTGCAGAAAGAGTAGTCACAGGAAAGCACCACATACATAAAAACTGATGCCGAGTGAAATGCCATGAAAACCTGATGAGTTACCTGTGTCTGTGTCTTTCCTGGAAGGAGTCCGTCCCAAGAAGGGGATCCAGCTTCTGCCACTCTCTGGAGAGACACATGAGCAGTGTTCATGGCACCTGGCGAGGAACATGGTGATTTTTGCCAGACCACCCTTCATCTGAACCACTTAGATATGTACTTATGGATGGGGTATCAAGGCTTATAGTGCAAATACCTATTTGATTGGCACTGCCAGTGGGGCTACCACAGATGGCAGACTGCTATGTTGCAGATATTTATATGTTGGCAGATTAACCCTTTTCTACTTCTTTTAATTGTTATTATTTTTAATATTGACACTCTTAGAGAAATTACACAAAACACTTGAAGGATTATTGACGCATGTTAACATGATTATCCACAGAAGGCCCACCAGCTTTGCATCTCAGGAAATGGGGTTTCAGAGGCCAAGGGAAGGTTGGTTTGGGCTCTGTCCTGGCATCTGGGAAACTGAAGAATGATCCCATCTCCCCAACACTCTGCCCTCCTCAGTGAGGAGTGTGAGAAACTCTGCCAATGGGGTCTGAACTCACAGTCATGACAAGTATCTTATGTCAAACTGCAGCCAATGTTGTCCTGCCAGCTCAGGATTTGGGCTTCCATCCCTGGAGGTATTTGAAAGACATAGAGATGTGGTGCTAAGGGATATGGTTTAGTGTTGGACTTGGCAATGTTAGATTTACAGTTGGACTCGATGATCTTATGTGTCTTTTCCAAACTAAATGATTCTATGATTCTATAATTCTCTGATTCTACAATTTCAGTCAAAACCATTTCAACTCCCATCACCTCCAGCTTCCCTTGAGGGCGGCTGTTGTGTGGCACAACTGTCCTGGCCCTCCAGGCAGGTTGGGCACTGGTTTGGTGCCTGCACTGGAAGATTTCCTCTTCCTGGGGTAAAAGTCCTTCGATGACAGAAGGTTGTAGTGATTTGGGTCACAGATGTTTGAAGCAGTCCTTTCAAAATCTCAGCAAGCCGAGCTTTGGAGCCAACACAGAACAGAGACGTTCTCAAGGATGTTTTTGACTAGTGGTACTATCACCAATAACAGTAACAGGGAACTCATTACTCTCGGTGAGATTCATGAGCTAAAGCTCTTTAATTTCATTCCCAACAGTCATTCTTGCTTCTCAAAACAGCTCCTACACCTCAGTAGTTCGCCTTTTGCATGAAGTTCTTACTGCTTTTCTCTCAGTTCTACCTTTTTTTATCATTTAAAAAGTACATCTCTTGGACAGCATTTCCCTGAAATCGCATCTCTTTCATACTTTTCCTCTTTTTTTCTGGTGTGATGGGGAGGTGGCAAAGGGGATATATTTCTTTTTTTCCAAGGAGAGCCAAGGAACAGATCCCAGGTCAGTGCAAAGGCACAAAGGAATCCAGAATGTTGATGTGGTGTACACTGACACACACCATCACCTGCATTTCCAGTCTCTGAAGTCTCAACTGTGCAGCAGAGACTGGAGTTCAGAGCTCCCTTCATCTGCCCTGCATGACACATGAGAAATGAAACTACCCCTGTCCAAAAGTTGGTTTTGATTCTCTTCACAGCCTGAAGAACCACACGGGTCAGGAGACAAGCCAGGATACCCAACGAGGACTCACATGCTCTACTCTTAAAGTTCAGGTGTTCCCAGGAATCTCAACAGACAAGTTGTGCCGATTCCTGGGTGCAAGGAGCTGGTCAAGAGCCTCGTCTCCATTTCTGTAATGATGGCTTTGCTGTCTGGCTGATGTGCAGACTCTGTACATGGATGCTGACACCTGTTGAGCAACCTGCTCTGAAAAGATCAACAAGGTGGGCATGAGGACAGCAAAACAGAAGAACCTGGGTTGGGGCAAATGAAAAGGGATGCAAAAGATGTGGTCAGGGCTGTTTGGGGGCACTTGTAAAGCAGCCCTGCACATCATGTGAATTATTCCTGTGCTCAGGGAGAACCTGAGAGCTCTCCCTAAATTGAAAACATGAAGGGGATGAAAGGACAGCGTCATTCAGGCTGGGTGGGACCTCGGGAGGTGTCTTGACAAACCTCCTGCTCAAAGCACTGTCAGACCACATTACACAGGGCTCTATCCAAACACAGTCACATTCTGGGACAGAGCGGGTGGACAATCCCTGGGAAACAGCTTCCAGTGCTTGACTGTCCTCATGACTGGAAAGTTTCTCCCTTTATCTAGAGTCCTCCTAAGCCCAACCATCCAGCTGGTTTTTTACGCATCTACTTACACACTGACACAGATCATAATGTCCTACCTTGGACACAAGAATATTGTTGGGGATGATGCTGAATGCCTCGCTGACTTGCAGGTAACAGACCATCAATGTTCTCCCCCCATCCTGCAAGCCTCTCCCTTCCTCACAGAAAGCAAAGACGATGGACAGGCACAACCTGCCCTGGGTAAACCCCGTCACCTCTTTCTGATACCCACAACTGGGGTCCCAGTGGACATACTCTGGGGCACAGCCCTTAGTTCCCCTGCTCATCCATTGGCCATTTTTGAAAAGTGCACACAATGTGTGAGAGCTGCCAGAGGTCAGGGAGTCCCCCCAGTCTCCATGAGCTTTCCAAGATGGTGGAGAGTGGCCTCACTGTGACATCGCCCTGCTGTCCCAGCTCCTGGGATGCTGCCGCTCCTGTCCCATAGACTGGAAAGGATTGCGTTAGTTCCAGTGACCCTGACTTGATCCCCATCCACTGCTGGTTGTTCTCCTCCAGATTCCTGCCTCCAGTCACAGAGGCCTGGGAGACCTTGCTGGTGAAGATGGAGGACAAGAGATGCAGAGAATATCGCTTCTTTGCCTTATTAAATTCATCAGTGGCCACACAGTGTCTTTGTTTCTCCTTTAACTATTCCTGAGGTAGTGTCAGCTCATTATGGGACCCTTGAATTGCCTTACAGGTCTAGACTGAGTTTTGATCTGGACTGCTGCTGTGCTTGGAGGCTGCTGTCCTTGAAGACCAGATGAACGAACTTCTGCCACCCTGCCTTGGCAGTTTATTCCATCCATGTCACAGCTCTGCCTCCAACACTGACAGCTCCAGCTCACCCAGTCAGTGCCCTGGCTGAGGACATTGCCTCACATCTGGGCTGAACCAGCCCAGCTGTGGCACTAGGAAACTCTGAGCTGCCCCACGGAAACCTGGTCCCAAGTGTCCAAGACTCCCTGTGTGCAAAGGCTTTGCCTCAGAGCAGAGACGTGACATGGTCAAAAGCTTGATGAATGTCTTTCTAGCCCCTAGATTACAAACCCAGAATAAAATGCATAAATCCATTCAACTGAAGATATTCCCCCCCAGCCTGGAGAAATAAGATCCTTTGTTGTAACCTTCCTGGTGTCCTGTCTAATGATGGGACAAGAAAACATGATTCTTATACCAATATATTTTCTAATAAGAAGAATACAATGCTGGCAAGAAGTGTCTGTGCAGAGGAGAGGGAATCAACATCAGTGATTACTTCAGGTTGTCTCAAAGGATGTGCCCCTGGAGCCCCAGGGACACCTGGAGGAAGCCCAGAGGGGCCAGAGAAAGGGACATCATGGGCTGCTCCTGTGCCACTGAGCTGGGCTGGGCTCCTGGGACAGAGGGAGCTCATGGCAAGTGGCAGCGCTGCAGAGAGACAGTTCTGCCCAGGAGCAGCTCCTCTGCAAAGCGCAGCAGGGCTGAGGGCTCTGCCTGCAGCACCGAGGGCACAGGAGCCAGGCAGAGAGAGGGGAAACACAGTCTGGGGTGGGAGGATGCTGAGAGATCACTGGGAGAGAAATCTTCACAGAAATTAAGTCTGTGGCTGCAGTGCATTGCATCTGCAGATCATAGTAGAATCTCAGAAAGCTGTCACATTGCAGAGACTACAAGAGATGTAAGTACAACCCTCAGGGATTCTCTGATCAGAGGAGGAGGATGTGCTGCAGAGCAGGGATTGCCTTCTGCACCCCCAGAGTGACAAGACGTGAATGCTACATTCTCCCAAGGATGGCTGTGGGGTGTAAACGTAAATGAGCACCCAGGGGTGCCCAGGGCTGTCCTGCAGAGCAGGGTCCCTGCACCCCAGGGCTGTGCCAGGGCAGGGACTGTGCTGCCTGCCAGGGTCAGTGCTCAGCCTGCCTGGGGGGATCCCAGCGACACTGAGGGGAGAAGCTGTGAGTGGAAGGAACGACCCCCGGCAGAGCAGGAGGGGTACTTCTAGTGTTCAGAGGGCACTCTGTGTTACAGGGCTGCTCAGAACTCCAGATCACCCACGCAGCAATTGCAGAGGGTCCTTCTGATGAACACCATAAAGACAGAACACCTGAAAGGGAAGGAGTCTGTGCTTTCAGTTTTCCACTCTTGGTTGGCTGGTGGTCAGTGGGACATGGGAATTTATTTCTCTGCCATTGAGAAGGCGCTGAGACCCCAGTTCTTGTTAGGACTTGTCAGAGCTGCTCCTGAGCCCCTGCACACACAGAGCTGCCCCTGGGCAGTGCCCGGTGCCAGGAGGTGTGAGCAGGGCAGAGCTGAGCACACAGCGGGTGGGACGGGCTCTGTGACACTGACAGGGAGCAGACCCATGGACAGAGAAAAAGCTGTCGGCAGGGACAGCTCCAGGCAGCAGAGACTTGGGCAAGGATGGAGAAGGATAAGCTCTCTGAAAAGCCATGGGAAGGGAGATTTGGGCACCTCCCAGCCATGCCCCGCAGTACAGACACCAACTATGGACCAGATCCCTGGTCTCCTCTCCTAGCTTTTAATGTCAGAGGTGGTCAGTCACCTTCTTAACAACCTCACCCCTTGAAAGGAGAAATTACCAAGCAGCCGACGGTCTGTCTGTCTCCTGGCTCCACCTGCAGCAGCTCTGTGGCTTTCGACTTTTTTTCTCGGCTGTCTTTGCAAAGCTTCTTTTATCACCTAACTTATTTATACCTTTTCCTCCTTGGACAGCACCTACGCCAAAGAGAAAGGAAATGCCCAACAGCAGCTCCATCACCCAGTTCCTCCTCTTGGTGTTCACAGACACACGGGAGCTGCAGCTCTTGCACTTCTGGCTCTTCCTGGGCATCTACCTGGCTGCCCTCCTGGGCAACGGCCTCATCATCACCATGATAGCCTGTGACCGGCACTTCCACACCCCCATGTACTTCTTCCTGCTCAACCTCTCCCTCCTCGACCTGGGCTCCATCTCCACCATTGTCCCCAAACCCACAGCCAGTTCCCTCTGGGACACCAGGGCCATTTCTTATATGGGATGTGCTGCCCAAGTCTTTCTGTTTTTCTTTTTCATTTCAGCAGAGTATTGCCTCCTCACCATCATGCCCTACAACCACTACATTGCCATCTGCACACCCCTGCACTACAGGACCCTCCTGGGCAGCAGAGCTTGTGTCCACATGGCAGCAGCTGCCTGGGGCACTGGGTTTCTCAGTGCTCTGCTGCACATGGGCAATACATTTTCACTGCCTCTCTGCAAGGGCAATGCCCTGGACCAGTTCTTCTGTGAAATCCCCCAGATCCTCAAATTGTCCTGCTTAGATGCCTGCCTCAGGGAAGCTGGTCTTATTGCTTTTAGTGCTTTTCTATTCTGGGGATATTTTGTGTTCATCGTGCTGTCCTATGTGCAGATCTTCAGGGCCGTGCTGAGGATCCCCTATGAGCAGGGACGGCACAAAGCCTTTTCCACATGCCTCCTTCACCTGGCTGTGGTCAACCTGTTTGTCAGCACCTCTTCTTTTGTGTACCTGAAGCCCCCCTCCATCTCCTCTCCATCCCTGGATCTGGTGGTGTCTGTTCTGTACTCAGTGGTGCCTCCAACATTGAACCCCCTCATCTACAGCATGAGGAACCAGGAGCTCAGGATGCTCTGAGGAAGCTGATGAGTGAATGTTTTCAGCCATACACTGCCCACCTTCCTCTTCAATGGCTCCAGTGTACATCATGACAGGCCAATCTTTGTTTCCCTCTTATACATTTTTTTTCTTTTTCCACTTCTGATATTGTTGTTTTCAAAGAAATGCCACCCTACATCTCCACCTGCTTAAATATCCACCCATGTTGTGTGATCCAGAGACCTTGTTTAACCAGGGAGTGTCTTAAATACAAGTGAAATAAATGAACATGATTTTTAATTTTTTTTATTTTTTAGGGCTTTTTTCTTATGTCTGAGACCCATTCTCATTGTATCAGGGATGAATGGGAAATGAAAATGGTGGAGAGAGGGCAGGGGAGGTGGGAGAGACTCGAAGGAGCTGGGCTGGGCTGGAAAGTACCTGGGAGAGAAAAACATCAGCCTGTATCTCGTGCTGCATGACCATGCAGGGTGAAGATTCACACCAGGGGTTGTGGTGCAGAGCCAGGGCTTGTGGGAGGGATCAATGTCCTGCAGGTGCAGGAGAGACGAAGCTGCTCTGTGACCTTGGCGGCATGGACAGACCAGGAAGGTGGCCCAGGGCCTTCGTCACCCCCCAGCCACTGGCCACCTCTCATGGGCCATTTCCAGCACTGGCCGCTCAGCCCAGGTTTACGGGTGAGGTTCCCTGTGAGGCCATCTCCATCCTCCTGCTGGGCTCAGGGCCTGTCTCAGGGAATGGCCAGCCCTGCCCAGCCTCTCTCCTGGCCCAGACCCTGGCAGACCCTGGAGCAGGGCTGTCTATGAACCCCACAGCTGACACGGCCTCTCCAGGAACTTGGAGAGGCTGCCACACAGGAAGGCCATGGGGTGAGAAAGCACCAAGGACCATGTGGGCATCACACTGGGAGACCGTTCCCCACCCCAAATGCACCCTGTCCTGTGCTGTGCCTGCACCGTGGGGCTGTGGGACCATGTGTGGGGCAGCAGAGCTGGGCTGTCACAGCACAGGGTGCAGACAGGGGCCACAAAGCAGCTGCCAGGGGTGACAGCAAGGACAAGGACAGACAAGGAGTCTATGTGCATCGCCTTTGCTGTGCAGGGATGACTTTGGGAAGGGAAAAGCTCACCTGGAGTTGGTGGCTGCAAGAAAAGAGACCACTGCATCAGAGACCAAGGCAGAACAAGGGAAATGCGGGGCTGTTACTGGGTGGGGAGGGAAATTCAATAACAGCAGAGAGTGATGCTGGGGTTGAGGGACTCAATGCCTTCTGTGTCTGGGTCTTTACTGGAACACCCACCCAGGCCTCTGTGCTCAATGAAGGGCTTCAAGGAGGAGAGCACATCTTGGTAGGAACCTCAGGAAGCCCCAGAAGGACAAACAGCAGTGTCTGCCCCTGCAGGGGACTCACCCTGGCAATGGCACAGGCTGGGGCTGCCTGGCTGCGAGCAGCTCTGTGGGAAAGGTCTGGGTGGGCAGGGAGCTGGGCAGGAGGCAGCATGTGCCCTGGTGCAAGGGAGGCCAGGAGCACCCTGGGCTGTGCCACCAGGAGCACGGCCAGGAGATGGAGGGAAGGGATTCTCTGGAATACTCCATCCAGATCTCAGATCCCAATTCAGGAAAGATATTGGCAAGGTGGAGTGGGTTGAGCAAAGGGCCCTGAGGACAGCCAGGGACTGGAGCACTTTGCCTGTGGGGAGAGGCTGGGGGAGCCGGGCTTGTCCATGCCAGAGAAGGGAAGGCTGACAGGGACCTCATTACAGCCTGCCAGTGCCAACGAGGAGGTGATGGAGAATGCAGAGCCAGGCTCTTCACTGTAGTGCATTGCAGAAGGACAAAAAACAATGGGTGGAAGGTGAAAGAGGTGAGGTTCAGCCAAGACATAAGGAAAAGTTTTTTCCCTAGAACAGGGGTGTCAAATTCACTTTCACCGGGGGCCACATCTGCCTCACGGTTGCCTTGAAAGGGACGAATGTAATTTTAGGACTGTATATATACAACTATTCCTACATTTATACAGTCTTAAAATTAGAGTTGGCCCTTTGAAGGCAACCGTGAGGCTGATGTGGTCCCAGTGAAAATGAGTTTGACACCCCTGCCCCAGGAGCTCAGCCAAGTGCTGCCTCGGGTCACCCAGAGAGGCTGAGCAGCCTGTGTCCTTGAACGTTTTCAAACTCTGATTGAATCAGGGCTTGAACACCTTGGTCTGACCCAGTTTGTGACAGCTTGGACTGCAGACTCCTGAGGGCCCTTCAACCTCACTTCTCATATGATCGCATTGTGATGTTGGGCTCTGTTTCTAACTGGTCAGAGCAGACGATTACGGGGCATGAATCCACCTGTGCTGTAGGTGACCACCTAAACCAACATCTCAACCAGTGAACCAGACAACGCCTCAGTGTGACTTGCTCTGGGCAAAGTGTGAAGAGTCCTGGGCAGTGAAGGTTTAGAGGGCATGGGGCCCTATACAAGACAGAAAGTGATCTTGGCTTAATGCCTGTAGGCCCATCAGATGTCAGTTAATGCAAATGCAAATGAAAATAAGAACTGAAGACAAACATTCAAAGCAAAGAAAGATGTCAACATACTTTTTTTTTTTTTTTTTTTAAGTCTTTGGGAGGTTTTCTTTTCTTCAAAAAGGAAAGTGTTTTCCAGAAACAAAAATGGATATGACACACATGTCTTCAGTTACACGGATAAGCTTTTTACGTATTACTTTTTTACATATTTAAAAAAAATGTCAAAAAGTGAATTAGCGGGAAGTGTACCAAGGGGAGGAGAACGTGGGTCTTCCCCTGTACTTCTATTACCAACACTCTATTATTTCATCTCCCTTGTCATTCAGCAGTTTCCAGCTCTCCTGATTCAAGGTCCATGTCAAAGGAAAAGTTTTCAGCAGACTGTCTGGACACACACCCTTCCCAGCACCCTCAGGTTTTCTCCTCCACTTCCTCTTTGGTCATTCAGTTGCCTCTCAACTGTTTGGTTTCTGCTTGGAGCTTCAGGGAGTTACAAACTTGCCCCGTTCTTCAGAGCTCTAACGAACATGGCAGTCAACACATTATTTGTGTTTATATCTATCCTTTCCTAACTCTGTCTAAAACAGTTCTTGTGTGGATGTCCCTTGTGGATGGTGGACGTCACCAAATCCAGCATAGATGGTTGTGGAAAGTGTTTTACTCTATTAAATTGTATTGTGTTTCCTTGTTGGCATCGAAGAGAAACCTTTCTGTGCCTGAGTGCAGCCAGGTCTCTAAGGAGAGCAGGTGGGAGCTGGTGCAGAGGAGCTGCACCATCCACCTGCAGACCTCAGTGGAGAAGTCTGATGTAAGGAAAAGTGATGCAAGTCCCAGGCGGCCAAGGAGGGAACTGGCAGACTTTGTGGGGAGGAATGAGGAGCAAGGTTGTCCATACAGTGTCCGACCTTAAGGGACAGCTTCTCCTGCCTGTCCCGGTGTATTCAGGTGACCCTCTGGATCAATGCCCAGTGTAGAATGCTGCTGTCACTTCTTCTATGAAATCAAGAATGATAGAAAGTACCGTTAAAAGAAAAAACCCTCTCTTATGAAATCTTCTTTGAAATCTTCATCACGAAGTAACCTACCGAAACCTCTCCAAATAGCTGTACAAGTCTTGCAGACTTGAAGAAAATGACAGGAAAAGACATGGCTCGTTAGGGCTTTTTGTATTGTAATGAGCCCCATGGCGTATTTGGTGCTGAGTCCATGAACCTCAGATACCAAGAGCAGACTGAAGAATCTCCTCAAGAAGTCCAAGTCAGAAGCAAACTCCAAAGTTCCTTGAAGCATTAATGGGTGCCACTGAGGCCATTACTGACAAAGCCTCCTCAGGGACTCGTTAGAACAGATAATTGGAGACTGCGATTACATCAGGCAAAGGCAAAGTGCAGCAGCTCTGATGCTGAGAAAACCCTTGGTTTGTTTGATGAAGGAGGATGGTCAAACCTTGAGCCCCTGCCCCTACAAAGGGAGATCCTGTCCCTCACGCGTGTCTCAGGGCTCTTCCTGGGGATGTGGGGAGTACGATGCCATTGAGGGACAACAATGTGACACCTCCCAACCTCCCTTGGGGAGGTGCAAGGAGCAATGAGGCCTCATGGCCATGACAATGATGGGTCTCCTCTTAGGCCTCAGTGGCAGGGACATCAGCCATAGCCAAGGGGACAAAGACCTTGGGCCTTCCAGGGGCATTCAGCCTCACCCTTGGCCATCTCCACCACAGGCCGTTCTACACTGTCCCAGGCCTGTGGCTGTTTCCCTGCAGGCTGCAGACACCCCATGCGCTTCCCCACCTTGTTCTCACCCCAGTATGTCCCCTCCTGTGCTGCTGTCTCTCCATCCTCCCCAGCTGTTCCTTGAAACACAAAGCCATGGCTGATCCAGATGCCTCTGGATGTCCACAGCACTATGCTCAGAATGACATTTCTTTATCCTCAGGTCCACTCTGGACCTCCAGAGCTGCAGTTTTTTATGGTTTTCCTTTCTCATGCCGTTTCCCACCACCAAAAAGAGTGTCAGCATCTTGGAAAGTGATTTTCAACATTTCCCGAGCTACTATTATTCTTCCCTGCCATGGTTTTACCCCAGCCAGCAACTAAGACCGTGATAGTTGGTCACATACTTCCTCCACCCCTTCAAAGGGGGAGAGGGGAGAGAAGTGAAAGGGAAGGGACAAACTTGTTGGTTGAGAAAAAACAGTTTAATAAGACAACAATGTAATAATAAAATATTACTACTACTAATATACTAATACTAGAGCACCTTTCTTATGAGAAGGGACTGAGAGTGCCGGGTCTGTTCAGCCTGGAGAAGGATGAGAGGTGATCTCATCAATGTTTATAAATATCTTAAGGATGGATGTCAAGAGCATGGGACCAGACTCCTTTCAGTGATGCCCAACGATAGGATGACAGGCAAAAAGCACTGAAGCACAGGAGGTTCCGTCTGAATATGAGGAAAAATTTCTCTACTTTGAGGTTGACAGACACTGGAACAGGCTGTCCAGAAAGGTTCTGGAGTCTCCTTCTCTGGAGACATTCAAACCCACCTGGACACTTCCTGTGAAATCCACTCTAGGTGATCCTACTTTAGCAGGTGGGTTGGATTAAATGATCTCCAGGGGTCCCTTCCAGCTGCAACCATTCTGTGATTCTGAGTATAAACCCACAGTGAGATGCCCCAATTTACTCAGCTGGATGCCTTCCCTTGGCAGGACTAAAGGAGATCCATTTCTGACCCTCCCTGGGTGTCCTGACCAATGATGGGACAATGAAACGGTGCTTTCTGGACCTAACTCTAGTTTTGACAGGTGAAATGACATAGCTGGAAAGAAGTGGAATGCCTTTTTTGCCTCAGTCTTTTACAGTCAAACCAGTTGTGCTCCAGGTACACATCCCCCCGAGCCAGAAGACAGGGACAGGGAGCAGAATGTAGTCCAATAATCCGAGGGGAAATGGTTGGTGACCTGTTACACCACTTAGACACGCACAAGTCTATGGGGGAAGATGGGATCCATCCAAGGCTGCTGAGGGAGCTTGCAGACGTGATCACTAAGCCACTTTCAATTGTGAATCAGCAACCCTGGCGAACCGAGGAGGTCCCAGTTGACTGGAAGTTGGCGAATGTGACGCCCGTCTACAAGAAGGGTCAGAAGGAGGATCCAGGGAATTACAGGCCTGTCAATCTGACCTCGGTGCCAGGGAAGCTCATGGAACAGATCATCCTGAGTGACATCACATGGCACACACAGGACAACCAAGCAATCAGGCCCAGTCAGCATGGGTTTATGAAAGGCAGGTCCTGCTTGACCAGCCTGATCTCTTCCTATGACAAGGTGACCTGCTTACTTGATGAGGGAGAGGCTGAGGATGCTGTGTACTTGGACTTCAGTAAAGCCTTTGACACCGTATCCCACAGCATCTCCTGGAAAAGCTGCAGCTCATGGCCTGGATGGGTTTATCTGCGATAGATAAAAAACTGGCTGGAGGGCTGGGCCCAAAGAGTTGTGGTGAACGGAGGCAAATCCAGTAGGTGGCCGGTCGCGAGTGGTGTCCCCAGGGCTCAGTATTGGGGCCAGCTCTGTTTAATCTCTTTATCAATGATCTGGATGAGGGCATGGAGTGCACCCTCAGTATGTTTGCAGATGACACCATGCTGGGTGTGAGCGTTGATCTGCTGGACGGTAGGAAGGCTCTAAAAAGGGATCTGGACTGGCTGGATGGTTGGGCTGAGGCCAGTTGTCTAAGGTTCAACAAGGCCAATCGCAGGGTCCTGCACTTGGGTCACAACAATCCCAGGCAGCGCTACAGGCTCGGGGAAGAGCAGCTGGAAAGCTGCCCCGCAGAAAAGGACCTGGGAGTGTTGATTGACAGCAGCTAAATATGAGCCAGGGTGTGTCCAGGTGGAAAAAAGGCCACCAGCATCCTGGCTTGTATCAGGAATAGTGTGGGCAGCAGGACCAGGGCAGTGATTGTCCCCTGTATTGGCACCAGTGAGGGCACACCTTGAGTCCTGGGGTCAGTTTTGGGCCCCTCACTATAGGAAAGACCTTGAGGTGCTGGAGTGAGTTCAGAGAAGGGCAATGGAGCTGATGAAGACACTGGAGCACAAGTGTGATGGGAACGGCTGAGGGACCTGGGGCTGTTCAGCCTGGAGAACAGGAGGCTGAGGGGAGACCTTCTGATCTCTGAACTGCCTGAAAGGAGGTTGGAGCATGGAGGGTGTTGGTCTCTTCTCCCTGATAGCAAGTGATAGGACAAGAGGAAAAGGCCTCAAGTTGCACCAGGGGAGGTTTAGATTGGATATTAGGGAAAAAATTATTCACAGAAAGGGTTGTCGGGCATTGGAAGAGGCTGCCTGAAAGAAGAGGTTTGTTTTTTGTGCCAGAAATATGTTTCAGGAATTGCTCTGAGGATTTTTCTCCTCCACCTTCATCTCCACTGCCAGCTCTCCACAGTGACAATCAAGCAAAGCGAATTCAACGCGCAAGGACTAGGAGCAGAGATGAGGCTTATCTCAGAGCAGGAGGGAGATTCCCATGAGAGCTGATGAGTGCTACATCAGCAAAACTGTAACTGTTAGAAAACAAGGGACAGCGGTGGAGGCAGAGCCTCCCCTGTCCTGCTGGAATGGCAGGAGAATACTGTGGCCCTGCCAGCGGGCATGTGCACTCTTGGGTTCTGCTCCTATTGCAGCCAAGGATGTGCTAAGAAAGGATCCTGCAGGCTTTGCAGCTCTTCTGCCATGAGGAGAGCAGAGCAGCTTCAGCTGCTGTTACAAAAAGGCGGAGAAGCAGACCTCACCGTGGCGAGATCGGCACTGTAGTGATTCTGCTGACTCTTCCACCTCATGGAATCGCACGGGCTGGCAGCTGTGTGCACCGTGCTGGGGCCCAGCACCCTGGGCAACATGTAGGTACCTGGACCTGCAAGAGGAATGGGAAGAGAAGAAACTTCTGGGGCAGAGACAGGCACCCTGCAAAGGCTGCTGTGGCAGCTGCACGTCCCCCTGAGATCTGGAGCCTTCACTGGGGCAGTTGATGGCTCTTTAGCACCTTTTGTGTCCCACTGTGCCTGTCCCCACGTACGCACCAGAGTGGTACCAAGGTGCTGTCAGTCACATCCTCCCCTGCCCCGGCAGGGTGACTTCACCTCCACCAGCTGGGGGGGCAGGAAGGCTGGGACCCTCGGTCAATTGACAGGGTCCTCAACGGGACCCTGAGTTGGTTGACAGGGTCCTCAGCAAAGGAGGTGCCCAGAGTAGCTGCAAAGCTTCTGGACCATGTTGTAATGCCCACAGCCACATCTGACCAGACTATAAAACGGGGTTCCCACAGAAGACCCCTTTGAGTGGTCTTCTCAGAGCTGCGTGTCTGTGAACTGGAGCCCTTTCCTTAGACGGCTACGCCGCCTAAGGAGACTTCCCAGGATGGAGAGCACCTCAGCTCCTCGTTTGGTGAGTGGTTATTTACTGCATAGATCCTTGAATGAGTCCTTGTGTAACCAGGCAAGTGTGAGCCCTCGCCTAACCCAGGCGAGTGATTATTTCTTGTGGGTTCCCTGGACTCAGAGGCCTCTGGTTTTCTTTCTTGTGACTGAATGCGTGCACGTTGTGCATCCTCATTATTCTTATGTTGTTGTACCACAATAATCCCCTCAACTGATATCTGAACCTCTATTTTATGTTGTTGCAGTGCTAACTAATCATATAAACCCTGTTTCTAGTCGGTGTATTTGCTACACTTTTCTGGCCAGAATAAAGTCTGGTTTGAACTTGTTGTTCACCTAAAACTGACTTTGAGGTGCCTCCATGCCACCTGCTCAGAGGAGCAGGAAGGATGTCTGCCCCCTTTCCCAATCCTTCCACCTTCTGCCACGCTGGGGCACTGTTGGCAGCTCCGAAACTGAGCTGTCAGTGCTTCTGTGGGATGAGATGAGTTTGCGCTGGAACTGCAAGAACCAGGAAGAAAAAATCCCCGAGGGGTTCATTGGAACTTCACGGCTCTGGTAAAACCATCCGCCTGCTGTACCCCTATTTCCTCAGAGCCAGCAGCACAGCTTGGGTGGGGGGAAAGGCACAGATCAGACCTTGGGGCTGAGAGATGAGCACAAGCACCTGCCAAGGCAGCTGCAGCCAAGCAGGAGCACTCCCCACTGGCTTCTACTGCACATGAAGGAAGCTTGTCAGGAAACAGCTGTGTCCTGCAGTGGAGGCTTTGAACTGGCCCTGGTTAACAAGCTGAGCAGCAGATTGTCAGTAGAGGATGCTTGAGCTGCAAGGGTGTGGTGGTATTCTGACATCAAGCCTGCGAGAAACTACAAGAGTCAACGGTGGGGGAACAAGCATTGGTGGAAAAACAAGAAGCAAGGACTGTACTGACTGCTACATTAAGGCCAGAGGGATTGATACAGGACTGGTACGTCAAGGACAGGGGGTAACTTGTGACAGATCAAAAAATGCTTTTCTGGTAGCAACTTTGGTAGGAGCACAAAACGTATCACTTATGTAATGCCTAACTTAGCAAATCAGCAATGCTTGAGCAAGCATCCTATCAAGTATAAATACAAGTCTGAATTTGTAGTAACTGTCTCTCCCTGCACCTTATCGAGAGACCGTGCCTCATATGCTACGCAAGGGTAGGCGTCTCCCCGCAGTCACTTACCTGGAGGGAGGTCGGTTTTGATGCCTCTGTGCCGGAAGGACATGGACTGCCCAGGAGGGCACTTAAGGACGTGTCTGTTGGGCTTCTCAGGGCAGTAATCGCCTAGGGCAGAGGACAACAGCACAAAAGCAGTGAAGATGTGGCCTTTTTTCTCAAGCCAAGGAGGCAATTTCAACAAGAGCTGCTCTCCTTAACCGCTGCAGAAGTGCCAGCTGCTGGAAAACATCTACAGCTCATTGAAGGGGTGACCTGAGCCTTTTGTACCCATCTCTCTTTTGCACCCATCTAACTTTTGTGCCATTGTTGCAGGGAAATGTGAAAACATCCTAGTCTTGTCTGAACAAACACCTGGAGAAATGTTACTCACTTGGTGCGGGCATGATCTCGAAGTTTATCTTGGGAAGTCCACCCATGGGAGAGGCTGGAGCCATGTACTCCCCATTCCTGGCCATGGAGGCTCCACGCAATATCAAGGACCTGGCAAGCAGCTGCCTTCTGCAGGAGGTTCTGCCCCTTGACAGGGGTAAGTGGGGGCTTTAGGGGGTTGTGGTTCAGGTAACCTATGAAGAACAGCACGTGAAAGGCCACCTGCAGGCAACCCCATTTCAAAGCTCCTTTGAAGCTGCAGGAGACTGAGCTGCCGAGCTCACCAAATTCCCATCCTTTTTCCTCCAAGAGTAATAAAGGTGAGCTGTACTGTGCCTTGTAGTAACAAACAGTAAATCTCTAAGCATAAATGCTTCTGCAACTGCATTGCTAAATAATCTTAAAGAGAACAGGTTGCCCAGAGCAACGGCCTGGTCATGCAAATCCCCTCAGGCACAATGGAGCTCATCCCTGATGCTGAACTAGGGCATGGAAGGAGTCTCAGGACTCCACCTGTCTCAGCCGTGGCCGTCAAAAGGGATGAGGACGACAATGTCTGCATCTGCTTCGTCTCTGTGGCACAGAGCGTGGCGAGCAGTGAGGGCAGCCAGAGATCTGGCAAGAGAGGTTGTGGTGTCAGTGGCCAGGGAACCCTGGGGACAGCCTGGGACCGTCATGGAAACGCACTATGACATCGGGAGGCTGTGCTATTGCATCACCTGGCTGATCCAGGGCTGGGGATGTCCAGCCTGCAGGGCCAGACCTTCCTGAGGTCTGCTTTCCTGCCTCAATGCGTATTTTCAGGGTGCACATGATACAGATTTGGAACGCCAGCAGAGAGCGGGGGAGCTTTCCAAAGCACCCGGTATTTACACTGCCCTTGCACTCTGTGACAGTGTTGACAAGTGACACAGCGGTCACAGATCTCTGCTGGGGAGCAGAGGCTTTGCCTGCTGAGGCAAACCAACACTTCCAGATTCACTGCTCTAAGACTGTTAGAGGCGATTTGGGCTTCAATACCAGAACAAAAGCATTTCCATCACAGAACCCCAGCCACCACCTCTGTGATCATCTTGTCAGGGACCCACAAACACCGTGTTGCAAAGCACATGACGGCTATAAAAAGTGTCCTGTCCTCCCCAAATCATTCTTTCCCTCATACCCACTGGTTTTGCAGCAGGCACTGGAAGCAGCGCAGGGTCAGAGAGGCTGGGAAAGAGCTTTGCAAGGCAGAGTGCCCCGGGGCACATCACTGGGCCTCACCCATTCCCTCCCTGCTCTTCTGCATGTCTGAGCATAGACCAAGAAAATATTAAGTTAAATTTCATATGAACAGTATATTTAAACCTGAAGGCTCACTGATTCAAGTGACAGACCTGGGGGATTGCCCTGAGGCTCCCAGACGAGATCCAGCTGGGAAGTTGGGTGGCCCTTTGCTCCAGGCACAGCTGTAATCAAGCACATTTCCATTAGATCTTGTCATCTACTTCTTTCTCAGTGACCTGCAGTGACTGGACGGGGGGTCAGGTAATGACAGGGCACCCAGACGTGGGTGGAGATTCCCAAAGCTGCAGAGGAGCTGGGATGACCTGTTTGCTGGCACCTGGCAGCTCTCAAAATACTGTTTCCAGGCCATGTGCAACACCCTTCAAGGACAGTCATATGATCCCTCAGGGATATCTGACTGGGAGATCTCTACTGTGCACAAAAGAAGCCCACACAAAAGCACTGGAGGAAAAAAATGATCATTCCCACATCTCATGGAGAAGAACCTGCTGGCCAGTGAGAGGCTGCACCAGCACTGCCCCCTTTGTTCCCCATGGTTTGTGTGTCCCATGAGGACCTGGGTTGCCCCAAGGAGAGCACTGCAGGGGAAGAGCAGGAGTGCTCCTGTTTTCTAAGCAGACATCTCCCAAGGACAGACATCCCCGGGGCTGAAAGGCAGGATCCAGCTGGGAAGCGTCAGAGCCACAGCCCCGAGCATGGCTGTGACCAGCCCGGGGATGAAGTGCTCCCACAGGCTCTTGCCTGGCCCTGCGGTGCTGCTCCAGCCCCAACATGCAGGCTGGGGGAAGGCTGCTCCAGGGCAGGGTGGCACAGGGACAGCTCTAGGGACAGTTTGTCTCCTGGCAGCGTTGCTCCTGGCCCCACCTTTCAGCTGGAAAATGCCCCCACAGCAGCTGCAGCCCCCTGGACCTCTCTGCGGGGCATCTGCCTCCCACTGCCCACGGAGCTGCCACGGCTCACCTGGCCCAGCCCGGCCCATGTTCTCCCAGCCCTGCCCCACCACAGCCCAGCCCCACTGTCACCCCCAGCTGCTGCCAGGCCTGGGTGCTGAACCTTGCTGCCCCCTAGCTAATCCCTGTCCTTGCCATGGAGCAGCCCCGACGTCCTGGACTTGCAGAGCCACCAGGAGGAGGAAAAAGAGTAGAGTGGGGGTTACGGCCCCCTGTGCCTGGACCATGGCACTGCTGCTCCTGCTGCTGCTGCTGCCTCCAATGTTTCAGCCACTGCCACCACTGCTGCTGCCGCCATCGCCAGCACTGCCGGAGTGGTGCCACGGCACAGCGCTGCACATCAGGACGTGACACAGCACAGCTCTGTGGCGTCGTAGCCCACGGTGCAGCCCAAGATACAACAAGCCTTCTGGGCTGCAAGCACGCATTGCCAGCTCATGTCCAATCTTTCATCCCCCAGGGCTATTCCCTGGCTTGAGAACTTATCCTCCATGCACTCCAGGATGCACCTGGAGTGCCTACAGCTCACCATGCTACTTTTCCAGCAGGTGGCAGGACGGTTGAAGTCCCCCAGCAGGACAAGAGCCTGCAAGCACAATGCCTCCTGCAGCTGGACTAAGAGGCTTCATCAATAGTCTCCCCTTGATCAGGGAGCCTGTCGTAGACACCATCCACATGGTTTCCTTTGTTGACTTGCTCTCTGATTCTTACCCACAAGAAGCTTTAAGCTGCTTGTGGCTGTTCTTCAGAGACCAGCACCAGCGCTGATCCGCTGGGCAGCAGCATGGGGTCCCTCAGCCTGGTGTAGAGTCCATGCTCCAGTGCCAGCTCTGCTGGCCAAAGGTGTCGTCAGCTCCCCCACGTTGCACCACAGCTACAGGACAAGGAGAACTGCTGAGCTTCTCAGCTCGCCAGCCAGGGAAACCTCCCTCCCTGACATGGGGCACCTCTGGCTCTGCCATTCCTGCTTCCAGCCTGCTTGGCCCCTTCTCATCCTCCATGAGGAGAGCTGAGGAGCTTCAGTTGCTGTTGCAAAAAGGCAGAGAAGCAGAGCTTCCCTGGTCACAAGTTACCACTGCCGAGTGGTTACAATTGGAATTTCTCCTTCACATCAGAGCAAACACACGGCTGAGCAGAGCAGCCTGGGCTGAGCGCCAGGCCAGTGGAGGGGAGTGGAGCAGAGCTGCTTTGCCCAGGGCAGAGTCCTTGTGCCCTTCTTTCCTTAGCTGTTTGGAACAGGCTTTTCCACGCAGCTCAGCTATTGCAGGGAAGGGAAACAGCCTTCAGCATCTGGATGTGCTGGTCTGGGCTCTGAACAGTTTCCCCTTTCATCCAGGCTTGAGTGGTCTCTGCCCTTTCTTTGCAAAGGCAACTTTCAGGAATCCTTTTCCAATTTGTAATTCTTCCTTTTCCCTGATCATCTGAATTCCTCCAGGTCTTAAGTATATATCATATATAAACATGTTTAAATATTTCCTATTAAGCTCTGGAGTTTAAAACTGAAATGTGGAAGCCACAGGCACTTCGACCTCAGGTGAGATGTCTCTACCCCAGAGGTGCCTGAGGCAGCGGATGTTCTCAAATGTCTTGAGCTTGGACCCAGACTTTGCTCTTCCCTTGGTCTGTGAGTGCTGCCCTGTCCGATGGCCACCCCTGCCCTCTGGCCACCAGCAGAAGCCTGTGGGCACCGAGCCCCCTCCTCCTGCTCTGGGCAGTTCTCCACGCTCGTGTCTTGGGCTCCTGCTGCCTGTGTTCCCAGGTTGTTCCTGTGTTTCCAGCTCACGCCTGTGTTTCCAGGTTGTTCCTGTGTTCCCAGGTTGTTCCTGTGTTTCCAGGTTGTGCCTGTGTTCCCAGATTGTGCCGGTGTTTTCCAGGCTTGTGCAGGGTTTGCTGGCATTATATGTTTTTGTGGGGCTGGAACAAAGGCTCTAATGCACAAATCACCAATCTCCCCTGCAGATATTTGTCTGCATCTCCCAGCATGTATTCCAAGAGAAAGTTCTAACGAATGCAAACGCTGCCTTTTATGAGCTGTTTCAGAGCAAGAGTACTTTGAGCAGCGTGTTGATTGACCCTGGTCTGACATCTGAAACGTGGTGAAATGCCAAAGAACATCCTAAAACAACATAAGATTGACACACGGTAAATGACCTTACAACCTGTGAGATTGTAAAGCAGGCATGTTTATTTCAGCACTGGACACACGGGGAAATAATTTTCAACAAAGACGTGTGCAAATTTCCAGTAGCTGTGAGCTTAGTTAAATACTGTAAAGTGTTACATATTCATGAAAGTTCTAGGAACACCTACACATATTCATAACCTGTCCCCGAGAAGGCGGTTCTTATTACAATGAGTTCCGGGAAATCATTTCCATAGTCTCCACCTTTGGCCCCTCCTGGTTGCGCCTGCACAGTGGTCATGGACCGTGGTCATCTTCTCTGTACACGTTCACCTCTGGCCTGGTGTGATGAGTTGGCTGGGACTCAGACTGCTGAGTTGGTTAGAACTGATGTATCTCCTGTCCTGTGCCCAAGTTTTGGTTATCTAATGCACCCAAGGATGCATCCAAGATTTTGTCTTCCTGCAAGGCCTGTAAAGTCATCAATAAACTTTTGTTTCTCATGCACAAGGCTAAGCAAAGCTAGGCAATTGTAATGTGGGATAAGGGTTCTAAGCGTTGTGGGTTAAGGGTTTGCTCTCTAAGCATTAGCTCCTTAAGTGTTAGTTCTTTAAGTATTGATTAGTCAAGTGTTAACTAGTTAATTCCTTGTATCAGCCCCCCCTTTTCTAAGAGGTTAGTAAATTCTTTTACTAATATGATGATTCTTTTTCTATGTTTTCTCTGACCACAGGTAAGAAGGGTACTTCTACCTGAGAAAACCCATCTCTATCCTTCAAAGAACAGATTTTAATGTTAATGCAAAAGTCAGGCTCCCAGTGTTTGTCCGCCATGCTGCTAAGCTCTTTTGGGGCAGCTGGTGATCATATGGCTGGTGCTCCGGCAGAAACGGCATCTTTTGGGCTGCATCGGGAGCTTGCATTCTTTGGCGTGGTGACCCCGCTCACTGCAGTTGTAGCATTCGTCTCTTCTTTTGGGTTTCTTCTTGCCGATGTAGTAAGTGCCACCTGGGCCGGTCACCCATAAGGACCAGAAGGACCAAAAGGACCAAAAGGTCACCCAGAAGGTCCAGAAGGACCAAAACATGTCAAGGTGGATGTAACCTAATTTCTTTGATAGAATTTCAGAAATATTTTGGTTAATTACCACAAACTTAAAACTCTCTCCTGCAGAAGTGGGCAATGTAACATATATACTCTGATTGGTTTGATTCCAAAGCACCAATTTAAAGTGTCCCCCCATGGTTTTATTCAGATTTTGCCCGTGCTGATTTTCATCCCACCCATGTGCTAAGGCTATGACCATAAGAAATACAATTTTCCAGGTTGCACCTGGGTTACCCTGCATGGTGCTTTGCAGGCTTTCTTCACTTCAGAATGATGGATCCAGGCATTCTGTTCTTTAATCTTGATAGCAGTGAAAGATGTCAGGAGGGCTTGAAATGGACCTACCTATTGTGGTTCCCAAGTGTTTTCTGCAAGAGACTTCACATACACATAATCTCCCAGCTGGATGTTATGTACTGGCCCATCCAAACTCCTGCTCCGAGTCCCAAACACGTTTCCCAATTTCGTTAAGTTGTTTACCCAGTGTCACCATGTAAGAAGTCATAATTTCATCCCCTATTTGTGTAGACATCCGCTTCTATACATTATAGGGTCTCCCATACAGGATTTCAAAAGGACTTAACCCTTGCTTTGCTCTTGGCCTTGTTCGTATACGCAAGAGGGCCAAAGGCAAAGATTGAGGCCAAGCTAAGTTCACCTCCTGCCTCAGTTTTACAAGTTGTTTTTTAATTAGATGACTCATTTTTTCTACCTGGCCACTGGATTGATTGATGACAGTAAGGGGTATGTAGCTGCCAGTCTACTTCCAAGTGTTGACTGACTTGCTGTATAACTTTTGAAATCAAATATGGCCCTCTATCAGAGAATATGACAGCTGGAACTCCAAATCTTGGTATTATTTCTTGTGCTAATGTTCTAGTTACCTCCTGCTGTTCTGGTAGGGAATGCTTCTGGCCAACCTGAAAAGGTATCAGTCAGTACCAACAAATATCGGTACCCCCCTTTTCTTGGGAGTTCCGAAAAATCAATTTGCCATTGTTGCCCAGGTCCTTTTCCTTTCCCAATTTGACCTATTTCTGGCTTGGGTGTATTCTTGGGATTAGTCTGGAGGCAAAGATCACATTGCTGTGTCTTATGGTAGTATACAGATTTCTAGCTATTATTTTCTGATCACATGTTTATATAGTGCTTCTGCTCCCCAGTGTCCCTTTCTGTGCTCTTCCCTTACTAACGACCAAACTAAATAGGAGAGAACAATAAGTTTTCCTTGTGGGGTGTGAGCCCACCCTTCCTTATCATATGACCCTTCTAAATCTATAATAAGTTTCCGGTCTTCCTTTAGTATACTCTGGCTTACCTTCCAAAGAGACCTGCCCATCGGGGACTAGGGCACTTTCTATTTTTACCTTTTGCTTAGCTGCCAATTTTGCCTCTCTGTCCGCCAACTCGTTTGCTTTTTCCAATTCTGAGCTCACTTTCTGGTGTGCCTTGATATGCATGATTGCCACCTTCTTAGGAAGTTGCTGCTTCCGATAATTTCAAGATCTCGTTTGCATGTTTGATATGTTTGCCTTGAGAGTTCAAGAGTCCTCTTTCTTTCCAAATTGCTCCGTGCGCATGCACGACCCTAAAAGCATACTTAGAGTCCATATAAAATTCACAGTTTTACCTTGAGCTAGTTCCAGATCACAAGTAAGGGTGATTATTTCTGCCTTTTGTGTGGAAGTACTTCTAGGCAGAGGTCCAGATTCCATCACTTTGTGGCTAGCCATTATAGCACAACCAGCATGCCTTTCACTGTTCAGGATATAGCTGCTTCAGTCCGTAAAGCAGTCCTCCGTGTTTTCCATAGACTTGTCCTTTAGATCGGGTCAGCTGGAGTATGTTGCTTCGATGGTTTCCAGGCAATCGTGATGAACTGGTTCTCCGATGTCACCACTGAGGAAAGAAGCTGGGTTGACAACGTTAGTGACAATGATTTCTACCTCATTCTGTTCCACCATTATAGCCTGATATTTAAGAAATCTTTGTGGGGAAAACCAATGTCCCCCTTTTGCTTCCAAAACTGTAGACACCGTGTGGGATACTAGCACAGTCATTTTCTGACCTATGGTAAATTTCCAGGCCTCCTGTATGTTCAGTACCACCGCTGCAGCTGCCTGTAGGCATCCAGGCCACTTCTCGTCGGTACAGGCCAAGATCCTGTGCCAGTATACCCAAGGCTATTCCCTGCTCCTCGTGAGAGAATAGAAAAAATGGTTTATTCACATCTGGGAGTCCTAAAGCAAAAGCAGGGGCTGACATCAAAGCCTTACCAAGTTCTTCAAAGGCTTATGTAGCTTCTTTATTCCATTGTAGGTGTTTCTGTTCTGTGAGGTCCAGGTTATGCACATCTCCTTTATTCTGGTAGCGATCAAAATATTATCCACGTATTGTAGCATCTGTCCTTCATCAGACAGGGTTTCTCAAGATTCAAGATCTTTAGCAAGTTGATTTCCAAATATTGTCGGGCTGTTCTTAAATCCTTGTTGCAACATCATCCATGTGAGCTGGGTTTTACGTAAATATTGTCTGGCTGGCTTCACGGAGAGGGAGGCAAAAAAAGGCATCCTTTAAATCTAAAACAGTAAACCAAATCAGGGTTAATACAGTCAGAATGGTGTATGGGTTTGCTACCACTGGGTAGAGATCCTCTGTTATTTTGTTTATAACCCGATTTGCAGGAATTTCTCTATCACCAGCCGAATTCCCTCCCTTTTCAAAGGGTATGGTTTTATCCTCACCGGTTTTTGTCCTTCTTTGATTTTTACCTCGACAGGTGGAGCAATTTTGGCCCTTCCAGGTACATCAGTAGCCCATACCCCGGGATACACTTGGTTCACGACTGCTTCAGTAATCTTGCCCTCTGTGGGAATAGTTGCTAAAAGCAAGCTCATTATTTGCACATATTGCTGATCATTTACCTCCAGAGTAATTTCTCCTTTTTCAAATCTGCACCCATTTGTTCCAACAGATTTCTCCCCAAAAGAGGTTTCAGGGAGTTGGACATATATAAAAATTTATGAATGCCCACTTGTTTATCCAATTTGTATTTCAGAGGTTCACAAAATATGCTTTTTTACTTCGGCCAGTGACTCCCTTTACCTACTATGTAATTGTTACTTATTGGCAATCTACCAAAAATTCCACTTGTTTTTGTTCTTTCCCTAGCTTCATTATAACTAATGGATCCACTAGGTTCCCCAGGTTCCTGTCCCGTCAGTCCTTTTCAAAACTTCCTACTGTCCAATTCTCTCTCTGCCTACTTCCTCTGTACCTTCCCTGACATTTGTTTTCCCACTGTATGTTGATCTCTCTCTAAAGGCTTTCAAAGCCTTCCAACCTCTTTAGTTCCCTACTCTTATCCTTTCGACAATCTTACTCTTCTGTGTTACTAAATACTCTCCAAGCTTCATCTAACAACATTTCCAAATGTCTACTTTCTGTTGCTCTCAGTTTCTGTAACTTCATCTGCTGACTGACCTGTAAATAATGACACTAACTGCTGTATCCCTACTTCTGAACCCGCGTCAAGAGGTGTATGTTTTCTCATAGTATCTCGCAACTTATTTAGGAGTTCTGTGGGGGTTTCTTTTGGCCCTTGCCTGATACTGTACAAGGCTGAGCAATTAATCGTTTGCAGGATGGCTCGTTCCATCCCTTTCACAACCCAGTCTCTATATTGGTTTAATAATCCCATGTGCGGTCCCCTATTTGGATCCCAATGGGGATCCTGTAAAGGGAAGTAGTTTTTCACATCTCTTCCTGCATCGCCAATTTGGTTAATAGCCAAATCTTGGGTTGTTTTCAATATTAGCTGTTTTTCAGTTTATGTCATACATTCTAATAACAATTGTATGTCGTTCCAATCGGGGTTATGTTGTTTGATCAGAAACTGGAAATGTCTGGTGACCCCCACAGAATCGCTCCGATAATTCTTGGTTACTGTTTTCCGTGTTTCAAGATCAAATGAAGAGAAAGGTACCCTTATTAAGACTGACTCCCCCTCTGGGCCACTGGCCCTCTGAGGGGAGCTTGCAATGTTTCCTCGCTTCAGGTGTGAGAGGATACAGGGCTACCCTGAGAGGTATCCGACTGCCCCCACCACGGTCCCATCCTCCCCGACGCTCCGCGTTCCTCCCCCACCTTCGCCGCTTCTAGCAGCGGTTTCTCTATTTTTTTTTCTTTTTTCTTCTTGCTGCAGTTTAGACACAAGGCAAGGCCACGTGGACGGAGGAGGTTGAGCTTGTCTTACAGCTTGGCATAGGGCTGAAATTTATGTTCAAGCTGGACAGCCCAGGCCTGGGATATTTCACTTTCTTCTTTTTTTTCTGTGTGTGTTTTTTTTCTTTTTCCACTTAATTCCAGTCATAGTACACTTTATATGCAATTCCAATTAGTTCAGCAATAGCTACATTCCTCAGTCCCATTTACCTTTTGCAATTTCTTACAAATGCCAGAAAAACAGCATATTAAACCTAAGTCCATTCCTTCCATTTTCCTAGATCCAATTCAGTTCATATTCTAGCCACTTTTAAACCACTTTTAAATACAACCTCTCCCAAGCTCACATCCATCATAACATTTAGTTTGTTGTTTTTTCCATATCTCCGACTAGCACATAAATTCAATACGAATCAGAGTTTAATAACTTAAACCCTTTTCTGGTCTCAAAATTATTAGATAACAATAAGAGCAAATTAACTTCAGTACTGTACTTCATCCTATTTTTCCCAAGTTCTGCAGAACAACATTAATTGCCACTAGTTGCTATCATCCCACATTCAAGCCACAAGTGAATACAATATTGTTTCAAACTTTCTTTTATCAGGATTGCCCCAATTACTCTAATGTGTAAGGATGCATCCTAAGGGGAGGAAAATGGTATTTTAATATTTTAACGGAACCGGTTCCCATTTTGTTATTAAGTCCCCCGTTTCAGAGGGTGAAAAACATATCTGCATATACTTTCTTACACCGCGCACACTGTAATTTAACTCTTGCCACATAACTTAAATCGAGGTGTTTAAAGCTCGTCTTCCACTTTATACAGATCACAGGCTAAAGTGTACCACCATACATTTAAACAGTAATTACTGTAATTAGCACACACACACACACTCACACAGACACACAGACACTTTCAACAGCTGGCTAATTTTACGACAGATAGCTATCTCGGATACTGCTTAGAATGGAATGCATGGAATGCCTGGGCACTTACAAGAAATAACACACAGCTACAAACTGACTATTGCTTCTCAGCAGCTGCAAAACTGATTCTGCATTACCCTTCTCCTCTTTGCTAAAATTATTAGCAGAGGTCTGTCCTGGCTCCCGAAACCGGGATGCAGAATCTCAGGGTTGCTCAATCCACTCCCAGGATCGCTAGCAGACAACTCTCGGACAGCAAATGCCCACCATTTCCAGGGTACACCACTGCGGAAACCTTGGCCACACGTAAGGCATCCCACTACGACTTACTGGCTCCCTGCGTTAAAATGCAATTGCAATTTATTGCAACATACCTTACACGCTGTAAAGCCAGAGGTCTCAGTCTACTCCTGCAGTGACCAGCTGGGAGTGGAGGTCTTCCGAAAGAAAAGCTTCGGGGCACGCCAAAGTCATCCGTTCTCAGATGTTCATGCAGCCAAGCAGAACTCCCTCCTGGCTGGCTCGCCAAATGACGTGCGGAAAGTGACCTTACAACCTGTAAGATTGTAAAGCAGGTATGTTTATTTCAGCGCTGGACACACGGGGAAATAATTTTCAACAAAGACGTGTGCAAATTTCCAGTAACTGTGAGCTTAGTTAAATACTGTAAAGTAGTTACATATTCATGAAAGTTCTAGGAACGCCTACACAAATTCATAACCTGTCCCCGAGAAGGCGGTTCTTATTACAATGAGTTCTGGGAACTCATTTCCATAGTCTCCACCCTTGGCCCCTCCTGGTTGTGCCTGTGCAGTGATCATGGATCGGGGTCATCTTCTCTGTACATGTTCACCTCTGGCCTGGTGTGATGAGTTGGCTGGGACTCAGACTGCTGAGTTGGCATATCTCCTGCCCTGTGTCCAAGTTTTGGTTATCTAATCCACCTAAGGATGCACCAAGGATGCATCCAAGATTTTGCCTCCCTGCGAGGCATGTAAAGTCGTCAATAAACTTTTGCTTCTCATACACAAGGATAAGCAAAGCTAGGCAATTGTAATGTGGGATAAGGGTTCTAAGCATTCTGGGTTAAGGGTTTGCTCTCTAAGCATTAGCTCCTTAAGTGTTAGTTCTTTAAGTATTGATTAGTCAAGTGTTAACTAGTTAATTCATTGTATCAGCTTACTCCCCTGTTTTATAGGTACGGGGACTGATTTGGAGCCAGCACCCCAAAGGCTTCCTCCAAAGGGATGCACATATGCGGCTGTGTCACCCCCATGTCACAATGCCAGCACCCGGCAACGCAGTGGTCACCAGGCCCCACGCAGGATCCAGAGGAGCAGCCTCCCGTGTCCACTGCCAGAGCTGGTCCGGGGGCAGCCCCAACACATCTCACAGGAAGCACTTGAGGAGCTGCTGGAATCACAGGCCAGGGCCTGAGGGAACAAAACCTTGCATGAGGCTGCTGAAGGTTCTCTGCTGCAAGACAATCTGCTGGCAGGGCCACCTTCCAAGCTTGGCTCATGGATGCATATCCTTTTCAACTGGATAGCAGTGGCAAGACCAAGGCAATTCCTTCTTGAGGAGCACTGCAGAGCTCACCATCCTCATCACCTACAGAGCAACGCTCAGGAGCCGTAAGAGATAGGATGTCGAGGGCTTGCAAGGGCTTGCAAGGGCTTGCAAGGGCTTGCAGTGCTTTGGAACACCCACTGGTGTCCTACACAGGGACAGCAAGGATTCTTGCCCACAAGGTCTATCAGCTCAGAGGCAGTTGGGCACTCTGGCAAGTCCGCCAGATAGCTCCAGCTCAAGGAAGGATAGGGCTTGGTCAGCTCCTGGGAAGCATGAGCAGCCTGTGGGACAAGGAGCCAGGTCTGGCTCACATGCTCAGGGAACAGCCCATGGCCAGCACTGGGCTCAGCAAGGAACTTTTTCCCCCGGGCCACATTGGCACTGGTCCCCGCCGGTTTTTTGCCTTCCTCTGCACTTCTCAGCACGGCCCCTTGCCACCGTTTCTTTGGGCCATTTGGCCTGGGAGACGGCTGCTCATGCTCCACCATGCTGGCAGCCGCAGCTGCCACTTCTCAGCTCTCCCTGCAGGTAACACAAGCGCCTGGCAGGGACCAGAGCGCTTCTCATGCATCCCTGGCCAAGAAGCACAGCAGCCAAACAAGTTGTGGAAGGCAAAAAGTCTGCTTGTCATGGCTACGTGTCACGCTTTGGAAAAGATGCCACGGGACCACTCACCTCTTCTTCCTCTTCTTCCTCTTCTTCTTCTTCTTCTTCTTCATCTTCTTCTTCTTCTTCTTCCTCCTCTTTTGTGCATGGTCAGTCCCACAACTCCTTGTCAAGGTTCTCCCTCTGCAGGAACCGCGGACAGCTTGGCCTCTATTCCTGCTGCTGCTCTCTGCAGCTCTGGCACTTGCCTTTGCCAGCCTGCAAGGGATCTTTTCTCAGGCTAAACTGAAGAATGCCTCAGCCTACTCCTGGCTACACTTGGGCTTGAGCTAATGCTTGTGAGCCTGGGTTCTGAAACAGAGTCACAAAGGGAAAAGAAATGACATGAAATAACATAACATGAATTAACATCAAATCAAGAAAATTAATACATTAACAACAAAATAAAATAAAATTCATTGTGTTATGTGTCCTTGAAATTGATTTTGGAACTGAAAACCCTCTGTCCTTTCAGGCACACAGTCTCTTAGATATTGGTCTGGCGGACAGGAGAGAAGAGAAGAGGAGAGGAGAGTAGAGTAGAGGAGAGGAGAGGAGAGGAGAGGAGAGGAGAGGAGAGGAGAGCAGTTCTGCTCTGTCAGGCCTGCAGTTCTGCGTGACAAGCCCTGAGCGAGCCCTGAGGCCTCCATACATGATACTACAGGCAGTATTGCTACTGGAAGTAAGGCTACACTGGCAACAAATCCACACTGTCTTTTTGCAAAAAAGGGACTCTATGAGGTTGCTTACTCCCCTATTTTGTAGCTACAGGGAGTGATTTGGAGCCAGCACCCCAAAGGCTTCCTCCAAAGGGCTGCACATATGCGGCTGTGTCACCCCCATGTCACAATGCCAGCACCCGGCAACGCAGTGGTCACCAGGCCCCACGCAGGATCCAGACGAGCAGCCTCCCGTGTCCACTGCCAGAGCTGGCCCGGGGGCAGCCCCAGCACATCTCACAGGAAGCACTTGAGGAGCTGCTGGAATCACAGGCCAGGGGCTGAGGGAAGAAAACCTTGCATGAGGCTGCTGGAGGTTCTCCGCTGCAAGACAAGCTGCTGGCAGGGCCACCTTCCAAGCTCGGCTCATGGATGCAAATCCTTTTCAACTGGATAGCAGTGGCAAGACCAAGGCAATTCCTTCTTGAGGAGCACTGCAGAGCTCACCATCCTCATCTCCTACACAGCAACGCTCAGGAGCCGTAAGAGATAGGATGTCGAGGGCTTGCAAGGGCTTGCAAGGGCTTGCAGTGCTTTGGAACACCCACTGGTGTCCTACACAGGGACAGCAAGGATTCTTGCCCACAAGGTCTATCAGCTCAGAGGCAGTTGGGCACTCTGGCAAGTCCGCGACATAGCTCCAGCTCAAGCGAGGATAGGGCTTGGGCAGCTCCTGGGAAGCATGAGCAGCCTGTGGGACAAGGAGCCAGGTCTGGCTCACATGCTCAGGGAACAGCCCATGGCCAGCACTGGGCTCAGCAAGGAACTTTTTCCCCCGGGGCACATTGGCACTGGTCCCCGGCGGTTTTTTGCCTTCCTCTGCAGTTCTCAGCACCGCCCCTTGCCACCATTTCTTTGGGCCATTTGGCCTGGGAGCCGGCTGCTCATGCTCCACCATGCTGGCAGCCGCACCTGCCACTTCTCAGCTCTCCCTGCAGCTAACACAAGCGCCTGGCAGGGACCAGAGCGCTTCTCATGCATCCCTGGCCAAGAAGCACAGCAGCCAAACAAGTTGTGGAAGGCAAAAAGTCTGCTCGTCATCGCTACATGTCACGCTTTGGAAGAGATGCCACGGTACCACTCACCTCTTCTTCCTCTTCTTCCTCTTCTTCCTCTTCTTCTTCTTCTTCTTCTTCTTCTTCTTCTTCCTCCTCTTTTGTGCATGGTCAGTCCCACAACTCCTTGTCAAGGTTCTCCCTCTGCAGGAACCGCGCACAGCTTGGCCTCTATTCCTGCTGCTGCTCTCTGCAGCTCTGGGACTTGCCTTTGCCAGCCTGCAAGGGATCTTTTCTCAGGCTAAACTGAAGAATGCCTCAGCCTACTCCTGGCTACACTTGGGCTTGAGCTAATGCTTGTGAGCCTGGCTTCTGAAACAGAGTCACAAAGGGAAAAAAAATGACACGAAGAAACATAACATGAATTAACATCAAATCAAGAAAATTAATACATTAACAACAAAATAAAATAAAATTCATTGTGTTATGTGTCCTTGAAATTGATTTTGGAACTGAAAACCCTCTGTCCTTTCAGGCACACAGTCTCTTAGATATTGGTCTGGCGGACAGGAGAGAAGAGAAGAGGAGAGGAGAGGAGAGGAGAGGAGAGGAGAGGAGAGGAGAGGAGAGCAGTTCTGCTCTGTCAGGCCTGCAGTTCTGCGTGACAAGCCCTGAGCGAGCCCTGAGGCCTCCATACATGATACCACAGGCAGTATTGCTACTGGAAGTAAGGCTACACTGGCAACAAATCCACACTGTCTTTTTGCAAAAAAGGGACTCTATTAGGTTGCTTACTCCCCTATTTTGTAGCTACAGGGACTGATTTGGAGCCAGCACCCCAAAGGCTTCCTCCAAAGGGCTGCACATATGCGGCTGTGTCACCCCCATGTCACAATGCCGGCACCCGGCAACGCAGTGGTCACCAGGCCCCACGCAGGATCCAGAGGAGCAGCCTCCCGTGTCCACTGCCAGAGCTGGCCTGGGGGCAGCCCCAGCACATCTGACAGGAAGCACTTGAGGAGCTGCTGGAATCACAGGCCAGGGGCTGAGGGAAGAAAACCTTGCATGAGGCTGCTGGAGGTTCTCCGCTGCAAGACAATCTGCTGGCAGGGCCACCTTCCAAGCTCGGCTCATGGATGCAAATCCTTTTCAACTGGATAGCAGCGGCAAGACCAAGGCAATTCCTTCTTGAGGAGCACTGCAGAGCTCACCATCCTCATCTCCTACACAGCAACGCTCAGGAGCCGTAAGAGATAGGATGTCGAGGGCTTGCAAGGGCTTGCAAGGGCTTGCAGTGCTTTGGAACACCCACTGGTGTCCTACACAGGGACAGCAAGGATTCTTGCCCACAAGGTCTAGCAGCTCAGAGGCACTTGGGCACTCTGGCAAGTCCGCGACATAGCTCCAGCTCAAGGGAGGATAGGGCTTGGGCAGCTCCTGGGAAGCATGAGCAGCCTGTGGGACAAGGAGCCAGGTCTGGCTCACATGCTCAGGGAACAGCCCATGGCCAGCACTGGGCTCAGCAAGGAACATTTTCCCCCGGGGCACATTGGCACTGGTCCCCGGCGGTTTTTTGCCTTCCTCTGCAGTTCTCAGCACCGCCCCTTGCCACCATTTCTTTGGGCCATTTAGCCTGGGAGCCGGCTGCTCATGCTCCACCATGCTGGCAGCCGCAGCTGCCACTTCTCAGCTCTCCCTGCAGGGAACACAAGCGCCTGGCAGGGACCAGAGCGCTTCTCATGCATCCCTGGCCAAGAAGCACAGCAGCCAAACAAGTTGTGGAAGGCAAAAAGTCTGCTCGTCATCGCTACATGTCACGCTTTGGAAGACATGCCACGGTACCACTCACCTCTTCTTCCTCTTCTTCCTCGTCTTCTTCTTCTTCTTCTTCCTCTTCTTCTTCTTCTTCTTCTTCTTCTTCTTCTTCTTCTTCCTCCTCCTCTTTTGTGCATGGTCAGTCCCACAACTCCTTGTCAAGGTTCTCCCTCTGCAGGAACCGCGGACAGCTTGGCCTCTATTCCTGCTGCTGCTCTCTGCAGCTCTGGGACTTGCCTTTGCCAGCCTGCAAGGGATCTTTTCTCAGGCTAAACTGAAGAATGCCTCAGCCTACTCCTGGCTACACTTGGGCTTGAGCTAATGCTTGTGAGCCTGGCTTCTGAAACAGAGTCACAAAGGGAAAAAAAATGACACGAAGAAACATAACATGAATTAACATCAAATCAAGAAAATTAATACATTAACAACAAAATAAAATAAAATTCATTGTGTTATGTGTCCTTGAAATTGATTTTGGAACTGAAAACCCTCTGTCCTTTCAGGCAAACAGTCTCTTAGATATTGGTCTGGCGGACAGGAGAGAAGAGAAGAGGAGAGGAGAGTAGAGGAGAGGAGAGGAGAGGAGAGGAGAGGAGAGGAGAGGAGAGGAGAGGAGAGGAGAGGAGAGGAGAGGAGAGGAGAGCAGTTCTGCTCTGTCAGGCCTGCAGTTCTGCGTGACAAGCCCTGAGCGAGCCCTGAGGCCTCCATACATGATACTACAGGCAGTATTGCTACTGGAAGTAAGGCTACACTGGCAACAAATCCACACTGTCTTTTTGCAAAAAAGGGACTCTATGAGGTTGCTTACTCCCCTATTTTGTAGCTACAGGGAGTGATTTGGAGCCAGCACCCCAAAGGCTTCCTCCAAAGGGCTGCACATATGCGGCTGTGTCACCCCCATGTCACAATGCCAGCACCCGGCAACGCAGTGGTCACCAGGCCCCACGCAGGATCCAGAGGAGCAGCCTCCCGTGTCCACTGCCAGAGCTGGCCCGGGGGCAGCCCCAGCACATCTCACAGGAAGCACTTGAGGAGCTGCTGGAATCACAGGCCAGGGGCTGAGGGAAGAAAACCTTGCATCAGGCTGCTGGAGGTTCTCCGCTGCAAGACAAGCTGCTGGCAGGGCCACCTTCCAAGCTCGGCTCATGGATGCAAATCCTTTTCAACTGGATAGCAGTGGCAAGACCAAGGCAATTCCTTCTTGAGGAGCACTGCAGAGCTCACCATCCTCATCTCCTACACAGCAACGCTCAGGAGCCGTAAGAGATAGGATGTCGAGGGCTTGCAAGGGCTTGCAAGGGCTTGCAGTGCTTTGGAACACCCACTGGTGTCCTACACAGGGACAGCAAGGATTCTTGCCCACAAGGTCTATCAGCTCAGAGGCAGTTGGGCACTCTGGCAAGTCCGCGACATAGCTCCAGCTCAAGCGAGGATAGGGCTTGGGCAGCTCCTGGGAAGCATGAGCAGCCTGTGGGACAAGGAGCCAGGTCTGGCTCACATGCTCAGGGAACAGCCCATGGCCAGCACTGGGCTCAGCAAGGAACTTTTTCCCCCGGGGCACATTGGCACTGGTCCCCGGTGGTTTTTTGCCTTCCTCTGCACTTCTCAGCACCGCCCCTTGCCACCATTTCTTTGGGCCATTTGGCCTGGGAGCCGGCTGCTCATGCTCCACCATGCTGGCAGCCGCAGCTGCCACTTCTCAGCTCTCCCTGCAGCTAACACAAGCGCCTGGCAGGGACCAGAGCGCTTCTCATGCATCCCTGCCCAAGAAGCACAGCAGCCAAACAAGTTGTGGAAGGCAAAAAGTCTGCTCGTCATCGCTACATGTCACGCTTTGGAAGAGATGCCACGGTACCACTCACCTCTTCTTCCTCTTCTTCCTCTTCTTCCTCTTCTTCTTCTTCTTCTTCTTCTTCTTCTACTTCTTCCTCCTCTTTTGTGCATGGTCAGTCCCACAACTCCTTGTCAAGGTTCTCCCTCTGCAGGAACCGCGGACAGCTTGGCCTCTATTCCTGCTGCTGCTCTCTGCAGCTCTGGGACTTGCCTTTGCCAGCCTGCAAGGGATCTTTTCTCAGGCTAAACTGAAGAATGCCTCAGCCTACTCCTGGCTACACTTGTGCTTGAGCTAATGCTTGTGAGCCTGGGTTCTGAAACAGAGTCACAAAGGGAAAAAAAATGACACGAAGAAACATAACATGAATTAACATCAAATCAAGAAAATTAATACATTAACAACAAAATAAAATAAAATTCATTGTGTTATGTGTCCTTGACATTGATTTTGGAACTGAAAACCCTCTGTCCTTTCAGGCACACGGTCTCTTAGATATTGGTCTGGCGGACAGGAGAGAAGAGAAGAGGAGAGGAGAGGAGAGGAGAGGAGAGGAGAGCAGTTCTGCTCTGTCAGGCCTGCAGTTCCGCGTGACAAGCCCTGAGCGACCCCTGAGGCCTCCATACATGATACCACAGGCAGTATTGCTACTGGAAGTAAGGCTGCACTGGCAACAAATCCACACTGTCTTTTTGCAAAAAAGGGACTCTATTAGGTTGCTTACTCCCCTATTTTGTAGCTACAGTGACTGATTTGGAGCCAGCACCCCAAAGGCTTCCTCCAAAGGGCTGCACATATGGGGCTGTGTCACCCCCATGTCACAATGCCAGCACCCGGCAACGCAGTGGTCACGAGGCCCCACGCAGGATCCAGAGGAGCAGCCTCCCGTGTCCACTGCCAGAGCTGGCCCGGGGGCAGCCCCAGCACATCTGACAGGAAGCACTTGAGGAGCTGCTGGAATCACAGGCCAGGAGCTGAGGGAAGAAAACCTTGCATGAGGCTGCTGGAGGTTCTCCGCTGCAAGACAATCTGCTGGCAGGGCCACCTTCCAAGCTCGGCTCATGGATGCAAATCCTTTTCAACTGGATAGCAGTGGCAAGACCAAGGCAATTCCTTCTTGACGAGCACTGCAGAGCTCACCATCCTCATCTCCTACACAGCAACGCTCAGGAGCCGTAAGAGATAGGATGTCGAGGGCTTGCAAGGGCTTGCAAGGGCTTGCAGTGCTTTGGAACACCCACTGGTGTCCTACACAGGGACAGCAAGGATTCTTGCCCACAAGGTCTATCAGCTCAGAGGCACTTGGGCACTCTGGCAAGTCCGCCAGATAGCTCCAGCTCAAGGGAGGATAGGGCTTGGGCAGCTCCTGGCAAGCATGAGCAGCCTGTGGGACAAGGAGCCAGGTCTGGCTCACATGCTCAGGAAACAGCCCATGGCCAGCACTGGGCTCAGCAAGGAACTTTTTCCCCCGGCGCACATTGGCACTGGTCCCCGGCGGTTTTTTGCCTTCCTCTGCACTTCTCAGCACCGCCCCTTGCCACCATTTCTTTGGGCCATTTAGCCTGGGAGCCGGCTGCTCATGCTCCACCATGCTGGCAGCCGCAGCTGCCACTTCTCAGCTCTCCCTGCAGGTAACACAAGCGCCTGGCAGGGACCAGAGCGCTTCTCATGCATCCCTGCCCAAGAAGCACAGCAGCCAAACAAGTTGTGGAAGGCAAAAAGTCTGCTCGTCATCGCTACATGTCACGCTTTGGAAGAGATGCCACGGTACCACTCACCTCTTCGTCCTCTTCTTCCTCTTCTTCTTCTTCTTCTTCTTCTTCTTCTTCTTCCGCTTTTGTGCATGGTCAGTCCCACAACTCCTTGTCAAGGTTCTCCCTCTGCAGGAACCGCGGACAGCTTGGCCTCTATTCCTGCTGCTGCTCTCTGCAGCTCTGGGACTTGCCTTTGCCAGCCTGCAAGGGATCTTTTCTCAGGCTAAACTGAAGAATGCCTCAGCCTACTCCTGGCTACACTTGGGCTTGAGCTAATGCTTGTGAGCCTGGCTTCTGAAACAGAGTCACAAAGGGAAAAAAAACATGACATGAAATAACATAACATGAATTAACATCAAATCAAGAAAATTAATAAATTAACAACAAAATAAAATAAAATTCATTGTGTTATGTGTCCTTGAAATTGATTTTGGAACTGAAAACCCTCTGTCCTTTCAGGCACACAGTCTCTTAGATATTGGACTGGCAGACAGGAGAGAAGAGGAGAGGAGAGGAGAGGAGAGGAGAGGAGAGGAGAGGAGGGGAGAGGAGAGGAGAGGAGAGGAGAGGAGAGGAGAGGAGAGGGGAGGAGAGGAGAGGAGAGCAGTTCTGCTCTGTCAGGCCTGGAGTTCTGCGTGACAAGCCCTGAGCGACCCCTGAGGCCTCCATACATGATACCACAGGCAGTATTGCTACTGGAAGTAAGGCTGCACTGGCAACAAATCCACACTGTCTTTTTGCAAAAAAGGGACTCTATTACGTTGCTTACTCCTCTATTTTGTAGCTAAAGGGACTGATTTGGAGCCAGAACCCCAAAGGCTTCCTCCAAAGGGCTGCACATATGCGGCTGTGTCAGCCCCATGTCACAATGCCAGCACCCGGCAACGCAGTGGTCACCAGGCCCCACGCAGGATCCAGAGGAGCAGCCTCTCGTGTCCACTGCCAGAGCTGGCCCGGGGGCAGCCCCAGCACATCTCACAGGAAGCACTTGAGGAGCTGCTGGAATCACAGGCCAGGGGCTGAGGGAAGAAAACCTTGCATCAGGCTGCTGGAGGTTCTCCGCTGCAAGACAATCTGCTGGCAGGGCCACCTTCCAAGCTCGGCTCATGGATGCAAATCCTTTTCAACTGGATATCAGTGGCAAGACCAAGGCAATTCCTTCTTGACGAGCACTGCAGAGCTCACCATCCTCATCTCCTACACAGCAACACTCAGGAGCCGTAAGAGATAGGATGTCGAGGGCTTGCAAGGGCTTGCAAGGGCTTGCAGTGCTTTGGAACACCCACTGGTGTCCTACACAGGGACAGCAAGGATTCTTGCCCACAAGGTCTAGCAGCTCAGAGGCACTTGGGCACTCTGGCAA
Source organism: Caloenas nicobarica (assembly GCF_036013445.1). Classification (NCBI taxonomy): domain Eukaryota; kingdom Metazoa; phylum Chordata; class Aves; order Columbiformes; family Columbidae; genus Caloenas; species Caloenas nicobarica. The sequence continues at coordinate 561,271 of NW_027017726.1, read as the reverse complement.
CTCCGCGACATAGCTCCAGCTCAAGGGAGGACAGGGCTTGGGCAGCTCCTGGGAAGCATGAGCAGCCTGTGGGACAAGGAGCCAGGTCTGGCTCACATGCTCAGGGAACAGCCCATGGCCAGCACTGGGCTCAGCAAGGAACTTTTTCCCCCGGGGCACATTGGCACTGGTCCCCGGCGGTTTTTTGCCTTCCTCTGCACTTCTCAGCACCGCCCCTTGCCACCATTTCTTTGGGCCATTTGGCCTGGGAGCCGGCTGCTCATGCTCCACCATGCTGGCAGCCGCAGCTGCCACTTCTCAGCTCTCCCTGCAGCTAACACAAGCGCCTGGCAGGGACCAGAGTGCTTCTCATGCATCCCTGCCCAAGAAGCACAGCAGCCAAACAAGTTGTGGAAGGCAAAAAGTCTGCTCGTCATCGCTACATGTCACGCTTTGGAAGAGATGCCACGGTACCACTCACCTCTTCGTCCTCTTCTTCCTCTTCTTCTTCTTCTTCTTCTTCTTCTTCTTCTTCCGCTTTTGTGCATGGTCAGTCCCACAACTCCTTGTCAAGGTTCTCCCTCTGCAGGAACCGCGGACAGCTTGGCCTCTATTCCTGCTGCTGCTCTCTGCAGCTCTGCGACTTGCCTTTGCCAGCCTGCAAGGGATCTTTTCTCAGGCTAAACTGAAGAATGCCTCAGCCTACTCCTGGCTACACTTGGGCTTGAGCTAATGCTTGTGAGCCTGGGTTCTGAAACAGAGTCACAAAGGGAAAAAAAATGACACGAAGAAACATAACATGAATTAACATCAAATCAAGAAAATTAATACATTAACAACAAAATAAAATAAAATTCATTGTGTTATGTGTCCTTGAAATTGATTTTGGAACTGAAAACCCTCTGTCCTTTCAGGCAAACAGTCTCTTAGATATTGGTCTGGCGGACAGGAGAGAAGAGAAGAGGAGAGGAGAGTAGAGGAGAGGAGAGGAGAGGAGAGGAGAGGAGAGGAGAGGAGAGGAGAGGAGAGGAGAGGACAGCAGTTCTGCTCTGTCAGGCCTGCAGTTCTGCGTGACAAGCCCTGAGCGAGCCCTGAGGCCTCCATACATGATACTACAGGCAGTATTGCTACTGGAAGTAAGGCTACACTGGCAACAAATCCACACTGTCTTTTTGCAAAAAAGGGACTCTATGAGGTTGCTTACTCCCCTATTTTGTAGCTACAGGGAGTGATTTGGAGCCAGCACCCCAAAGGCTTCCTCCAAAGGGCTGCACATATGCGGCTGTGTCACCCCCATGTCACAATGCCAGCACCCGGCAACGCAGTGGTCACGAGGCCCCACGCAGGATCCAGAGGAGCAGCCTCCCGTGTCCACTGCCAGAGCTGGCCCGGGGGCAGCCCCAGCACATCTGACAGGAAGCACTTGAGGAGCTGCTGGAATCACAGGCCAGGGGCTGAGGGAAGAAAACCTTGCATGAGGCTGCTGGAGGTTCTCCGCTGCAAGACAAGCTGCTGGCAGGGCCACCTTCCAAGCTCGGCTCATGGATGCAAATCCTTTTCAACTGGATAGCAGTGGCAAGACCAAGGCAATTCCTTCTTGACGAGCACTGCAGAGCTCACCATCCTCATCTCCTACACAGCAACGCTCAGGAGCCGTAAGAGATAGGATGTCGAGGGCTTGCAAGGGCTTGCAAGGGCTTGCAGTGCTTTGGAACACCCACTGGTGTCCTACACAGGGACAGCAAGGATTCTTGCCCACAAGGTCTATCAGCTCAGAGGCAGTTGGGCACTCTGGCACGTCCGCGACATAGCTCCAGCTCAAGCGAGGATAGGGCTTGGGCAGCTCCTGGGAAGCATGAGCAGCCTGTGGGACAAGGAGCCAGGTCTGGCTCACATGCTCAGGGAACAGCCCATGGCCAGCACTGGGCTCAGCAAGGAACTTTTTCCCCCGGGGCACATTGGCACTGGTCCCCGGCGGTTTTTTGCCTTCCTCTGCACTTCTCAGCACCGCCCCTTGCCACCATTTCTTTGGGCCATTTGGCCTGGGAGCCGGCTGCTCATGCTCCACCATGCTGGCAGCCGCAGCTGCCACTTCTCAGCTCTCCCTGCAGCTAACACAAGCGCCTGGCAGGGACCAGAGCGCTTCTCATGCATCCCTGGCCAAGAAGCACAGCAGCCAAACAAGTTGTGGAAGGCAAAAAGTCTGCTCGTCATCGCTACATGTCACGCTTTGGAAGAGATGCCACGGTACCACTCACCTCTTCTTCCTCTTCTTCCTCTTCTTCCTCTTCTTCTTCTTCTTCTTCTTCTTCTTCTTCTTCTTCTTCCTCCTCTTTTGTGCATGGTCAGTCCCACAACTCCTTGTCAAGGTTCTCCCTCTGCAGGAACCGCGGACAGCTTGGCCTCTATTCCTGCTGCTGCTCTCTGCAGCTCTGGGACTTGCCTTTGCCAGCCTGCAAGGGATCTTTTCTCAGGCTAAACTGAAGAATGCCTCAGCCTACTCCTGGCTACACTTGGGCTTGAGCTAATGCTTGTGAGCCTGGGTTCTGAAACAGAGTCACAAAGGGAAAAAAAATGACACGAAGAAACATAACATGAATTAACATCAAATCAAGAAAATTAATACATTAACAACAAAATAAAATAAAATTCATTGTGTTATGTGTCCTTGAAATTGATTTTGGAACTGAAAACCCTCTGTCCTTTCAGGCACACGGTCTCTTAGATATTGGTCTGGCGGACAGGAGAGAAGAGAAGAGGAGAGGAGAGGAGAGGAGAGGAGAGGAGAGGAGAGGAGAGCAGTTCTGCTCTGTCAGGCCTGCAGTTCTGCGTGACAAGCCCTGAGCGAGCCCTGAGGCCTCCATACATGATACCACAGGCAGTATTGCTACTGGAAGTAAGGCTACACTGGCAACAAATCCACACTGTCTTTTTGCAAAAAAGGGACTCTATTAGGTTGCTTACTCCCCTATTTTGTAGCTACAGGGAGTGATTTGGAGTCAGCACCCCAAAGGCTTCTTCCAAAGGGCTGCACATATGCGGCTGTGTCACCCCCATGTCACAATGCCGGCACCCGGCAACGCAGTGGTCACCAGGCCCCACGCAGGATCCAGAGGAGCAGCCTCCCGTGTCCACTGCCAGAGCTGGCCCGGGGGCAGCCCCAGCACATCTCACAGGAAGCACTTGAGGAGCTGCTGGAATCACAGGCCAGGGGCTGAGGGAAGAAAACCTTGCATCAGGCTGCTGGAGGTTCTCCGCTGCAAGACAATCTGCTGGCAGGGCCACCTTTCAAGCTCGGCTCATGGATGCAAATCCTTTTCAACTAGATAGCAGTGGCAAGACCAAGGCAATTCCTTCTTGAGGAGCACTGCAGAGCTCACCATCCTCATCTTCTACAGAGCAACGCTCAGGAGCCGTAAGAGATAGGATGTCGAGGGCTTGCAAGGGCTTGCAAGGGCTTGCAGTGCTTTGGAACACCCACTGGTGTCCTACACAGGGACAGCAAGGATTCTTGCCCACAAGGTCTATCAGCTCAGAGGCACTTGGGCACTCTGGCAAGTCCGCCAGATAGCTCCAGCTCAAGGGAGGATAGGGCTTGGGCAGCTCCTGGCAAGCATGAGCAGCCTGTGGGACAAGGAGCCAGGTCTGGCTCACATGCTCAGGAAACAGCCCATGGCCAGCACTGGGCTCAGCAAGGAACTTTTTCCCCCGGCGCACATTGGCACTGGTCCCCGGCGGTTTTTTGCCTTCCTCTGCACTTCTCAGCACCGCCCCTTGCCACCATTTCTTTGGGCCATTTAGCCTGGGAGCCGGCTGCTCATGCTCCACCATGCTGGCAGCCGCACCTGCCACTTCTCAGCTCTCCCTGCAGGTAACACAAGCGCCTGGCAGGGACCAGAGCGCTTCTCATGCATCCCTGCCCAAGAAGCACAGCAGCCAAACAAGTTGTGGAAGGCAAAAAGTCTGCTCGTCATCGCTACATGTCACGCTTTGGAAGAGATGCCACGGTACCACTCACCTCTTCTTCCTCTTCTTCCTCTTCTTCTTCTTCTTCTTCTTCTTCTTCTTCTTCCGCTTTTGTGCATGGTCAGTCCCACAACTCCTTGTCAAGGTTCTCCCTCTGCAGGAACCGCGGACAGCTTGGCCTCTATTCCTGCTGCTGCTCTCTGCAGCTCTGGGACTTGCCTTTGCCAGCCTGCAAGGGATCTTTTCTCAGGCTAAACTGAAGAATGCCTCAGCCTACTCCTGGCTACACTTGGGCTTGAGCTAATGCTTGTGAGCCTGGGTTCTGAAACAGAGTCACAAAGGGAAAAAAAACATGACATGAAATAACATAACATGAATTAACATCAAATCAAGAAAATTAATAAATTAACAACAAAATAAAATAAAATTCATTGTGTTATGTGTCCTTGAAATTGATTTTGGAACTGAAAACCCTCTGTCCTTTCAGGCACACAGTCTCTTAGATATTGGACTGGCGGACAGGAGAGAAGAGGAGAGGAGAGGAGAGGAGAGGAGAGGAGAGGAGAGGAGAGGAGAGGAGAGGGGAGGAGAGGAGAGGAGAGCAGTTCTGCTCTGTCAGGCCTGGAGTTCTGCGTGACAAGCCCTGAGCGACCCCTGAGGCCTCCATACATGATACCACAGGCAGTATTGCTACTGGAAGTAAGGCTGCACTGGCAACAAATCCACACTGTCTTTTTGCAAAAAAGGGACTCTATGAGGTTGCTTACTCCTCTATTTTGTAGCTACAGGGACTGATTTGGAGCCAGAACCCCAAAGGCTTCCTCCAAAGGGCTGCACATATGCGGCTGTGTCAGCCCCATGTCACAATGCCAGCACCCGGCAACGCAGTGGTCACCAGGCCCCACGCAGGATCCAGAGGAGCAGCCTCTCGTGTCCACTGCCAGAGCTGGCCCGGGGGCAGCCCCAGCACATCTCACAGGAAGCACTTGAGGAGCTGCTGGAATCACAGGCCAGGGGCTGAGGGAAGAAAACCTTGCATCAGGCTGCTGGAGGTTCTCCGCTGCAAGACAATCTGCTGGCAGGGCCACCTTCCAAGCTCGGCTCATGGATGCAAATCCTTTTCAACTGGATAGCAGTGGCAAGACCAAGGCAATTCCTTCTTGACGAGCACTGCAGAGCTCACCATCCTCATCTCCTACACAGCAACGCTCAGGAGCCGTAAGAGATAGGATGTCGAGGGCTTGCAAGGGCTTGCAAGGGCTTGCGGTGCTTTGGAACACCCACTGGTGTCCTACACAGGGACAGCAAGGATTCTTGCCCACTAGGTCTATCAGCTCAGAGGCACTTGGGCACTCTGGCAAGTCCGCCAGATAGCTCCAGCTCAAGGGAGGATAGGGCTTCGGCAGCTCCTGGCAAGCATGAGCAGCCTGTGGGACAAGGAGCCAGGTCTGGCTCACATGCTCAGGGAACAGCCCATGGCCAGCACTGGGCTCAGCAAGGAACTTTTTCCCCCGGGGCACATTGGCACTGGTCCCCGGCAGTTTTTTGCCTTCCTCTGCACTTCTCAGCACCGCCCCTTGCCACCATTTCTTTGGGCCATTTGGCCTGGGAGCCGGCTGCTCATGCTCCACCATGCTGGCAGCCGCACCTGCCACTTCTCAGCTCTCCCTGCAGCTAACACAAGCGCCTGGCAGGGACCAGAGCGCTTCTCATGCATCCCTGCCCAAGAAGCACAGCAGCCAAACAAGTTGTGGAAGGCAAAAAGTCTGCTCGTCTTCGCTACATGTCACGCTTTGGAAGAGATGCCACAGTACCACTCACCTCTTCTTCCTCTTCTTCCTCTTCTTCCTCTTCTTCTTCTTCTTCTTCTTCTTCTTCTTCTTCTTCCTCCTCTTTTGTGCATGGTCAGTCTCACAACTCCTTGTCAAGGTTCTCCCTCTGCAGGAACCGCGGACAGCTTGGCCTCTATTCCTGCTGCCGCTCTCTGCAGCTCTGGGACTTGCCTTTGCCAGCCTGCAAGGGATCTTTTCTCAGGCTAAACTGAAGAATGCCTCAGCCTACTCCTGGCTACACTTGGGCTTGAGCTAATGCTTGTGAGCCTGGCTTCTGAAACAGAGTCACAAAGGGAAAAAAAACATGACATGAAGAAACATAACATGAATTAACATCAAATCAAGAAAATTAATAAATTAACAACAAAATAAAATAAAATTCATTGTGTTATGTGTCCTTGAAATTGATTTTGGAACTGAAAACCCTCTGTCCTTTCAGGCAAACAGTCTCTTAGATATTGGACTGGCGGACAGGAGAGGAGAGGAGAGGCGTGGCGAGGCGAGGCGAGGCGAAGAGAGGGGAGGAGAGGAGAGGAGAGCAGTTCTGCTCTGTCAGGCCTGCAGTTCCGCGTGACAAGCCCTGAGCGACCCCTGAGGCCTCCATACATGATACCACAGGCAGTATTGCTACTGGAAGTAAGGCTGCACTGGCAACAAATCCACACTGTCTTTTTGCAAAAAAGGGACTCTATTAGGTTGCTTACTCCCCTATTTTGTAGCTACAGGGACTGATTTGGAGCCAGCACCCCAAAGGCTTCCTCCAAAGGGCTGCACATATGCAGCTGTGTCACCCCCATGTCACAATGCCAGCACCCGGCAACGCAGTGGTCACCAGGCCCCACGCAGGATCCAGAGGAGCAGCCTCCCATGTCCACTGCCAGAGCTGGCCCGGGGGCAGCCCCAGCACATCTCACAGGAAGCACTTGAGGAGCTGCTGGAATCACAGGCCAGGGGCTGAGGGAAGAAAACCTTGCATGAGGCTGCTGGAGGTTCTCCGCTGCAAGACAATCTGCTGGCAGGGCCACCTTCCAAGCTCGGCTCATGGATGCAAATCCTTTTCAACTAGATAGCAGTGGCAAGACCAAGGCAATTCCTTCTTGAGGAGCACTGCAGAGCTCACCATCCTCATCTTCTACAGAGCAACGCTCAGGAGCCGTAAGAGATAGGATGTCGAGGGCTTGCAAGGGCTTGCAAGGGCTTGCAGTGCTTTGGAACACCCACTGGTGTCCTACACAGGGACAGCAAGGATTCTTGCCCACAAGGTCTATCAGCTCAGAGGCACTTGGGCACTCTGGCAAGTCCGCCAGATAGCTCCAGCTCAAGGGAGGATAGGGCTTGGGCAGCTCCTGGCAAGCATGAGCAGCCTGTGGGACAAGGAGCCAGGTCTGGCTCACATGCTCAGGAAACAGCCCATGGCCAGCACTGGGCTCAGCAAGGAACTTTTTCCCCCGGCGCACATTGGCACTGGTCCCCGGCGGTTTTTTGCCTTCCTCTGCACTTCTCAGCACCGCCCCTTGCCACCATTTCTTTGGGCCGTTTAGCCTGGGAGCCGGCTGCTCATGCTCCACCATGCTGGCAGCCGCACCTGCCACTTCTCAGCTCTCCCTGCAGGTAACACAAGTGCCTGGCAGGGACCAGAGCGCTTCTCATGCATCCCTGCCCAAGAAGCACAGCAGCCAAACAAGTTGTGGAAGGCAAAAAGTCTGCTCGTCATCGCTACATGTCACGCTTTGGAAGAGATGCCACGGTACCACTCACCTCTTCTTCCTCTTCTTCCTCTTCTTCTTCTTCTTCTTCTTCTTCTTCTTCTTCCGCTTTTGTGCATGGTCAGTCCCACAACTCCTTGTCAAGGTTCTCCCTCTGCAGGAACCGCGGACAGCTTGGCCTCTATTCCTGCTGCTGCTCTCTGCAGCTCTGGGACTTGCCTTTGCCAGCCTGCAAGGGATCTTTTCTCAGGCTAAACTGAAGAATGCCTCAGCCTACTCCTGGCTACACTTGGGCTTGAGCTAATGCTTGTGAGCCTGGGTTCTGAAACAGAGTCACAAAGGGAAAAAAAATGACACGAAGAAACATAACATGAATTAACATCAAATCAAGAAAATTAATACATTAACAACAAAATAAAATAAAATTCATTGTGTTATGTGTCCTTGAAATTGATTTTGGAACTGAAAACCCTCTGTCCTTTCAGGCACACGGTCTCTTAGATATTGGTCTGGCGGACAGGAGAGAAGAGAAGAGGAGAGGAGAGGAGAGGAGAGGAGAGGAGAGGAGAGGAGAGGAGAGCAGTTCTGCTCTGTCAGGCCTGCAGTTCTGCGTGACAAGCCCTGAGCGACCCCTGAGGCCTCCATACATGATACCACAGGCAGTATTGCTACTGGAAGTAAGGCTACACTGGCAACAAATCCACACTGTCTTTTTGCAAAAAAGGGACTCTATTAGGTTGCTTACTCCTCTATTTTGTAGTTAAAGGGACTGATTTGGAGCCAGAACCCCAAAGGCTTCCTCCAAAGGGCTGCACATATGCGGCTGTGTCACCCCCATGTCACAATGCCAGCACCCGGCAACGCAGTGGTCACCAGGCCCCACGCAGGATCCAGAGGAGCAGCCTCCCGTGTCCACTGCCAGAGCTGGCCTGGGGGCAGCCCCAGCACATCTGACAGGAAGCACTTGAGGAGCTGCTGGAATCACAGGCCAGGGGCTGAGGGAACAAAACCTTGCATGAGGTTGCTGGAGGTTCTCCGCTGCAAGACAAGCTGCTGGCAGGGCCACCTTCCAAGCTCGGCTCATGGATGCAAATCCTTTTCAACTGGATAGCAGTGGCAAGACCAAGGCAATTCCTTCTTGAGGAGCACTGCAGAGCTCACCATCCTCATCTCCTACACAGCAACGCTCAGGAGCCGTAAGAGATAGGATGTCGAGGGCTTGCAAGGGCTTGCAAGGGCTTGCAGTGCTTTGGAACACCCACTGGTGTCCTACACAGGGACAGCAAGGATTCTTGCCCACAAGCTCCATCAGCTCAGAGGCACTTGGGCACTCTGGCAAGTCCGCGACATAGCTCCAGCTCAAGCGAGGATAGGGCTTGGGCAGCTCCTGGGAAGCATGAGCAGCCTGTGGGACAAGGAGCCAGGTCTGGCTCACATGCTCAGGGAACAGCCCATGGCCAGCACTGGGCTCAGCAAGGAACTTTTTCCCCCGGGGCACATTGGCACTGGTCCCCGGCGGTTTTTTGCCTTCCTCTGCACTTCTCAGCACCGCCCCTTGCCACCATTTCTTTGGGCCATTTGGCCTGGGAGCCGGCTGCTCATGCTCCACCATGCTGGCAGCCGCACCTGCCACTTCTCAGCTCTCCCTGCAGCTAACACAAGCGCCTGGCAGGGACCAGAGCGCTTCTCATGCATCCCTGCCCAAGAAGCACAGCAGCCAAACAAGTTGTGGAAGGCAAAAAGTCTGCTCGTCTTCGCTACATGTCACGCTTTGGAAGAGATGCCACAGTACCACTCACCTCTTCTTCCTCTTCTTCCTCTTCTTCCTCTTCTTCTTCTTCTTCTTCTTCTTCTTCTTCTTCCTCCTCTTTTGTGCATGGTCAGTCTCACAACTCCTTGTCAAGGTTCTCCCTCTGCAGGAACCGCGGACAGCTTGGCCTCTATTCCTGCTGCCGCTCTCTGCAGCTCTGGGACTTGCCTTTGCCAGCCTGCAAGGGATCTTTTCTCAGGCTAAACTGAAGAATGCCTCAGCCTACTCCTGGCTACACTTGGGCTTGAGCTAATGCTTGTGAGCCTGGCTTCTGAAACAGAGTCACAAAGGGAAAAAAAACATGACATGAAGAAACATAACATGAATTAACATCAAATCAAGAAAATTAATAAATTAACAACAAAATAAAATAAAATTCATTGTGTTATGTGTCCTTGAAATTGATTTTGGAACTGAAAACCCTCTGTCCTTTCAGGCAAACAGTCTCTTAGATATTGGACTGGCGGACAGGAGAGGAGAGGAGAGGCGTGGCGAGGCGAGGCGATGCGAAGAGAGGGGAGGAGAGGAGAGGAGAGCAGTTCTGCTCTGTCAGGCCTGCAGTTCCGCGTGACAAGCCCTGAGCGACCCCTGAGGCCTCCATACATGATACCACAGGCAGTATTGCTACTGGAAGTAAGGCTGCACTGGCAACAAATCCACACTGTCTTTTTGCAAAAAAGGGACTCTATTAGGTTGCTTACTCCCCTATTTTGTAGCTACAGGGACTGATTTGGAGCCAGCACCCCAAAGGCTTCCTCCAAAGGGCTGCACATATGCAGCTGTGTCACCCCCATGTCACAATGCCAGCACCCGGCAACGCAGTGGTCACGAGGCCCCACGCAGGATCCAGAGGAGCAGCCTCCCATGTCCACTGCCAGAGCTGGCCCGGGGGCAGCCCCAGCACATCTCACAGGAAGCACTTGAGGAGCTGCTGGAATCACAGGCCAGGGGCTGAGGGAAGAAAACCTTGCATCAGGCTGCTGGAGGTTCTCCGCTGCAAGACAATCTGCTGGCAGGGCCACCTTTCAAGCTCGGCTCATGGATGCAAATCCTTTTCAACTAGATAGCAGTGGCAAGACCAAGGCAATTCCTTCTTGAGGAGCACTGCAGAGCTCACCATCCTCATCTTCTACAGAGCAACGCTCAGGAGCCGTAAGAGATAGGATGTCGAGGGCTTGCAAGGGCTTGCAAGGGCTTGCAGTGCTTTGGAACACCCACTGGTGTCCTACACAGGGACAGCAAGGATTCTTGCCCACAAGGTCTAGCAGCTCAGAGGCACTTGGGCACTCTGGCAAGTCCGCCAGATAGCTCCAGCTCAAGGGAGGATAGGGCTTGGGCAGCTCCTGGCAAGCATGAGCAGCCTGTGGGACAAGGAGCCAGGTCTGGCTCACATGCTCAGGAAACAGCCCATGGCCAGCACTGGGCTCAGCAAGGAACTTTTTCCCCCGGCGCACATTGGCACTGGTCCCCGGCGGTTTTTTGCCTTCCTCTGCACTTCTCAGCACCGCCCCTTGCCACCATTTCTTTGGGCCATTTAGCCTGGGAGCCGGCTGCTCATGCTCCACCATGCTGGCAGCCGCACCTGCCACTTCTCAGCTCTCCCTGCAGGTAACACAAGCGCCTGGCAGGGACCAGAGCGCTTCTCATGCATCCCTGCCCAAGAAGCACAGCAGCCAAACAAGTTGTGGAAGGCAAAAAGTCTGCTCGTCATCGCTACATGTCACGCTTTGGAAGAGATGCCACGGTACCACTCACCTCTTCTTCCTCTTCTTCCTCTTCTTCTTCTTCTTCTTCTTCTTCTTCTTCTTCCGCTTTTGTGCATGGTCAGTCCCACAACTCCTTGTCAAGGTTCTCCCTCTGCAGGAACCGCGGACAGCTTGGCCTCTATTCCTGCTGCTGCTCTCTGCAGCTCTGGGACTTGCCTTTGCCAGCCTGCAAGGGATCTTTTCTCAGGCTAAACTGAAGAATGCCTCAGCCTACTCCTGGCTACACTTGGGCTTGAGCTAATGCTTGTGAGCCTGGGTTCTGAAACAGAGTCACAAAGGGAAAAAAAACATGACATGAAATAACATAACATGAATTAACATCAAATCAAGAAAATTAATAAATTAACAACAAAATAAAATAAAATTCATTGTGTTATGTGTCCTTGAAATTGATTTTGGAACTGAAAACCCTCTGTCCTTTCAGGCACACAGTCTCTTAGATATTGGACTGGCGGACAGGAGAGAAGAGGAGAGGAGAGGAGAGGAGAGGAGAGGAGAGGAGAGGAGAGGAGAGGAGAGGGGAGGAGAGGAGAGGAGAGCAGTTCTGCTCTGTCAGGCCTGGAGTTCTGCGTGACAAGCCCTGAGCGACCCCTGAGGCCTCCATACATGATACCACAGGCAGTATTGCTACTGGAAGTAAGGCTGCACTGGCAACAAATCCACACTGTCTTTTTGCAAAAAAGGGACTCTATTAGGTTGCTTACTCCTCTATTTTGTAGCTACAGGGACTGATTTGGAGCCAGAACCCCAAAGGCTTCCTCCAAAGGGCTGCACATATGCGGCTGTGTCACCCCCATGTCACAATGCCAGCACCCGGCAACGCAGTGGTCACCAGGCCCCACGCAGGATCCAGAGGAGCAGCCTCTCGTGTCCACTGCCAGAGCTGGCCCGGGGGCAGCCCCAGCACATCTCACAGGAAGCACTTGAGGAGCTGCTGGAATCACAGGCCAGGGGCTGAGGGAAGAAAACCTTGCATCAGGCTGCTGGAGGTTCTCCGCTGCAAGACAATCTGCTGGCAGGGCCACCTTCCAAGCTCGGCTCATGGATGCAAATCCTTTTCAACTGGATAGCAGTGGCAAGACCAAGGCAATTCCTTCTTGACGAGCACTGCAGAGCTCACCATCCTCATCTCCTACACAGCAACGCTCAGGAGCCGTAAGAGATAGGATGTCGAGGGCTTGCAAGGGCTTGCAAGGGCTTGCGGTGCTTTGGAACACCCACTGGTGTCCTACACAGGGACAGCAAGGATTCTTGCCCACAAGGTCTAGCAGCTCAGAGGCACTTGGGCACTCTGGCAACTCCGCGACATAGCTCCAGCTCAAGGGAGGACAGGGCTTGGGCAGCTCCTGGGAAGCATGAGCAGCCTGTGGGACAAGGAGCCAGGTCTGGCTCACATGCTCAGGGAACAGCCCATGGCCAGCACTGGGCTCAGCAAGGAACTTTTTCCCCCGGGGCACATTGGCACTGGTCCCCGGCGGTTTTTTGCCTTCCTCTGCACTTCTCAGCACCGCCCCTTGCCACCATTTCTTTGGGCCATTTGGCCTGGGAGCCGGCTGCTCATGCTCCACCATGCTGGCAGCCGCAGCTGCCACTTCTCAGCTCTCCCTGCAGCTAACACAAGCGCCTGGCAGGGACCAGAGCGCTTCTCATGCATCCCTGCCCAAGAAGCACAGCAGCCAAACAAGTTGTGGAAGGCAAAAAGTCTGCTCGTCATCGCTACATGTCACGCTTTGGAAGAGATGCCACGGTACCACTCACCTCTTCGTCCTCTTCTTCCTCTTCTTCTTCTTCTTCTTCTTCTTCTTCTTCTTCCGCTTTTGTGCATGGTCAGTCCCACAACTCCTTGTCAAGGTTCTCCCTCTGCAGGAACCGCGGACAGCTTGGCCTCTATTCCTGCTGCTGCTCTCTGCAGCTCTGCGACTTGCCTTTGCCAGCCTGCAAGGGATCTTTTCTCAGGCTAAACTGAAGAATGCCTCAGCCTACTCCTGGCTACACTTGGGCTTGAGCTAATGCTTGTGAGCCTGGGTTCTGAAACAGAGTCACAAAGGGAAAAAAAACATGACATGAAATAACATAACATAAATTAACATCAAATCAAGAAAATTAATAAATTAACAACAAAATAAAATAAAATTCATTGTGTTATGTGTCCTTGAAATTGATTTTGGAACTGAAAACCCTCTGTCCTTTCAGGCAAACAGTCTCTTAGATATTGGACTGGCGGACAGGAGAGAAGAGGAGAGGGGAGGAGAGGAGAGGAGAGCAGTTCTGCTCTGTCAGGCCTGGAGTTCTGCGTGACAAGCCCTGAGCGACCCCTGAGGCCTCCATACATGATACCACAGGCAGTATTGCTACTGGAAGTAAGGCTGCACTGGCAACAAATCCACACTGTCTTTTTGCAAAAAAGGGACTCTATTAGGTTGCTTACTCCTCTATTTTGTAGCTACAGGGACTGATTTGGAGCCAGAACCCCAAAGGCTTCCTCCAAAGGGCTGCACATATGCGGCTGTGTCACCCCCATGTCACAATGCCAGCACCCGGCAACGCAGTGGTCACCAGGCCCCACGCAGGATCCAGAGGAGCAGCCTCTCGTGTCCACTGCCAGAGCTGGCCCGGGGGCAGCCCCAGCACATCTCACAGGAAGCACTTGAGGAGCTGCTGGAATCACAGGCCAGGGGCTGAGGGAAGAAAACCTTGCATCAGGCTGCTGGAGGTTCTCCGCTGCAAGACAATCTGCTGGCAGGGCCACCTTCCAAGCTCGGCTCATGGATGCAAATCCTTTTCAACTGGATAGCAGTGGCAAGACCAAGGCAATTCCTTCTTGACGAGCACTGCAGAGCTCACCATCCTCATCTCCTACACAGCAACGCTCAGGAGCCGTAAGAGATAGGATGTCGAGGGCTTGCAAGGGCTTGCAAGGGCTTGCGGTGCTTTGGAACACCCACTGGTGTCCTACACAGGGACAGCAAGGATTCTTGCCCACTAGGTCTATCAGCTCAGAGGCACTTGGGCACTCTGGCAAGTCCGCCAGATAGCTCCAGCTCAAGGGAGGATAGGGCTTCGGCAGCTCCTGGCAAGCATGAGCAGCCTGTGGGACAAGGAGCCAGGTCTGGCTCACATGCTCAGGGAACAGCCCATGGCCAGCACTGGGCTCAGCAAGGAACTTTTTCCCCCGGGGCACATTGGCACTGGTCCCCGGCAGTTTTTTGCCTTCCTCTGCACTTCTCAGCACCGCCCCTTGCCACCATTTCTTTGGGCCATTTGGCCTGGGAGCCGGCTGCTCATGCTCCACCATGCTGGCAGCCGCAGCTGCCACTTCTCAGCTCTCCCTGCAGCTAACACAAGCGCCTGGCAGGGACCAGAGCGCTTCTCATGCATCCCTGCCCAAGAAGCACAGCAGCCAAACAAGTTGTGGAAGGCAAAAAGTCTGCTCGTCTTCGCTACATGTCACGCTTTGGAAGAGATGCCACAGTACCACTCACCTCTTCTTCCTCTTCTTCCTCTTCTTCCTCTTCTTCTTCTTCTTCTTCTTCTTCTTCTTCTTCTTCCTCCTCTTTTGTGCATGGTCAGTCTCACAACTCCTTGTCAAGGTTCTCCCTCTGCAGGAACCGCGGACAGCTTGGCCTCTATTCCTGCTGCCGCTCTCTGCAGCTCTGGGACTTGCCTTTGCCAGCCTGCAAGGGATCTTTTCTCAGGCTAAACTGAAGAATGCCTCAGCCTACTCCTGGCTACACTTGGGCTTGAGCTAATGCTTGTGAGCCTGGCTTCTGAAACAGAGTCACAAAGGGAAAAAAAACATGACATGAAGAAACATAACATGAATTAACATCAAATCAAGAAAATTAATAAATTAACAACAAAATAAAATAAAATTCATTGTGTTATGTGTCCTTGAAATTGATTTTGGAACTGAAAACCCTCTGTCCTTTCAGGCAAACAGTCTCTTAGATATTGGACTGGCGGACAGGAGAGGAGAGGAGAGGCGTGGCGAGGCGAGGCGAGGCGAAGAGAGGGGAGGAGAGGAGAGGAGAGCAGTTCTGCTCTGTCAGGCCTGCAGTTCCGCGTGACAAGCCCTGAGCGACCCCTGAGGCCTCCATACATGATACCACAGGCAGTATTGCTACTGGAAGTAAGGCTGCACTGGCAACAAATCCACACTGTCTTTTTGCAAAAAAGGGACTCTATTAGGTTGCTTACTCCCCTATTTTGTAGCTACAGGGACTGATTTGGAGCCAGCACCCCAAAGGCTTCCTCCAAAGGGCTGCACATATGCAGCTGTGTCACCCCCATGTCACAATGCCAGCACCCGGCAACGCAGTGGTCACGAGGCCCCACGCAGGATCCAGAGGAGCAGCCTCCCATGTCCACTGCCAGAGCTGGCCCGGGGGCAGCCCCAGCACATCTCACAGGAAGCACTTGAGGAGCTGCTGGAATCACAGGCCAGGGGCTGAGGGAAGAAAACCTTGCATGAGGCTGCTGGAGGTTCTCCGCTGCAAGACAATCTGCTGGCAGGGCCACCTTCCAAGCTCGGCTCATGGATGCAAATCCTTTTCAACTGGATAGCAGTGGCAAGACCAAGGCAATTCCTTCTTGAGGAGCACTGCAGAGCTCACCATCCTCATCTTCTACAGAGCAACGCTCAGGAGCCGTAAGAGATAGGATGTCGAGGGCTTGCAAGGGCTTGCAAGGGCTTGCAGTGCTTTGGAACACCCACTGGTGTCCTACACAGGGACAGCAAGGATTCTTGCCCACAAGGTCTATCAGCTCAGAGGCACTTGGGCACTCTGGCAAGTCCGCCAGATAGCTCCAGCTCAAGGGAGGATAGGGCTTGGGCAGCTCCTGGCAAGCATGAGCAGCCTGTGGGACAAGGAGCCAGGTCTGGCTCACATGCTCAGGAAACAGCCCATGGCCAGCACTGGGCTCAGCAAGGAACTTTTTCCCCCGGCGCACATTGGCACTGGTCCCCGGCGGTTTTTTGCCTTCCTCTGCACTTCTCAGCACCGCCCCTTGCCACCATTTCTTTGGGCCATTTAGCCTGGGAGCCGGCTGCTCATGCTCCACCATGCTGGCAGCCGCACCTGCCACTTCTCAGCTCTCCCTGCAGGTAACACAAGTGCCTGGCAGGGACCAGAGCGCTTCTCATGCATCCCTGCCCAAGAAGCACAGCAGCCAAACAAGTTGTGGAAGGCAAAAAGTCTGCTCGTCATCGCTACATGTCACGCTTTGGAAGAGATGCCACGGTACCACTCACCTCTTCTTCCTCTTCTTCCTCTTCTTCTTCTTCTTCTTCTTCTTCTTCTTCTTCCGCTTTTGTGCATGGTCAGTCCCACAACTCCTTGTCAAGGTTCTCCCTCTGCAGGAACCGCGGACAGCTTGGCCTCTATTCCTGCTGCTGCTCTCTGCAGCTCTGGGACTTGCCTTTGCCAGCCTGCAAGGGATCTTTTCTCAGGCTAAACTGAAGAATGCCTCAGCCTACTCCTGGCTACACTTGGGCTTGAGCTAATGCTTGTGAGCCTGGGTTCTGAAACAGAGTCACAAAGGGAAAAAAAACATGACATGAAATAACATAACATGAATTAACATCAAATCAAGAAAATTAATAAATTAACAACAAAATAAAATAAAATTCATTGTGTTATGTGTCCTTGAAATTGATTTTGGAACTGAAAACCCTCTGTCCTTTCAGGCACACAGTCTCTTAGATATTGGACTGGCGGACAGGAGAGAAGAGGAGAGGAGAGGAGAGGAGAGGAGGGGAGAGGAGAGGAGAGGAGAGGAGAGGAGAGGAGAGGGGAGGAGAGGAGAGGAGAGCAGTTCTGCTCTGTCAGGCCTGGAGTTCTGCGTGACAAGCCCTGAGCGACCCCTGAGGCCTCCATACATGATACCACAGGCAGTATTGCTACTGGAAGTAAGGCTGCACTGGCAACAAATCCACACTGTCTTTTTGCAAAAAAGGGACTCTATTAGGTTGCTTACTCCTCTATTTTGTAGCTACAGGGACTGATTTGGAGCCAGAACCCCAAAGGCTTCCTCCAAAGGGCTGCACATATGCGGCTGTGTCAGCCCCATGTCACAATGCCAGCACCCGGCAACGCAGTGGTCACCAGGCCCCACGCAGGATCCAGAGGAGCAGCCTCTCGTGTCCACTGCCAGAGCTGGCCCGGGGGCAGCCCCAGCACATCTCACAGGAAGCACTTGAGGAGCTGCTGGAATCACAGGCCAGGGGCTGAGGGAAGAAAACCTTGCATGAGGCTGCTGGAGGTTCTCCGCTGCAAGACAATCTGCTGGCAGGGCCACCTTCCAAGCTCGGCTCATGGATGCAAATCCTTTTCAACTGGATAGCAGTGGCAAGACCAAGGCAATTCCTTCTTGAGGAGCACTGCAGAGCTCACCATCCTCATCTTCTACAGAGCAACGCTCAGGAGCCGTAAGAGATAGGATGTCGAGGGCTTGCAAGGGCTTGCAAGGGCTTGCAGTGCTTTGGAACACCCACTGGTGTCCTACACAGAGACAGCAAGGATTCTTGCCCACAAGGTCTGTCAGCTCAGAGGCACTTGGGCACTCTGGCAAGTCCGCCAGATAGCTCCAGCTCAAGGGAGGATAGGGCTTGGGCAGCTCCTGGCAAGCATGAGCAGCCTGTGGGACAAGGAGCCAGGTCTGGCTCACATGCTCAGGAAACAGCCCATGGCCAGCACTGGGCTCAGCAAGGAACTTTTTCCCCCGGCGCACATTGGCACTGGTCCCCGGCGGTTTTTTGCCTTCCTCTGCACTTCTCAGCACCGCCCCTTGCCACCATTTCTTTGGGCCATTTAGCCTGGGAGCCGGCTGCTCATGCTCCACCATGCTGGCAGCCGCACCTGCCACTTCTCAGCTCTCCCTGCAGGTAACACAAGTGCCTGGCAGGGACCAGAGCGCTTCTCATGCATCCCTGCCCAAGAAGCACAGCAGCCAAACAAGTTGTGGAAGGCAAAAAGTCTGCTCGTCATCGCTACATGTCACGCTTTGGAAGAGATGCCACGGTACCACTCACCTCTTCTTCCTCTTCTTCCTCTTCTTCTTCTTCTTCTTCTTCTTCTTCTTCTTCCGCTTTTGTGCATGGTCAGTCCCACAACTCCTTGTCAAGGTTCTCCCTCTGCAGGAACCGCGGACAGCTTGGCCTCTATTCCTGCTGCTGCTCTCTGCAGCTCTGGGACTTGCCTTTGCCAGCCTGCAAGGGATCTTTTCTCAGGCTAAACTGAAGAATGCCTCAGCCTACTCCTGGCTACACTTGGGCTTGAGCTAATGCTTGTGAGCCTGGGTTCTGAAACAGAGTCACAAAGGGAAAAAAAACATGACATGAAATAACATAACATGAATTAACATCAAATCAAGAAAATTAATAAATTAACAACAAAATAAAATAAAATTCATTGTGTTATGTGTCCTTGAAATTGATTTTGGAACTGAAAACCCTCTGTCCTTTCAGGCACACAGTCTCTTAGATATTGGACTGGCGGACAGGAGAGAAGAGGAGAGGAGAGGAGAGGAGAGGAGGGGAGAGGAGAGGAGAGGAGAGGAGAGGAGAGGAGAGGAGAGGGGAGGAGAGGAGAGGAGAGCAGTTCTGCTCTGTCAGGCCTGGAGTTCTGCGTGACAAGCCCTGAGCGACCCCTGAGGCCTCCATACATGATACCACAGGCAGTATTGCTACTGGAAGTAAGGCTGCACTGGCAACAAATCCACACTGTCTTTTTGCAAAAAAGGGACTCTATTAGGTTGCTTACTCCTCTATTTTGTAGCTACAGGGACTGATTTGGAGCCAGAACCCCAAAGGCTTCCTCCAAAGGGCTGCACATATGCGGCTGTGTCACCCCCATGTCACAATGCCAGCACCCGGCAACGCAGTGGTCACCAGGCCCCACGCAGGATCCAGAGGAGCAGCCTCTCGTGTCCACTGCCAGAGCTGGCCCGGGGGCAGCCCCAGCACATCTCACAGGAAGCACTTGAGGAGCTGCTGGAATCACAGGCCAGGGGCTGAGGGAAGAAAACCTTGCATCAGGCTGCTGGAGGTTCTCCGCTGCAAGACAATCTGCTGGCAGGGCCACCTTCCAAGCTCGGCTCATGGATGCAAATCCTTTTCAACTGGATAGCAGTGGCAAGACCAAGGCAATTCCTTCTTGACGAGCACTGCAGAGCTCACCATCCTCATCTCCTACACAGCAACGCTCAGGAGCCGTAAGAGATAGGATGTCGAGGGCTTGCAAGGGCTTGCAAGGGCTTGCGGTGCTTTGGAACACCCACTGGTGTCCTACACAGGGACAGCAAGGATTCTTGCCCACAAGGTCTAGCAGCTCAGAGGCACTTGGGCACTCTGGCAACTCCGCGACATAGCTCCAGCTCAAGGGAGGACAGGGCTTGGGCAGCTCCTGGGAAGCATGAGCAGCCTGTGGGACAAGGAGCCAGGTCTGGCTCACATGCTCAGGGAACAGCCCATGGCCAGCACTGGGCTCAGCAAGGAACTTTTTCCCCCGGGGCACATTGGCACTGGTCCCCGGCGGTTTTTTGCCTTCCTCTGCACTTCTCAGCACCGCCCCTTGCCACCATTTCTTTGGGCCATTTGGCCTGGGAGCCGGCTGCTCATGCTCCACCATGCTGGCAGCCGCAGCTGCCACTTCTCAGCTCTCCCTGCAGCTAACACAAGCGCCTGGCAGGGACCAGAGCGCTTCTCATGCATCCCTGCCCAAGAAGCACAGCAGCCAAACAAGTTGTGGAAGGCAAAAAGTCTGCTCGTCATCGCTACATGTCACGCTTTGGAAGAGATGCCACGGTACCACTCACCTCTTCGTCCTCTTCTTCCTCTTCTTCTTCTTCTTCTTCTTCTTCTTCTTCCTCCTCTTTTGTGCATGGTCAGTCCCACAACTCCTTGTCAAGGTTCTCCCTCTGCAGGAACCGCGGACAGCTTGGCCTCTATTCCTGCTGCTGCTCTCTGCAGCTCTGCGACTTGCCTTTGCCAGCCTGCAAGGGATCTTTTCTCAGGCTAAACTGAAGAATGCCTCAGCCTACTCCTGGCTACACTTGGGCTTGAGCTAATGCTTGTGAGCCTGGGTTCTGAAACAGAGTCACAAAGGGAAAAAAAACATGACATGAAATAACACAACATGAATTAACATCAAATCAAGAAAATTAATAAATTAACAACAAAATAAAATAAAATTCATTGTGTTATGTGTCCTTGAAATTGATTTTGGAACTGAAAACCCTCTGTCCTTTCAGGCAAACAGTCTCTTAGATATTGGACTGGCGGACAGGAGAGGAGAGGAGAGGAGAGGTGAGGAGAGGAGAGGAGAGGAGAGGAGAGGAGAGGAGAGGAGAGGAGAGGAGAGGAGAGGAGAGGAGAGGAGAGGAGAGGAGAGGAGAGGAGAGGAGAGCAGTTCTGCTCTGTCAGGCCTGCAGTTCTGCGTGACAAGCCCTGAGCAAGCCCTGAGGCCTCCATACATGATACCACAGGCAGTATTGCTACTGGAAGGAAGGCTGCACTGGCAAGACATCCACACGGTCTTTTTGCAAAAAAGGGACACTCTTAGGTTGCTTACTCCCCTATTTTGTAGCTACAGGGACTGATTCGGAGCCAGCACCCCAAAGGCTTCCTCCAAAGGGCTGCACATATGCGGCTGTGTCACCCCCATGTCACAATGCCAGCACCCGGCAACGCAGTGGTCACCAGGCCCCACGCAGGATCCAGAGGAGCAGCCTCTCGTGTCCACTGCCAGAGCTGGCCCGGGGGCAGCCCCAGCACATCTCACAGGAAGCACTTGAGGAGCTGCTGGAATCACAGGCCAGGGGCTGAGGGAAGAAAACCTTGCATGAGGCTGCTGGAGGTTCTCCGCTGCAAGACAATCTGCTGGCAGGGCCACCTTCCAAGCTCGGCTCATGGATGCAAATCCTTTTCAACTGGATAGCAGTGGCAAGACCAAGGCAATTCCTTCTTGAGGAGCACTGCAGAGCTCACCATCCTCATCTCCTACACAGCAACGCTCAGGAGCCGTAAGAGATAGGATGTCGAGGGCTTGCAAGGGCTTGCAAGGGCTTGCGGTGCTTTGGAACACCCACTGGTGTCCTACACAGGGACAGCAAGGATTCTTGCCCACAAGGTCTAGCAGCTCAGAGGCACTTGGGCACTCTGGCAACTCCGCGACATAGCTCCAGCTCAAGGGAGGACAGGGCTTGGGCAGCTCCTGGGAAGCATGAGCAGCCTGTGGGACAAGGAGCCAGGTCTGGCTCACATGCTCAGGGAACAGCCCATGGCCAGCACTGGGCTCAGCAAGGAACTTTTTCCCCCGGGGCACATTGGCACTGGTCCCCGGCGGTTTTTTGCCTTCCTCTGCACTTCTCAGCACCGCCCCTTGCCACCATTTCTTTGGGCCATTTGGCCTGGGAGCCGGCTGCTCATGCTCCACCATGCTGGCAGCCGCAGCTGCCACTTCTCAGCTCTCCCTGCAGGTAACACAAGCGCCTGGCAGGGACCAGAGCGCTTCTCATGCATCCCTGCCCAAGAAGCACAGCAGCCAAACAAGTTGTGGAAGGCAAAAAGTCTGCTCGTCATCGCTACATGTCACGCTTTGGAAGAGATGCCACGGTACCATTCACCTCTTCGTCCTCTTCTTCCTCTTCTTCTTCTTCTTCTTCTTCTTCTTCTTCTTCCGCTTTTGTGCATGGTCAGTCCCACAACTCCTTGTCAAGGTTCTCCCTCTGCAGGAACCGCGGACAGCTTGGCCTCTATTCCTGCTGCTGCTCTCTGCAGCTCTGGGACTTGCCTTTGCCAGCCTGCAAGGGATCTTTTCTCAGGCTAAACTGAAGAATGCCTCAGCCTACTCCTGGCTACACTTGGGCTTGAGCTAATGCTTGTGAGCCTGGGTTCTGAAACAGAGTCACAAAGGGAAAAAAAACATGACATGAAATAACATAACATAAATTAACATCAAATCAAGAAAATTAATAAATTAACAACAAAATAAAATAAAATTCATTGTGTTATGTGTCCTTGAAATTGATTTTGGAACTGAAAACCCTCTGTCCTTTCAGGCAAACAGTCTCTTAGATATTGGACTGGCGGACAGGAGAGGAGAGGAGAGGAGAGGAGAGGAGAGGAGAGGAGAGGAGAGGAGAGCAGTTCTGCTCTGTCAGGCCTGCAGTTCTGCGTGACAAGCCCTGAGCGAGCCCTGAGGCCTCCATACATGATACCACAGGCAGTATTGCTACTGGAAGTAAGGCTGCACTGGCAACAAATCCACACTGTCTTTTTGCAAAAAAGGGACTCTATTAGGTTGCTTACTCCTCTATTTTGTAGCTAAAGGGACTGATTTGGAGCCAGAACCCCAAAGGCTTCCTCCAAAGGGCTGCACATATGCGGCTGTGTCACCCCCATGTCACAATGCCAGCACCCGGCAACGCAGTGGTCACCAGGCCCCACGCAGGATCCAGAGGAGCAGCCTCTCGTGTCCACTGCCAGAGCTGGCCCAGGGGCAGCCCCAGCACATCTGACAGGAAGCACTTGAGGAGCTGCTGGAATCACAGGCCAGGGGCTGAGGGAAGAAAACCTTGCATCAGGCTGCTGGAGGTTCTCCGCTGCAAGACAATCTGCTGGCAGGGCCACCTTCCAAGCTCGGCTCATGGATGCAAATCCTTTTCAACTGGATAGCAGTGGCAAGACCAAGGCAATTCCTTCTTGAGGAGCACTGCAGAGCTCACCATCCTCATCTCCTACACAGCAACGCTCAGGAGCCGTAAGAGATAGGATGTCGAGGGCTTGCAAGGGCTTGCAAGGGCTTGCGGTGCTTTGGAACACCCACTGGTGTCCTACACAGGGACAGCAAGGATTCTTGCCCACTAGGTCTATCAGCTCCGAGGCACTTGGGCACTCTGGCAAGTCCGCGACATAGCTCCAGCTCAAGGGAGGACAGGGCTTGGGCAGCTCCTGGGAAGCATGAGCAGCCTGTGGGACAAGGAGCCAGGTCTGGCTCACATGCTCAGGGAACAGCCCATGGCCAGCACTGGGCTCAGCAAGGAACTTTTTCCCCCGGGGCACATTGGCACTGGTCCCCGGCGGTTTTTTGCCTTCCTCTGCAGTTCTCAGCACCGCCCCTTGCCGCCATTTCTTTGGGCCATTTGGCCTGGGAGCCGGCTGCTCATGCTCCACCATGCTGGCAGCCGCAGCTGCCACTTCTCAGCTCTCCCTGCAGCTAACACAAGCACCTGGCAGGGACCAGAGCGCTTCTCATGCATCCCTGCCCAAGAAGCACAGCAGCCAAACAAGTTGTGGAAGGCAAAAAGTCTGCTCGTCATCGCTACATGTCACGCTTTGGAAGAGATGCCACGGTACCACTCACCTCTTCTTCCTCTTCTTCCTCTTCTTCTTCTTCTTCTTCTTCTTCTTCTTCCTCCTCTTTTGTGCATGGTCAGTCCCACAACTCCTTGTCAAGGTTCTCCCTCTGCAGGAACCGCGCACAGCTTGGCCTCTATTCCTGCTGCTGCTCTCTGCAGCTCTGGGACTTGCCTTTGCCAGCCTGCAAGGGATCTTTTCTCAGGCTAAACTGGAGAATGCCTCAGCCTACTCCTGGCTACACTTGGGCTTGAGCTAATGCTTGTGAGCCTGGGTTCTGAAACAGAGTCACAAAGGGAAAAAAAAATGACACGAAGAAACACAACATGAATTAACATCAAATCAAGAAAATGAATAAATTAACAACAAAATAAAATAAAATTCATTGTGTTATGTGTCCTTGAAATTGATTTTGGAACTGAAAACCCTCTGTCCTTTCAGGCAAACAGTCTCTTAGATATTGGACTGGCGGACAGGAGAGGAGAGGAGAGGAGAGGAGAGGAGAGGAGAGGAGAGGAGAGGAGAGGAGAGCAGTTCTGCTCTGTCAGGCCTGCAGTTCTGCGTGACAAGCCCTGAGCGAGCCCTGAGGCCTCCATACATGATACCACAAGCAGTATTGCTACTGGAAGGAAGGCTGCACTGGCAAGACATCCACACGGTCTTTTTGCAAAAAAGGGACTCTATTAGGTTGCTTACTCCCCTATTTTGTAGCTACAGGGACTGATTCGGAGCCAGCACCCCAAAGGCTTCCTCCAAAGGGCTGCACATATGCGGCTGTGTCACCCCCATGTCACAATGCCAGCACCCGGCAACGCAGTGGTCACCAGGCCCCACGCAGGATCCAGAGGAGCAGCCTCCGGTGTCCACTGCCAGAGCTGGCCCGGGGGCAGCCCCAGCACATCTGACAGGAAGCACTTGAGGAGCTGCTGGAATCACAGGCCAGGGGCTGAGGGAAGAAAACCTTGCATGAGGCCTCTGGAGGTTCTCCGCTGCAAGACAATCTGCTGGCAGGGCCACCTTCCAAGCTTGGCTCATGGATGCAAATCCTTTTCAACTGGATAGCAGTGGCAAGACCAAGGCAATTCCTTCTTGACGAGCACTGCAGAGCTCACCATCCTCATCTCCTACACAGCAACGCTCAGGAGCCGTAAGAGATAGGATGTCGAGGGCTTGCAAGGGCTTGCAAGGGCTTGCAGTGCTTTGGAACACCCACTGGTGTCCTACACAGGGACAGCAAGGATTCTTGCCCACAAGGTCCATTAGCTCACAGGCACTTGGGCACTCTGGCAAGTCTGCGACATAGCTCCAGCTCAAGGGAGGATAGGGCTTGGGCAGCTCCTGGGAAGCATGAGCTGCCTGTGGGACAAGGAGCCAGGTCTGGCTCACATGCTCAGGGAACAGCTCATGGCCAGCACTGGGCTCAGCAAGGAATTTTTTCCCCCGGGGCACAGCTGCCACTTCTCAGCTCTCCCTGCAGGTAACACAAGCGCCTGGCAGGGACCAGAGCGCTTCTCATGCATCCCTGCCCAAGAAGCACAGCAGCCAAACAAGTTGTGGAAGGCAAAAAGTCTGCTCGTCATCGCTACGTGTCACGCTTTGGAAAAGATGCCACGGGACCACTCACCTCTTCTTCTTCTTCTTCTTCTTCCTCTTTTGTGCATTGTCAGTCCCACAACTCCTTGTCAAGGTTCTCCCTCTGCAGGACTTGAAGGGTATCCTCTCGCTCCAAACGCCTAAAAAGCAAAGACAACTAAGACAGTTATTAGGACTCGTAGGTTATTGCAGACACTGGATCGATGACTATAGTAACAAAGTGAAGCTTTTGTATCAAAAGTTAGTGGGAGAAGGGCTAATGAAATGGAGCCCAGACGATGAGCAAAACTTAGAAAACTTAAATACTGATCTGGTGAACGCTCCCGTATTAAGTCTACCTGATATCAAAAGTCCTTTCTATCTATTTGTAAATACTGAAGGGGGAACAGCATTTGGTATATTAACTCAGGATTGGGCAGGAAGGAAGAAACCTATAGGCTATCTGTCGAAACTGCTAGATCCAGTTAGGAGGGGATGGCCCACTTGCTTGCAAGCTATAGTAGCCACGGCTCTCTTAGTCGAAGAATCTAGAAAAATAACTTTGGGAGGAGAATTGAAGGTATATACACCCCATAATATACAGGGGGTCTTGCAACAAAAAGCAGACAAGTGGATTACGGATGCAAGACTACTGAAATATGAGGGCATCTTTATACATTCCCCCAAGTTAGAACTCGAGACTACAAGTTTGCAAAACCCGGCCCAATTCCTGTATGAGGAACCGAGTGAAAACCTAGCCCATAATTGTGCACAATTAATAGAATATCAAACCAAAATTAGAGAAGATTTAGAGGAAGAGGAACTGCAAGATGGGGAAAAACTATTTGTAGATGGGTCATCCCGAGTAGTAGATGGGAAGCGAAAATCAGGATACGCTATAATAGATGGCAAGGCCCTAAAGTAAGGGAATCAGGTCCTCTTAATGTGACCTGGTCTGCTCAGGCTTGTGAACTATATGCTGTATGGCGGGCTTTACAAATACTAAAAGATAAAATAGGAACTGTCTTTACCAATTCCAAATATGCCTATGGAGTGGTTCATATGTTTGGAAAAATCTGGGAGGAACGAGGTTTAGTGAACTCCCAAGGGAAAGGACTCATACATGAAGCATTGATCAGGCAGACCCTAGAGGCTCTGAGAGGACCTGAACAAATTGCGGTAGTACACATAAGGGGTCACCAAAAGGGGGTGTCACCTCGAATAAAGGGAAACAACATAGCAGACGAAGAAGCAAAGAAAGCCGCTTTACTAGTACTAAAAGAGGCAGAACAAATGCAAATTAAAGTAAATCATACCACGAGCTTTATCATCCAAGAAGGAGAAAAACTCAAGCAATTAGGGGTCACTGAAAAGGAAGGAAAATGGTTGTTATCAGATGGAAGGGAAGTTCTCCCGAAGGGTGCTGCATGGAGAATAATGAGGGAATTTCACAGGCAAACCCACTGCGAGGTACAGGCATTAGTGGACCAATTTGGGGCTAAATATATGTGTATAGGAATATATGATATAGCTAAGAAAATTGTTGGAGAGTGCCTCACATGCCAGAAAGTGAATAAGCAACAACTTAGAGAAAGCGTACATGGAGGGCGTGAGTTAGCAAAAAGACCCTTTGAGAAAATACAGATTGATTTTACTGAGCTTCCAAAAGCTGGGAGATATAAATACCTTCTAGTTCTGCTGGACCACTTGACTCATTTTGTAGAAGCCTTCCCAGTAGCTCGAGCCACAGCAAAAACTGTGGCCAAAACATTGTTAGAAAATATTATACCACGGTACAGAAACGTAGCAGTAATTGACTCTGACAGGGGGCCCCATTTCACTTCGAAAGTTATTAAGGAGATCCTAGGTCCCTTAGGAACTAAGTGGGAATATTATACACCATGGCATCCTCAAAGCTCAGAGAGGGTAGAAAGAATGAATGGTGAAAATAAGAGACAGTTAACCAAATTAATAATCGAAACAAAAATGAGTTGGGTAAAATGTCTACCTTTGGCCCTATTAAATGTGAGAACACAACCCAGAACAGACACTGGAATTTCCCATTTTGAGATGTTATATGGAATGCCGTATGACCTAGAAACACCTATCGAACACCCGAAGGTAGAGGAAAAAGTATTGCAGGAATATATTGTGGAACTTATGAAGAGAAGGCGGGAATTAATACAAAAAGGACTGATAGTACAAAGACCGCCTCTAGACATTGCAACACATAAAATTAAACCGGGAGATAAAGTATTAATTAAAACTTGGAAAGAATCTTCTCTAACCCCCCGCTGGGAGGGGCCTTTTCTTGTCTTGCTTACCACAGATACTGCAGTCCGGACCGCTGAAAGGGGGTGGACTCACGCTGATCAAATTAAAGGACCAATTCAGAATCCTCACTGGGAAGCGACCAAGAATCTGGACAATCTGAAAATTACCTTTCAGAGGAAAACGGATGAGTGAAATTATCTTTTGTAACAACCTAAGCTGTATTTGTTATCCTTTTATTTGTATAAGTGTAGAAATTGTAAAGAAAAGTGGTGGGTCCATTGTCTCTATGGGAGTCCTCCTAGCGGTATTTGTCATAAGTGTTACAATAATGGGAGGAAACTAACTAACTGAGCACTTTGAGTGGGGGGGGTAGCAACTAGAAAACTGATAAAGGATTCTGAAGAGTGGTGGGATAATTTTACAAAAAAAAAAAAAAAAAAGAGGTATAAATCCTGGAAAGTATCGTTTCCAAACAGACGAACTTTGTCTGATAAAAGCTAAGACCGTACAGGTACTTTGCTGAAAAGCAGTAGCTAGAGTGAGGTGTGGAGCTTGGGAAGTTGGGAACTGAAAGATAAAAAAATAAGGGTGTATGTAAGTCAAGGCCGATTAAAATAAAGGAGGTTCCCCTGAAGAATACGACTGCTGCCAAGAAGATGGTACACCTCGCTGCTCTAGGCAACAGAATAGGCAAGGAAAAAGCCAGAGGTGTACTACTGTGGGGACTGGGGTTAATGAACCACCTCCAGGAAGGGCTCATGAGACTCCTTGACTTACAACTCCCAAAACGAACCATCTCAAAACTTCCCCGGAACCTCCTAGCCCTCTCTAAAAATGAATGTAAAATTCTAAGAGATTGTCAGAACGCCTGGAATGCTAATGGCAATAGAAAAGTCACACCACTCTTCTCAACCCTAAATCTAAGCATTTGGATAATAGGTCTGTTACAAATGGTATCAGGCTCAGCCCAAGGAAGAGAAAACCCCCACCAACCTTATAAATGGAGCTTAATTAGGTGGGAAGACCAACAAATTATTGCCCAGAAAACTGTAGTGGGAAGCCCCAGCTTTAAGACGACTCTTTGCCAACTGGTACCCATAAAACCATGTCTAGACGTTAAGGGCCCTTTTGCCCTAGCTCTAACCCTGGGAAAGGGTACTCTAACCATCCCAACTCATATTATTGTGCCTATTGGGGATGCGAGACGGTAGCATCAGATTGGCCCCCAGGCGGAGGAAGAGACAAATTCCTGTCTGTGGGGTGGGGACCCTATGGATGTATTCATCCTAAGTGAAACTCGAACGGTGGAGCGATATTACCTGGGAATTGTAAGCATTTATACATTAATATATCCAATCCCACAGACCCCGCCTGGCAAATAGGAAAAACTCGGGGAGTAAGGTACTGGGAACCCGGGACAGATAGGGGAGGTCTTATTTTTATAAAGAAGGAAGTAGCGAGACTCACTCCTCAAGCAATAGGTCCCAATATAGTAGTTAAAGGACTGAAAGAAGTCATACCCTTTGGAGCAAACAACTTTGACTACTAGCAATTCCTTGATCACGACTAGTACCTTACTGCCCATGAGAGAAATAGTGAATGAAAATCCCCTATGGACAGTCATGCAAGCAGCTTATAGCACGTTAAATGAAACTAATCCTAATGTAACTACTAATTGTTGGCTGTGTTATGATACCAAACCTCCTTTTTATGATGCCATAGGGGTTAACAGCACCTATAACGTAAGCAGTGATTCTTCCTCCCACTGTCAGTGGGATGATAAGAAAAAGGGAATAACCATGCAACATGTCACCGGAGTAGGAGCTTGTATAGGTAAAGTACCGAAATCTAAGCAATCGCTCTGTAGTACTATCCAACGGGAAATAAACCAAACCAAAACATGGATTATTTCCCCAGGTGGGGCTAGATGGATATGTTCTGAAACGGGACTCACCCCGTGTATATCTCTAAGTATGTTCAATGACTCACGGGAGTACTGTATACTAGTTACCATTATCCCGAGAATATTGTATCATCAGGAAAGTGTACTGTGTGATCATTGGGATACTGGACATTACCTCATAAAAAGAGAACCAATCACAGCTATCACAACAGCCACGTTGTTAGGAATCGGGGCAGTAGGAGCAAGTACAGGGATAACCTCTCTTATTCA
Organism: Caloenas nicobarica; assembly: GCF_036013445.1. Classification (NCBI taxonomy): domain Eukaryota; kingdom Metazoa; phylum Chordata; class Aves; order Columbiformes; family Columbidae; genus Caloenas; species Caloenas nicobarica. The sequence continues at coordinate 531,838 of NW_027017726.1, read as the reverse complement.
ACAAAAACAGGGTTTCAATTCTTTAAAAGCCGCCATCGATGAAGACCTAGAAAGAACTGAGAAATCAATAACTGCGTTAGAGAAATCTTTAACTTCATTATCGGAGGTAGTATTACAAAATAGAAGAGGAATGGATCTCCTCTTCTTACAACAAGGAGGACTGTGTGCAGCTCTAGGGGAAGCGTGTTGCTTTTACGCAGATCACACAGGAGTAGTAACAGATACTATGACCAAAGTAGGGGAGGGTTTAGAAAAACAGAAGAAAGAGAGGGAAGCAAAGGGGAGCTGGTACGAATCCTGGTTCACCCAATCCCCCTGGTTAACTATTTTGTTATCTACTATGGCAGGACCTTTAATAATATTAGTGTTAATTCCGACCTTCGGGTCCTGTATATTAAATAGAGTTATCGAACTAGTAAAAAATCGATTAGAATCCGCTCACTTAATGATTGAAAAAAAAAACCAGTATGAGCAGATAGAAGAAGACAGAGTTGTTGAACACGAAACTTCCATCCTTTCTCTAGCCCGAGAAACTATTATCCGGTTTGATCAACAAAATGATAAAAATAAAAAGGGGGGATTGTAATAAACCCATGTTGTAAATTTGTTAATCAAACCGGTACGTTATCTTGTGCAAACATTTATGAAACAGTACAACCGGGGAAATGTATTGGAGTTGTGTGGGTGAGGTGAGCTGCGCGTGTCCGGAGGGGTGGGGTCGCCGCCTGCGGTGTGGAGGGAAAATGTTGCCTCCGTCCCGCGACCACCGGAGAGCCTGAGGAGACCCCCCCCGGCAACCAGACGCGCAGCCGCAGAAGACGTCGGGCCAAGCTGTATCAATTTGGAAATCTACCTGGAGACAAAAAACCTATAAAAGAGGGACTCTGGTGGGGGTGGGTTGTGTGCCGTTGGTAGAGCTGAGACTCCCCGGCCGCCCAGCGCTGTTTTGCCTGTTTACTGCTTGCTTAATAAATTCTAATTGGATAATTAAGATTGGCATACGGTTTCGCTTATAACAGCCATGAATAAAACACAGAGTGGCACAGAGCTGATGTCAGACATCTGCTCTGGTTGTGGCTGGGATGGAGTTCTCTTCCCAGCAGCCCATGTGGTGCCGAGTGTTGGGTTTGTGAGCAAACCAGCGTTGCAGCTGCGAGCGCTGGTTGTGTTCGATGCTGTGGGCAGGAGTGCGGACCCAGCGTGTGGTGCCCGGGGCCGGGTGCTGAGCTGGGCTGTCCCTTGGGCAGGGACAGGCTGGAAGGCTCGTGGAAAAGGGACATATTTTAAGGAGCAGAAACACAACCTCCTCACGTTTTCCTCAGCATTCGCTCCAAACTGAGAATCGGTGGGAACCCGGAGGATCCTCTTTGTCTGAACCCAAGCAGCAAGAAAGAGACACTAACGAGAGATGCCCCTTTGCGCAGACCGGGCTGAACTTTGCTCAGCTCTAGGGGGATGTAAGCAAACGACTTGCAGAGGGGCTGCAAGGCTGCTCCAGCCCCGCAGTGACAGCAGGGCCACTCTGGTCCCTTCAGGGGGATTCGCTCTGGGGACAGAGGAGCGAGGGCGACACGGGCAGGAGCAGCCCGGGGCGAGGGAAGAGCCCCAGCCGCTGCGGCCCTGGGGCCATTTCTAGTCAGGCCGCACAGCGGACACCCCCGTTGCTATGGCAGCGGGGGCTCTCCAAGGCCGGCCCCGCGCGGCGCAGCCCCTGTCGCTATGGGAACGGGTCCTTCCCCGAGGGCGGCGCGCTCCATGCGGGCGGCGGGCTGGCTGAGCGCCGCGCCGTGCGGCGGCGGGGCCGGGCGGGAGTTCGGCACGGCCGGGGGGTGACGGGCCGAGCAGCCCCGGTTCCCCCGGGCGGGCAGTGGGAGCCGGTGGAGGTGCAGGGAGGGAAGCTCTCGGCCCCTGGATTCCCCGAGCGCGGCTGTCGGGGCGGGCTCAAGGAGGAGCTGGGCTGGGAGCTGTGAGGCGCTTCCCGCATCCATCCCTGGGGCGGGCGGGCTGGGGCTGGTGGGGCAGAGGAGCCCCAGGGGTGAGCCAGGGGGGGGTCCGCTGTCACCAGCACTGTCCCGCGGGTGAGCGGGAGGAGGGGCCGGTGCCGTGGCCAGCACGTCCCCAGCCAGGGCAGCACTGGGCGGCAGCAGAGGGGTCAGGGCTGCGACTGCGGAGCAGCCCGAGCTCAGCGTCCTGTTCCCAAATCCTCTGCGCACTTGGGGTGCAGCGTGCGGGTGTTGTGATGACAGCAACAGCTCTGTGCCGTCACCCCTCAGGGGCTCTCTCCGGGCAGGACCTCGGTGAAGGTGTCAGGAGGATGGAGCCAGGCTCTTCTCGGTGACAGCCAGTGGTAAGACAAGGGGTAGTGTGTTCAAACTGGAACACAGGAGGTTCCACTTAAATTTGAGAAGAAACTTCTCAGTGAGGGTAACAGAACACTGGACCAGGCTGCCCAGGGAGGTTGTGGAGTCTCCTTCTCTGCAGACATTCCAACCCGTCTGGACACCTTCCTGTGTAGCCTCATCTGGGTGTTCCTGCTCCGGCGGGGGGATTGGACTGGATGAGCTTTCGAGGTCCCTTCCAATCCCTGACATTCTGTGATTCTGTGAAGGTGCAGGAGACCCACGGGCAGCGGGAGCAGATGCTGCGGCGGGAGAAGGAGCAGCGGGCAGCTCGGCTGCTGTGGCAGCGGCAGGACGCGAGGCAGGAGCGGGCAGAGCTGCTGGTGCAGCACCAGCAGCGCCCGAGTGCGCTGGAGCAGCAGCACCAGCTGGAGCGTCTGCGGGAGCTGCAGAGGTGAGAGCGGCACGAGCGGCACACGCGTGGGGCCGCTACCCCCGGTCTGGGCAAAGGAACCAGGGGATGGTTTGGGGAGGCGGTGAAAGGAGAAAATCAGAGTCCAGAAGCACTGAGTTGTGGGCAGCTGGGTGTCTCCTGGAGTGGGGGTTTGCTTTGTAGGTGGACACTGGGATCTGGCTGGGGACATCGACATGATGCGTTGTGCTTTGAAAGGGGGTGGACCCTGTCTTTTCTCTCCCCCAAATCTCTTCCATTCAGGTGAATGAGTCACTGACATAATCTGGGTCAATGAGAAGTCTGGTTTTGGTAGAGAAGCCCATAACCCCCAGATGTGTCCGTCCCAGATGTGTCCGTCCCAGATGTGGATGCCGGTCAGTGGGATGCCCCATGACAGACCACCGTGCCAGCCCGGCTCCTGGGACCTGGTTCCACACACAGTCACATGTGTGCACACACACACATGCATACACACAGACCTGCATACACACACACGCGTGTGCGCACACACCGCTGTGCAGACATTCTCATACAATCACAGAATCCCTGGCTGGAAGGGACAAGGATCACCTGGTCCAACCTTTCCTGGCACAAGCCCAGTCTAGACAAGCTGGCCCAGCACCCCGTCCAGCTGAATCTTTAAGGTGTCCAGTTTTGGGGAATTCAGCACTTCCCTGGGGAGATTATTCCAATGGCTGATGGCTCTCATGGTGAAAAATTTCCTGCTTGTGTCCAGTCAGGATCACCCCAGGAGTAGCTTGTACCCATCAGCCCTTGTCTGTTCCCTGGGACTCCTTGTACAAAGGGCATGTCCATCTTTGTAGCCACCCTGGAAACACTGGAACATGGTGCTGAGCTCTCCCTGAGCCGCCTTTTCTCCAGGCTGAACAAGCCCGGTTCTCTCAGCCTTTGCTCGTATGGCGGCTGCCCAGTCCTTTGATCATCTCTGTGGCCCTTCTCTGGACCCTCTCCAGCCTGTCCACATCTGGTTTGGCTGAAAGTGGCTTAATTTTCTTCATGCAGTTATATAATTATTACTGCAATAATCTGAGGGTATGAGGGAAAGAATGATTTGGGGAGGACACGACACTTTTTACAGCCGTCATGTGTTTTGCAACACAGTGTTTGTGGGTCCGTGACATGACAATCACAGAGGTGGTGGCTGGGGTTCTGTGATGGAAATGCTTTTGTTCTGGTATTGAAGCCCAAATCAACTCTAACAGTCTTAGAGCAGTGAATCTGGAAGTGTTGGTTTGCCTCAGCAGGCAAAGCCTCGGCTCCCCAGCGGAGCTCTGTGACCGCTGTGTCACTTGTCAACACCGTCACTGAGTGCAAGGGCAGTGTAAAAACCGGGTGCTTTGGAAAGCTCCCCCGCTCTCTGCTGACGTTCAAAACCTGTCTCATGTGCACCCTGAAAATACAACACTGAGGCAGGAAAGCAGACCTCAGGAAGGTCTAGCCCTGCAAGCTGGACATCCCCAGCCCTGGATCAGCCAGGTGATGCAATAGCACAGCCTCCCGATGTCATAGTGCGTTTCCATGACGGTCCCAGGCTGTCCCCAGGGTCCCCTGGCCGCTGACACCACAACCTCTTTTGCCAAATCTCTGACTGCCCTCACTGCTCGCCACGCTCTGTGCCGCAGAGACGAAGCAGATGCAGACATTGTCATCCTTATCCCTTTCGACGGCCATGGCTGAGACAGGTGGAGTCCTGAGACTCCTTCCATGCCCTAGTTCAGCATCAGGGATGAGCTCCATTGTGCCTGAGGGGATTTGCATGACCAGGCCGTTGCTCTGGGCAACCTGTTCCAGGGTCTTGCCAACCTCATAGTAAAAGATGTTCTTTTATCGAGAACATTGGTATTCTCTGGTGAGACAGGACTCTCATGGTACAGGAACAAGATGTCACCAGTGGATGATTGAGATGGCTTAGAGAACCCCTGCCAAAGATATTAGCAAAAGTGCTTTTAATACGATGTTGTAAAAGTGCGACTTAACCAAGTTTGATGGCAAGTTCACTCTATCAGTGTACAGCACAATCATTTGAACAGTGATTGAAAACTCCTAAGGCACAGATCAAAGCAGCAAGACACTCTTCTGCTCTTTGCTCAGGCTTTATCAGCATCTCACAGCATGGACGGAGCCCGGGTGGGGACTTGGAGACCTCATGGCCCATGGGGCCCCATCATGGCCCAGTTCACCAGCCCTGGACCCAAATACTCAGTCCGAGGAACAACAGGTAAAACAAGGATCAGAGTGGTGTGTTGAGCACACCCGTGGTAAAATCAGCTACAAACCTGTTTCCCTTTTTCCCCCTTCTCAGAGAAGCCCCCTGCTCCTAAAACCTTCCCATGCAAACCCAGTACATGTGAGGTTTGTTTGTTAATTTTTATTTCTCTATGATTATCACTGGAGCCAGACTGTCAGGAGGTCCAGTTTCTCTTTAAGATTATTTAGCAATGCAGTTGCAGAAGCATTTATGCTTAGAGATTTACTGTTTGTTACTACAAGGCACAGTACAGCTCACCTTTATTACTCTTGGAGGAAAAAGGATGGGAATTTGGTGAGCTCGGCAGCTCAGTCTCCTGCAGCTTCAAAGGAGCTTTGAAATGGGGTTGCCTGCAGGTGGCCTTTTACGTGCTGTTCTTCATAGGTTACCTGAACCACAACCCCCTAAAGCCCCCACTTACCCCTGTCAAGGGGCAGAACCTCCTGCAGAAGGCAGCTGCCTGCCAGGTCCTCGATATTGCGTGGAGCCTCAATGGCCAGGAATGGGGAGTACCTGGCTCCATCCTCTCCCATGGGTGGAATTCCCAAGATAAACTTCGAGATCATGCTTGGACCAAGTGAGTAACATTTCTCCAACTGTTTGTTCAGATAAGACTAGGATATTTTCACATTTCCCTGCAATAGTGGCACAAAAGTTACATGGCTGCAAAAGAGAGATGGGTACAAAAGGCTCAGCTCACCCCTTCAATGAGCTGTAGATGTTTTCCAGCAGCTGGCACTTCTGCAGTGGTTAAGGAGAGCAGCTCTTGTTGAAATTGCCTCCTTGGCTTGAGAAAAAAGGCCACATCTTCACTGCTTTTGTGCTGTTGTCCTCTGCCCTAGGCGATTACTGCCCTGAGAAGTCCAACAGACACGTCCTTAAGTGCCCTCCTGGGCAGTCCATGTCCTTCCGTCACAGAGGCATCAAAACCGACCTCCCTCCAGGTAAGTGACTGCGGGGAGACGCCCACCCTTGCGTAGCATATGAGGCATGGACTCTCGATAAGGTGCAGGGAGAGACATTTATTACAAATTCAGGCTTGTATTTATACTTGATAGGATGCTTGCTCAAGCATTGCTGATTTGCTAAGTTAGGCATTACATAAGTGATACATTTTGTGTTCCTACCAAAGTTGCTACCAGAAAAGCATTTTTTGATCTGTCACAAGTTACCCCCTGTCTTTGATGTATCAGTCCTGTATCAATCCCTCTGGCCTTAATGTATCAATCAGTACAGTCCTTGCTTCTTGTTTTTCCAACAATGCTTGTTCCACCGCCGTTGACTCTTGTAGTTTCTCACAGGCTCAATGTTGACTCTTGTAGTTTCTCACAGGCTCAATGTCAGAATACCACCACACCCTTGCAGCTCAAGCGTCCTCTACTGACAATCTGCTGCTCAGCTTGTTAACCAGGGCCAGTTCAAAGCCTCCACTGCAGGACACAGCTGTTTCCTGACAAGCTTCCTTCATGTGCAGTAGAAGCAAGTGGGGAGTGCTCCTGGTTGGCTACAGCTGCCTTAGCAGGTGCTTGTGCTCATCTCTCAGCCCCAAGGTCTGATCTGTGCCTTTCCCCCCACCCAAGCTGTGCTGCTGGCTCTGAGGAAATAGGGGTACAGCAGGCGGAGGGTTTTACCAAAGCCGTGAAGTTCCAGTGAACCCCTCGGGGATTTTTTCTTCCTGGTTCTTGCAGTTCCAGCACAAACTCATCTCATCCCACAGAAGCACTGACAGCTCAGTTTCAGAGCTGCCAACAGTGCCCCAGCGTGGCAGAAGGTGGAAGGATTGGGAAAGGGGGCAGACATCCTTCCTGCTCCTCTGAGCAGGTGTCACGGAAGCACCTCAAAGTCAGTTTTAGGTGAACAACAAGTTCAAACCAGACTTTATTCTGGCTGGAAAAGTGTGGCAAATACACTAACTAGAAACAGGGTTTATACAATTAGTTAGCACTGCAACAACATAAAATAGAGGTTCAGATATCAGTTGAGGGAATTATTGGGGTACAACAACATAAGAATAATGAGGATGCACAATGTGCATGCATTCAGTCACAAGAAAGAAAACCAGAGGCCTCTGAGTCCAGGGAACCCACAAGAAATAATCACTTGCCTGGGTTAGGCGAGGGCTCACGCTTGCCTGGTTAGACAAGGACTTATTCAAGGATCTATCCAGTAAATAACCACTCACCAAACGAGGAGCTGAGGCGCTCTCAATCCCAGGAAGTCTCCTTAGACAGCGTCCCAGTCTAAGGAAAAGGCTCCAGTTGACAGACCCGCAGCTCCGAGAAGACCATTCAAAGGGGTCTTCTGTGGGAGCCCTGTTTTATAGTCTGGTCAGATGTGGCTGTGGGCATTACAACATGGTCCAGAAGATTTGCAGCTTCTCTGGGCACCTCCTCTGCTAATGACCCTGTCAACCAACTCTCTTCCCATTCCTCTTGCAGGTCCAAGCACCTACATGTTGCCCAGGGTGCTGGGCCCCAGCACGGTGCACACAGCTGCCAGCCCGTGCGATTCCATGAGGTGGAAGAGTCAGCAGAATCACTACAGTGCCAATCTCACCACAGTGAGCTCTGCTTCTCCGCCTTTTTGTAACAGCAGCTGAAGCTGCTCTGCTCTCCTCATGGCAGAAGAGCTGCAAAGCCTGCAGGATCCTTTCTTAGCACATCCTTGGCTGCAATAGGAGCAGAACCCAAGAGTGCACGTGCCCGCTGGCAGGGCCACAGGATTCTCCTGCCATTCCAGCAGGACAGGGGAGGCTCTGCCTCCACCGCTGTCCCTTGTTTTTTAACAGTTACAGTTTTGCTGATGTAGCGCTCATCAGCTCTCATGGGAATCTCCCTCCTGCTCTGAGACAAGCTTCATCTCTGCTCCTAGTCCTTGCAGGTTGAATTCACTTTGCTTGATTGTCACTGTGGAGAGCTGGCAGTGGAGATGAAGGTGGAGGAGAAAAATCCTCAGAACAATTCCTGAAACATATTTCTGGCAGAAAAACAAACCTCTTCTTTCAGGCAGCCTCTTACAATGCCCGACAACCCTTTCTGTGAATAATTTTTTTCCGAATATCCAATCTAAACCTCTCCTGGTGCAACTTGAGGCCTTTTCCTCTTGTCCTATCACTTGTTACCAGGGAGAAGAGACCAACACCCTCCATGCTCCAACCTCCTTTCAGGCAGTTCAGAGATCCGAAGGTCTCCCCTCAGCCTCCTGTTCTCCAGGCTGAACAACCCCAGTTCCCTCAGCCGTTCCCATCACACTTGTGCTCCAGTGTCTTCATCAGCTCCATTGCCCTTCTCTGAACTCACTCCAGCACCTCAAGGTCTTTCCTATAGTGAGGGGCCCAAAACTGACCCTAGGACTCAAGGTGTGGCCTCACTGGTGCCAGTACAGGGGACAATCACTGCCCTGGTCCTGCTGCCCACACTATTCCTGATACAAGCCAGGATGCTGGTGGCCTTTTTTCCACCTGGACACACCCTGGCTCATATTTAGCTGCTGTCAATCAACACTCCCAGGTCCTTTTCTGCTGGGCAGCTTTCCAGCTGCTCTTCCCCGAGCCTGTAGCGCTGCCTGGGGTTGTTGTGACCCAAGCGCAGGACCCTGCGATTGGCCTTGTTGAACCTTAGACAACTGGCCTCAGCCCAACCATCCAGCCAGTCCAGATCCCTTTTTAGAGCCTTCCTACCGTCCAGCAGATCAACGCTCACACCCAGCATGGTGTCATCTGCAAACATACTGAGGGTGCACTCAATCCCCTCATCCAGATCATTGATAAAGAGATTAAACAGAGCTGGCCCCAATACTGAGCCCTGGGGACACCACTCGCGACCGGCCACCTACTGGATTTGCCTCCGTTCACCACAACTCTTTGGGCCCAGCCCTCCAGCCAGTTTCTTATCTATCGCAGATAAACCCATCCAGGCCATGAGCTGCAGCTTTTCCAGGAGATGCTGTGGGATACGGTGTCAAAGGCTTTACTGAAGTCCAAGTACACAGCATCCTCAGCCTCTCCCTCATCAAGTAAGCAGGTCACCTTGTCATAGGAAGAGATCAGGCTGGTAAAGCAGGACCTGTCTTTCATAAACCCATGCTGACTGGGCCTGATTGCTTGGTTGTCCTGTGTGTGCCATGTGATGTCACTCAGGATGATCTGTTCCATGAGCTTCCCTGGCACCGAGGTCAGATTGACAGGCCTGTAATTCCCTGGATCCTCCTTCTGACCCTTCTTGTAGATGGGCGTCACATTCGCCAACTTCCAGTCAACTGGGACCTCCTCGGTTCGCCAGGGTTGCTGATTCACAATTGAAAGTGGCTTAGTGATCACGTCTGCAAGCTCCCTCAGCAGCCTTGGATGGATCCCATCTGGCCCCATAGACTTGTGTGTGTCTAAGTGGTGTAACAGGTCACCAACCATTTCCCCTCGGATTATTGGACTACATTCTGCTCCCTGTCCCTGTCTTCTGGCTCGGGGGGATGTGTACCTGGAGCACAACTGGTTTGACTGTAAAAGACTGAGGCAAAAAAGGCATTCCACTTCTTTCCAGCTATGTCATTTCACCTGTCAAAACTAGAGTTAGGTCCAGAAAGCACCGTTTCATTGTCCCATCATTGGTCAGGACACCCAGGGAGGGTCAGAAATGGATCTCCTTTAGTCCTGCCAAGGGAAGGCATCCAGCTGAGTAAATTGGGGCATCTCACTGTGGGTTTATACTCAGAATCACAGAATGGTTGCAGCTGGAAGGGACCCCTGGAGATCATTTAATCCAACCCACCTGCTAAAGTAGGATCACCTAGAGTGGATTTCACAGGAAGTGTCCAGGTGGGTTTGAATGTCTCCAGAGAAGGAGACTCCAGAACCTTTCTGGACAGCCTGTTCCAGTGTCTGTCAACCTCAAAGTAGAGAAATTTTTCCTCATATTCAGACGGAACCTCCTGTGCTTCAGTGCTTTTTGCCTGTCATCCTATCGTTGGGCATCACTGAAAGGAGTCTGGTCCCATGCTCTTGACATCCATCCTTAAGATATTTATAAACATTGATGAGATCACCTCTCATCCTTCTCCAGGCTGAACAGACCCAGCACTCTCAGTCCCTTCTCATAAGAAAGGTGCTCTAGTATTAGTATATTAGTAGTAGTAATATTTTATTATTACATTGTTGTCTTATTAAACTGTTTTTTCTCAACCGACAAGTTTGTCCCTTCCCTTTCACTTCTCTCCCCTGTCCCCCTTTGAAGGGGTGGAGGAAGTATGTGACCAACTATCACGGTCTTAGTTGCTGGCTGGGGTAAAACCATGGCAGGGAAGAATAATAGTAGCTCGGGAAATCTTGAAAATCACTTTCCAAGATGCTGACACTCTTTTTGGTGGTGGGAAACAGCATGAGAAAAGAAAGCCATAAAAAACTGCAGCTCTGGAGGTCCAGAGTGGACCTGAGGATAAAGAAATGTCATTCTGAGCATAGTGCTGTGGACATCCAGAGGCGTCTGGATCAGCCATGGCTTTGTGTTTCAAGGAACAGCTGGGGAGGATGGAGAGACAGCAGCACAGGAGGGGACATACTGGGGTGAGAACAAGGTGGGGAAGCGCATGGGGTGTCTGCAGCCTGCAGGGAAACAGCCACAGGCCTGGGACAGTGTAGAATGGCCTGTGGTGGAGATGGCCAAGAGTGAGGCTGAATGCCCCTGCAAGGCCCAAGGTCTTTGTCCCCTTGGCTATGGCTGATGTCCCTGCCACTGAGGCCTAAGAGGAGACCCATCATTGTCATGGCCATGAGGCCTCATTGCTCCTTGCACCTCCCCAAGGGAGGTTGGGAGGTGTCACATTGTTGTCCCTCAATGGCATCGTACTCCCCACATCCCCAGGAAGAGCCCTGAGACACATGTGAGGGACAGGATCTCCCTTTGTAGGGGCAGGGGCTCAAGGTTTGACCATCCTCCTTCATCAAACAAACCAAGGGTTTTCTCAGCATCCGAGCTGCTGCACTTTGCCTTTGCCTGATGTAATCGCAGTCTCCAATTATCTGTTCTAACGAGTCCCTGGGGAGGCTTTGTCAGTAATGGCCTCAGTGGCACCCATTAGTGCTTCAAGGGACTTTGGAGTTTGCTTCTGACTTGGACTTCTTGAGGAGATTCTTCAGTCTGCTCTTGGTATCTGAGGTTCATGGACTCAGCACCAAATACGCCATGGGGCTCATTACAATACAAAAAGCCCTAACGAGCCATGTCTTTTCCTGTCATTTTCTTCAAGTCTGCAAGACTTGTACAGCTATTTGGAGAGGTTTCGGTGGGTTACTTCGTGATGAAGATTTCAAAGAAGATTTCATAAGAGAGGGTTTTTTCTTTTAACGGTACTTTCTATCATTCTTGATTTCATAGAAGAAGTGACAGCAGCATTCTACACTGGGCATTGATCCAGAGGGTCACCTGAATACACCGGGACAGGCAGGAGAAGCTGTCCCTTAAGGTCGGACACTGTATGGACAACCTTGCTTCTCATTCCTCCCCACAAAGTCTGCCAGTTCCCTCCTTGGCCGCCTGGGACTTGCATCACTTTTCCTTACATCAGACTTCTCCACTGAGGTCTGCAGGTGGATGGTGCAGCTCCTCTGCACCAGCTCCCACCTGCTCTCCTTAGAGACCTGGCTGCACTCAGGCACAGAAAGGTTTCTCTTTGATGCCAACAAGGAAACACAATACAATTTAATAGAGTAAAACACTTTCCACAACCATCTATGCTGGATTTGGTGACGTCCACCATCCACAAGGGACATCCACACAAGAACTGTTTTAGACAGAGTTAGGAAAGGATAGATATAAACACAAATAATGTGTTGACTGCCGTGTTAATTAGAGCTCTGAAGAATGGGGCAAGTTTGTAACTCCCTGAAGCTCCAAGCAGAAACCAAACAGTTGAGAGGCAACTGAATGACCGAAGAGGAAGTGGAGGAGAAAACCTGAGAGTTCTGGGAAGGGTGTGTGTCCAGACAGTCTGCTGAAAAGTTTTCCTTTGACATGGACCTTGAGTCAGGAGAGCTGGAAACTGCTGAATGACAAGGGAGATGAAATAATAGAGTGTTGGTAACAGAAGTAGAGGGGAAGACCAACGTTCTCCTCCCCTTAGTACGCTTGCCGGTAATTCACATTTGAACTTTTTTTTTTATATGTAAAAAAGTAATACGTAAAAAGCTTGTCCGTGTAGCTGAAGACATGTGTGTCTTATATCCATTTCTGTTTCTGGGAAAAACTTTCCTTTTTGAAGAAAAGAAAACCTCCCAAAGACTTAAAAAAAAAAAAAAAAAAGTATGTTGACATCTTTCTTTGCTTTGAATATTTGTCTTCAGTTCTTATTTTAATTTTCATTGACATCAGCTGACATCTGATGGGCCTACAGGCATTAAGCCAAGATCATTTTCTGTCTTGTATAGCGCCCCATGCCCTCTAAACCTTCTCTGCCCAGCACTCTTCACACTTCGCCCAGAGCAAGTCACACTGAGGCGTTGACTGGTTCACTGGTTGAGATGTTGGTTTAGATGGTCACCCAAAGCACAGGTGGATTCATGCCCCATAATCGTCTGCTCTGACCAGTTAGAAACAGAGCCCAACATCACAATGGGATCAAATGAGAAGTGAGGTTGAAGGGCCCTCAGGAGTCTGTAGTCCAAGCTGTCACAAACTGGGTCAGACCAAGGTGTTCAAGCCCTGATTCAATCAGAGTTTGAAAACCTCCAAGGACACAGGCTGCTCAGCCTCTCTGGGTGACCCGAGGCAGCACTTGGCTGAGCTCCTGGGGCAGGGGTGTCAAACTCATTTTCACTGGGACCACATCAGCCTCACGGTTGCCTTCAAAGGGCCAACTGTAATTTTAAGACTGTATAAATGTAGGAATAGTTGTATATATACAGTCCTAAAATTACATTCGTCCCTTTCAAGGCAGCCGTGAGGCAGATGTGGCCCCTGGTGAAAGTGAATTTGACACCCCTGTTCTAGGGAAAAAAACTTTTCCTTATGTCCTGGCTGAACCTCACCTCTTTCACCTTCCACCCATTGTTTTCTGTCCTTCTGCAATGCACTACAGTGAAGAGCCTGGCTCTGCATTCTCCATCACCTCCTCATTGGCACTGGCAGGCTGTGATGAGGTCCCTGTCAGCCTTCCCTTCTCTGGCATGGACAAGCCCGGCTCCCCCAGCCTCTCCCCACAGGCAAAGTGCTCCAGTCCCTGGCTGTCCCCGGGGCCCTTTGCTCAACCCACTCCACCTTGCCAATATCTTTCCTGAATTGGGATCTGAGATCTGGATGGAGTATTCCAGAGAATCCCTTCCCTCCATCTCCTGGCCGTGCTCCTGGTGGCACAGCCCAGGGTGCTCCTGGCCTCCCTTGCACCAGGGCACGCGCTGCCTCCTGCCCAGCTCCCTGCCCACCCAGACCTTTCCCACAGAGCTGCTCGCAGCCAGGCAGCCCCAGCCTGTGCCATTGCCAGGGTGAGTCCCCTGCAGGGGCAGACACTGCTGTTTGTCCTTCTGGGGCTTCCTGAGGTTCCTACCAAGATGTGCTCTCCTCCTTGAAGCCCTTCATTGAGCACAGAGGCCTGGGTGGGTGTTCCAGTAAAGACCCAGACACAGAAGGAATTGAGTCCCTCAACCCCAGCATCACTCTCTGCTGTTATTGAATTTCCCTCCCCACCCAGTAACAGCCCCACATTTCCCTTGTTCTGCCTTGGTCTCTGATGCAGTGGTCTGTTTTCTTGCAGCCACCAGCTCCAGGTGAGCTTTGCCCTTCCCAAAGTCATCCCTGCACAGCAAAGGCGATGCACATAGACTCCTTGTCTGTCCTTGTCCTTGCTGTCACCCCTGGCAGCTGCTTTGTGGCCCCTGTCTGCACCCTGTGCTGTGACAGCCCAGCCCTGCTGCCCCACACATGGTCCCACAGCCCCACGGTGCAGGCACAGCACAGGACAGGGTGCATTTGGGGTGGGGAACGGTCTCCCAGTGTGATGCCCACATGGTCCTTGGTGCTTTCTCACCCCATGGCCTTCCTGCGTGGCAGCCTCTCCAAGCTCCTGGAGAGGCCGTGCCAGCTGTGGGGTTCATAGACAGCCCTGCTCCAGGGTCTGCCAGGGTCTGGGCCAGGAGAGAGGCTGGGCAGGGCTGGCCATTGCCTGAGACAGGCCCTGAGCCCAGCAGGAGGATGGAGATGGCCTCACAGGGAACCTCACCCGTAAACCTGGGCTGAGCAGCCAGTGCTGGAAATGGCCCATGAGAGGTGGCCAGTGGCTGGGGGGTGACGAAGGCCCTGGGCCACCTTCCTGGTCTGTCCATGCCGCCAAGGTCACAGAGCAGCTTCGTCTCTCCTGCACCTGCAGGACATTGATCCCTCCCACAAGCCCTGGCTCTGCACCACAACCCCTGGTGTGAATCTTCACCCTGCATGGTCATGCAGCACGAGATACAGGCTGATGTTTTTCTCTCCCAGGTACTTTCCAGCCCAGCCCAGCTCCCTCGAGTCTCTCCCACCTCCCCTGCCCTCTCTCCACCATTTTCATTTCCCATTCATCCCTGATACAATGAGAATGGGTCTCAGACATAAGAAAAAAACCCTAAAAAATAAAAAAAATTTAAAATCATGTTCATTTATTTCACTTGTATTTAAGACACTCCCTGGTTAAACAAGGTCTCTGGATCACACAACATGGGTGGATATTTAAGCAGGTGGAGATGTAGGGTGGCATTTCTTTGAAAACAACAATATCACAAGTGGAAAAAGAAAAAAAATGTATAAGAGGGAAACAAAGATTGGCCTGTCGTGATGTACACTGGAGCCATTGAAGAGGAGGGTGGGCAGTGTATGGCTGAAAACATTCACTCATCAGCTTCCTCAGAGCATCTTTGAGCTCCTGGTTCCTCATGCTGTAGATGAGGGGGTTCAATGTTGGAGGCACCACTGAGTACAGAACAGACACCACCAGATCCAGGGATGGAGAGGAGATGGAGGGGGGCTTCAGGTACGCAAAAGAAGAGGTGCTGACAAACAGGTTGACCACGGCCAGGTGAAGGAGGCATGTGGAAAAGGCTTTGTGCTGTCCCTGCTCAGAGGGGATCCTCAGCACAACCCTGAAGATCTGCACATAGGACAGCACGATGAACACAAAACATCCCCAAAATAGAAAAGCACTAAAAGCAATAAGACCAGCTTCCCTGAGGTAGGCATCTAAGCAGGACAATTTGAGGATCTGGGGGATTTCACAGAAGAACTGGTCCAGGGCATTGCCCTTGCAGAGAGGCAGTGAAAATGTATTGCCCATGTGCAGCAGAGCACTGAGAAACCCACTGGCCCAGGTAGCTGCTGCCATGTGGACACAAGCTCTGCTGCCCAGGAGGGTCCCGTAGTGCAAGGGTTTGCAGATCGCAATGTAGCGGTCGTAGGACATGATGGTGAGGAGACAATACTCTGCTGAAGTGAAAAAGAAAAACAGAAAGACTTAGGCAGCACATCCCATATAAGAAATGGCCCTGGTGTCCCAGAGGGAATTGGCCATGGGTTTGGGGACAATGGTGGAGATGGAGCCCAGGTCAAGGAGGGAGAGGCTGAGGAGGAAGAAGTACATGGGGGTGTGGAGGTGCTGGTCACAGGCTATGGTGGTGATGATGAGGCCGTTGCCCAGGAGGGCAGCCAGGTAGATGCCCAGGAAGAGCCAGAAGTGCAAGAGCTGCAGCTCCCGTGTGTCTGTGAATGGCAGGAGGAGGAACTGGGTGATGGAGCTGCTGCTGGACATTTGCTTCCTCTGGGCATGGGGCACTGTCCAAGGAGGACCTCAAAGGCCAGGGCTTTTGTGCTGGTCTGGGGAGATGGGATGGCATGGAGGGGCTGAGGACCTCTCAGGATATCCTGGAAAGGAGAGCAAAGGACACAGGTGCCTCCTTTTCCTTTTGCCATGTGTGTTCACCCACCTCCGGGGCTGACCGCTTTCTGACCCCCAGGAGCTGCTGTGCCCTTCAGAGGGGCAGAGGCTGTGGGGTGACAGAGCACCTGCAGTGGGCACTGCTGTGGGACCAGCCCCACACTGGGCTTTTCTGGGGAGAGGGCATTGAAGGTGGAGAGAGGGCAGGGGAGGTGGGAGAGACTCGAGGGAGCTGGGCTGGGCTGGAAAGTACCTGGGAGAGAAAAACATCAGCCTGTATCTCGTGCTGCATGACCATGCAGGGTGAAGATTCACACCAGGGGTTGTGGTGCAGAGCCAGGGCTTGTGGGAGGGATCAATGTCCTGCAGGTGCAGGAGAGAGGAAGCTGCTCTGTGACCTTGACGGCATGGACAGACCAGGAAGGTGGCCCAGGGCCTTCGTCACCCCCCAGCCACTGGCCACCTCTCATGGGCCATTTCCAGCACTGGCCGCTCAGCCCAGGTTTACGGGTGAGGTTCCCTGTGAGGCCATCTCCATCCTCCTGCTGGGCTCAGGGCCTGTCTCAGGGAATGGCCAGCCCTGCCCAGCCTCTTTCCTGGCCCAGACCTGGCAGACCCTGGAGCAGGGCTGTCTGTGAACCCCACAGCTGACACGGCCTCTCCAGGAGCTTGGAGAGGCTGCCACACAGGAAGGCCATGGGGTGAGAAAGCACCAAGGACTATGTGGGCATCACACTGGGAGACCGTTCCCCACCCCAAATGCACCCTGTCCTGTGCTGTGCCTGCACCGTGGGGCTGTGGGACCATGTGTGGGGCAGCAGGGCTGGGCTGTCACAGCACAGGGTGCAGACAGGGGCCACAAAGCAGCTGCCAGGGGTGACAGCAAGGACAAGGACAGACAAGGAGTCTATGTGCATCGCCTTTGCTGTGCAGGGATGACTTTGGGAAGGGCAAAGCTCACCTGGAGTTGGTGGCTGCAAGAAAAGAGACCACTGCATCAGAGACCAAGGCAGAACAAGGGAAATGCAGGGCTGCTGCTGGGTGGGGAGGGAAATTCAATAACAGCAGAGAGTGATGCTGGGGTTGAGGGACTCAATTCCTTCTGTGTCTGGGTCTTTACTGGAACACCCACCCAGGCCTCTGTGCTCAATGAAGGGCTTCAAGGAGGAGAGCACATCTTGGCAGGAACCTCAGGAAGCCCCAGAAGGACAAACAGCAGTGTCTGCCCCTGCAGGGGACTCACCCTGGCAATGGCACAGGCTGGGGCTGCCTGGCTGCAAGCAGCTCTGTGGGAAAGGTCTGGGTGGGCAGGGAGCTGGGCAGGAGGCAGCGTGTGCCCTGGTGCAAGGGAGGCCAGGAGCACCCTGGGCTGTGCCACCAGGAGCACGGCCAGGAGATGGAGGGAAGGGATTCTCTGGAATCACAGAATCACAGAATCACAGAATGTTAGGGATTGGAAGGGACCTCAAAAGATCATCTAGTCCAATCCCCCTGCCAGAGCAGGAAAACTTAGGTGAGGTTACACAGGAAGGCGTCCAGGCGGGTTTTGAATGTCTCCAGAGAAGGAGAATCCACAACCCCCCTGGGCAGCCTGTTCCAGTGTTCTGTCACCCTCACTGAGAAGAAGTTTCTTCTCACATTTAAGTGGAACCTCTTGTGTTCCAGCTTGAACCCATTACCCCTTGTCTTACTGTTGGTTGTCACCGAGAAGAGCCTAGCTCCATCCTCGTGACACCCACCCTTTATATATTTATAAACATTAATGAGGTCACCCCTCAGTCTCCTCTTCTCCAAGCTAAAGAGACCCAGCTCCCTCAGCCTTTCCTCATAAGGGAGATGCTCCACTCCCTTAATCATCTTTGTGGCCCTGCGCTGGACTCTCTCCAGCAGTTCCCTGTCCTTCTTGAACTGAGGGGCCCAGAACTGGACACAATATTCCAGATGAGGTCTCACCAGGGCAGAGTAGAGGGGAAGGAGAACCTCTCTGGACCTACTAACCACCCCCCTTCTAATACACCCCAGGATGCCATTGGCCTTCTTGGCCACAAGGGCACAGTGCTGGCTCATGGTCATCCTGCTGTCCACCAGGACCCCCAGGTCTCTTTCCCCTACACTGCTCTCTAATAGGTCATTCCCCAACCTGTACTGGAACCTGGGGTTGTTCCTGCCCAGATGCAAGACTCTACATTTCCCCTTGTTATATTTCATTAAATTTTTCCCCGCCCAACTCTCTAGCCTATCCAGATCTCGCTGGATGGCAGCACAGCTCCTTCCAGATCTCAGATCCCAATTCAGGAAAGATATTGGCAAGCTGGAGTGGGTAGAGCAAAGGGCCCTGAGGACAGCCAGGGACTGGAGCACTTTGCCTGTGGGGAGAGGCTGGGGGAGCCGGGCTTGTCCATGCCAGAGAAGGGAAGGCTGACAGGGACCTCATCACAGCCTGCCAGTGCCAACGAGGAGGTGATGGAGAATGCAGAGCCAGGCTCTTCACTGTAGTGCATTGCAGAAGGACAAAAAACAATGGGTGGAAGGTGAAAGAGGTGAGGTTCAGCCAAGACATAAGGAAAAGTTTTTTCCCTAGAACAGGGGTGTCAAATTCACTTTCACTGGGGGCCACATCTGCCTCACGGTTGCCTTGAAAGGGACAAATGTAATTTTAGGACTGTATATATACAACTATTCCTACATTTATACAGTCTTAAAATTAGAGTTGGCCCTTTGAAGGCAACCGTGAGGCTGATGTGGTCCCAGTGAAAATGAGTTTGACACCCCTGCCCCAGGAGCTCAGCCAAGTGCTGCCTCGGGTCACCCAGAGAGGCTGAGCAGCCTGTGTCCTTGGAGGTTTTCAAACTCTGATTGAATCAGGGCTTGAACACCTTGGTCTGACCCAGTTTGTGACAGCTTGGACTACAGACTCCTGAGGGCCCTTCAACCTCACTTCTCATATGATCGCATTGTGATGTTGGGCTCAGTTTCTAACTGGTCAGAGCAGACGATTATGGGCCATGAATCCACCTGTGCTGTAGGTGACCATCTAAACCAACATCTCAGCCAGTGAACCAGACAACGCCTCAGTGTGACTTGCTCTGGGCAAAGTGTGAAGAGTCCTGGGCAGAGAAGGTTTAGAGGGCAGGGGGCGTTATACAAGACAGAAAGTGATCTTGCCTTAATGCCTGTAGGCCCATCAGATGTCAGTTAATGCAAATGCAAATGAAAATAAGAACTGAAGACAAACATTCAAAGCAAAGAAAGATGTCAACATACTTTTTTTTTTTTTTTTCAAGTCTTTGAGAGGTTTTCTTTTGTTCAAAAAGGAAAGTGTTTTCCAGAAACAAAAATGGATATGACACACACGTCTTCAGTTACATGGATAAGCTTTTTATGTATTACTTTTTTACATATTTAAAAAAAATGTCAAAAAGTGAATTACCGGGAAGCGTACTAAGGGGAGGAGAACGTTGGTCTTCCCCTCTACTTCTGTTACCAACACTCTATTATTTCATCTCCCTTGTCATTCAGGAGTTTCCAGCTCTCCTGATTCAAGGTCCATGTCAAAGGAAAAGTTTTCAGCAGACTGTCTGGACACACACCCTTCCCAGCACTCTCGGGTTTTCTCCTCCGCTTCCTCTTTGGTCATTCAGTTGCCTCTCAACTGTTTGGTTTCTGCTTGGAGCTTCAGGGAGTTACAAACTTGCCCCATTCTTCAGAGCTCTAATTAACATGGCAGTCAACACATTATTTGTGTTTATATCTATCCTTTCCTATCTCTGTCTAAAAGAGTTCTTGTGTGGATGTCCCTTGTGGACGGTGGACCTCATCAGATCCAGCTTAGACAGTTGTGGAAAGTGTTTTACTCTATTAAATTGTATTGTGTTTCCTTGTTGGCATCGAAGAGAAACCTTTCTGTGCCTGAGTGCAGCCAGGTCTCTAAGGAGAGCAGGTGGGAGCTGGTGCAGAGGAGCTGCACCATCCACCTGCAGACCTCAGTGGAGAAGTCTGATGTGAGGAAAAGTGATGCAAGTCCCAGGTGGCCAAGGAGAGAACTGGCAGACTGCGGGGGGAGGGATGAGGAGCAAGGCTGTCCATACAGTGTCCGACCTTAAGGGACAGCTTCTCCTGCCTGTCCCTGTGTATTCAGGTGACCCTCTGGATCAATGTCCAGTGTAGAATGTTGCTGTCACCACTTCTATGAAATCAAGAATGATAGAAAGTACTGTTGAAAGAAAAAACCCTCCCTTATGAAATCTTCTTTGAAATCTTCATCACGAAGTAACCCACCGAAACCTCTCGAAATAGCTGTACAAGTCTTGCAGACTTGAAGAAAATGACAGGAAAAGACATGGCTCGTTAGGGCTTTTTGTATTTTAATGAGCCCCATGGCGTATTTGGTGCTGAGTCCATTAACCTCAGATACCAAGAGCAGACTGAAGAATCTCCTCAAGAAGTCCAAGTCAGAAGCAAACTCCAAAGTTCCTTGAAGCACTAATGGGTGCCACTGAGGCCATTACTGACAAAGCCTCCCCAAGGACTCGTTAGAACAGATAATTGGAGACTGTGATTACATCAGGCAAAGGCAAAGTGCAGCAGCTCGGATGCTGAGAAAACCCTTGGTTTGTTTGATGAAGGAGGATGGTCAAACCTCGAGCCCCTGCACCTAGGAAGGGAGATCCTGTCCCTCACGTGTGTCTCAGGGCTCTTCCTGGGGATGTGGGGAGTGCGGTGCCATTGAGGGACAACAATGTGACACCTCCCAACCTCCCTTGGGGAGGTGCAAGGAGCAATGAGGCCTCATGGCCATGACAATGATGGGTCTCCTCTTAGGCCTCAGTGGCAGGGACATCAGCCATAGCCAAGGGGACAAAGACCTTGGGCCTTGCAGGGACATTCAGCCTCACCCTTGGCCATCTCCACCACAGGCCGTTCTACACTGTCCCAGGCCTGTGGCTGTTTCCCTGCAGGCTGCAGACACCCCATGCGCTTCCCCACCTTGTGCTCACCCCAGTATGTCCCCTCCTGTGCTGCTGTCTCTCCATCCTCCCCAGCTGTTCCTTGAAACACAAAGCCATGGCTGATCCAGACTCCTCTGAATGGCCACAGCACTGTGCTCAGAATGACATTTCTTTATCCTCAGGTCCACTCTGGACCTCCAGAGCTGCAGTTTTTTACGGCTTTCCTCTCTCATGCCGTTTCCCACCACCAAAAAGAGTGTCAGCATCTTGGAAAGTGATTTTCAAGATTTCCCGAGCTACTATTATTCTTCCCTGCCATGGTTTTACCCCAGCCAGCAACTAAGACCATGATAGTTTGGTCACATACTTCCTCCACCCTGCCAAAGGGGGACAGGGGAGAGAAGTGAAAGGGAAGGGACAAACTTGTGGGTTGAGAAAAAACAGTTTAATAAGACAACAATGTAATAATAAAATACTACTACTACTAATATACTAATACTAGAGCACCTTTCTTATGAGAAGGGACTGAGAGAGCTGGGTCTGTTCAGCCTGGAGAAGGATGAGAGGCGATCTCATCAATGTTCATAAATATCGTAAGGATGGATGTCAAGAGCATGGGACCAGACTCATTTCAGTGATGCCCAACGATAGGATGACAGGCAACAGGCACTGAAGCACAGGAGGTTCCATGTGAATATGAGGAAAAATTTCTCTACTTTGAGGTTGACAGACACTGGAACAGGCTGCCCAGAGAGGTTCTGGAGTTCCCTTCTCTGGAGACATTCAAACCCGCCTGGACACTTCCTGTGAAATCCACTCTAGGTGATCCTACTTTAGCAGGTGGGTTGGATCACATGATCACCAGGGGTCCCTTCCAGCTGCAACCATTCTGTGATTCTGAGTATAAACCCAGAGTGAGATGCCCCAATTTACTCAGCTGGATGCCTTCCCTTGGCAGGACTAAAGGAGATCCATTCCTGACCCTCCCTGGGTGTCCTGACCAATGATGGGACAATGAAACGGTGATTACTGGACCTAACTCTAGTTTTGACAGGCGAAATGACATAGCTGGAAAGAAGTGGAATGCCGCCTTTGCCTCAGTCTTTTACAGTCAGACCAGTTGTGCTCCAGGTACACATCCCCCTGAGCCAGAAGACAGGGACAGGAAGCAGAATGTAGTCCAATAATCCGAGGGGAAGTGGTTGGTGACCTGTTACACCACTTAGACACACACAAGTCTATGGGGCCAGATGGGATCCATCCAAGGCTGCTGAGGGAGCTTGCAGACGTGATCACTAAGCCACTTTCAATTGTGAATCAGCAACCCTGGCTAACTGGGGAGGTCCAGTCAACTGGAAGTTGGCGAATGTGACGCCCGTCTACAAGAAGGGTCAGAAGGAGGATCCAGGGAATTACAGGCCTGTCAATCTGACCTCGGTGCCAGGGAAGCTCATGGAACAGGTCATCCTGAGTGACATCACATGGCACACAAAGGACAACCAAGCAATCAGGCCCAGTCAGCATGGGTTTATGAAAGGCAGGTCCTGCTTGACCAGCCTGATCTCCTGTGACAAGGTGACCTGCTTACTTGATGAGGGAAAGGCTGAGGATGCTGTGTACTTGGACTTCAGTAAAGCCTTTGACACTATGAATCTGTGATGGCAGATTTCAACTTTTCATTGCAACAGCTCAGCCTTGCAGCAGCTGTGACCTCCAGGTGGAGATCCCCTGGAGCTGTTCCCATCAGTTCTCGCCGGCTCTTCACACTGCCAGGTTGCCAAGGGACCAATCTCGAGCGCAATGGGAGTTCATGTGTATGGCAGGAGATCACCAAGGGTTTGTGATCATCACTGGGTATTTCCCAAGGGTTTTTAAATTCTGCAGGAATGTAAAGGATTTGGAAACACCACAGCCCTTCTATTGCAAGTTGGTGGAGGTGTGGGCAGCCATTTTTCTTTTTGTGTGTTTTTGTGGCCACTGGATGTGAAATCCTGATCCTAAGTAGCTCAGAGCTGAAAGAAGGGGTTGGTTTTTCTGCCAGAAATATGTTTCAGGAATTGCTCCGAGGATTTTTCTCCTCCACCTTCATCTCCACTGCCAGCTCTCCACAGTGACAATCAAGCAAAGTGAATTCAACCCGCAAGAACTAGGAGCAGAGATGAGGCTTATCTCAGAGCAGGAGGGAGATTCCCATGAGAGCTGATGAGTGCTACATCAGCAAAACTGTAACTGTTAGAAAACAAGGGACAGCGGTGGAGGCAGAGCCTCCCCTGTCCTGCTGGAATGGCAGGAGAATCCTGTGGCCCTGCCAGCGGGCACGTGCACTCTTGGGTTCTGCTCCTATTGCAGCCAAGGATGTGCTAAGAAAGGATCCTGCAGGCTTTGCAGCTCTTCTGCCATGAGGAGAGCAGAGCAGCTTCAGCTGCTGTTACAAAAAGGCAGAGAAGCAGAGGTCACCGTGGCGAGATCGGCACTGTAGTGATTCTGCTGACTCTTCCACCTCATGGAATCGCACGGGCTGGCAGCTGTGTGCACCGTGCTGGGGCCCAGCACCCTGGGCAACATGTAGGTGCCTGGACCTGCAAGAGGAATGGGAAGAGAAGAAACTTCTGGGGCAGAGACAGGCACCCTGCAAAGGCTGCTGTGGCACTTGCACGTCCCCCTGGGATCTGGAGCCTTCACTGAGGCAGTTGATGGCTCTTTAGCACCTTTCGTGCCCCACTGTGCCTGTCCCCACGTACGCACCAGAGTGGTACCAAGGTGCTGTCAGTCACATCCTCCCCTGCCCCGGGCAGGGTGACTTCACCTCCACCAGCTGGGGGGGCAGGAAGGGTGGGACCCTCGGTCAATTGACAGGGTCCTTAATAGGACCCTGAGTTGGTTGACAGAGTCGTTAGCAGAGGAGGTGCCCAGAGAAGCTGCAAGTCTTCTGCACCATGTTTTAATGCCCACAGCCACACCTGACCAGACTATAAAACAGGGTTCCCACAGAAGACCCCTTTGGGTGGTCTTCTCGGAGCTGCGGGTCTGTGAACTGGAGCCCTTTCCTTAGACTGGGACACCATCTAAGGAGACTTCCTGGGATTGAGAGCGCCTCAGCTCCTCGTTTGGTGAGTGGTTATTTACTGGATAGATCCTTGAATGAGTCCTTGTCTAACCAGGCAAGTGTGAGCCCTCACCTAACCCAGGCGAGTGATTATTTCTTGTGGGTTCCCTGGACTCAGAGGCCTCTGGTTTTGTTTCTTGTGACTGAATGCGTGCACGTTGTGCATCGTCATTATTCTTATGTTGTTGTACCACAATAATTCCCTCAACTGATATCTGAACCTGTATTTTATGTTATTGCAGTGCTAACTAATTGTATAAACTCTGTTTCTAGTCGGTGTATTTGCTACACTTTTCCGGCCAGAATAAAGTCTGGTTTGAACTTGTTGTTCACCTAAAACTGACTTTGAGGTGCTTCCATGACACCTGCTCAGAGGAGCAGGAAGGATGTCTGCCCCCTTTCCCAATCCTTCCACCTTCTGCCATGCTGGGGCACTGTTGGCAGCTCCGAAACTGAGCTGTCAGTGCTTCTGTGGGATGAGATGAGTTTGTGCTGGAACTGCAAGAACCAGGAAGAAGAAATCCCCGAGGGGTTCACTGGAACTTCACAGCTCTGGTAAAACCATCCGCCCGCTGTACCCCTATTTCCTCAGAGCCAGCAGCACAGCTTGGGTGGGGGGAAAGGCACAGATCAGACCTTGGGGATGAGAGATGAGCACAAGCACCTGCCAAGGCATCTGCAGCCAAGCAGGAGCACTCCCCACTGGCTTCTACTGCACATGAAGGAAGCTTGTCAGGAAACAGCTGTGTCCTGCAGTGGAGGCTTTGAACTGGCCCTGGTTAAGAAGCTGAGCAGCAGATTGTCAGTAGAGGATGCTTGAGCTGCAAGGGTGTGGTGGTATTCCGACATTGAGCCTGTGAGAAACTACAAGAGTCAACGGTGGGGGAACAAGCATTGGTGGAAAAACAAGAAGCAAGGACTGTACTGATTGATACATTAAGGCCAGAGGGATTGATACAGGACTGATACATCAAGGACAGGGGGTAACTTGTGACATAAAAAAATGCTTTTCTGGTAGCAACTTTGGTAGGAACACAAAATGTATCACTTATGTAATGCCTAACTTAGCAAATCAGCAATGCTGGAGCAAGCATCCTATCAAGTATAAATACAAGCCTGAATTTGTAATAAATGTCTCTCCCTGCACCTTATCGAGAGTCCGTGCCTCACACGCTACGCAAGGGTAGGCGTCTCCCCGCAGTCACTTACCTGGAGGGAGGTCGGTTTTGATGCCCCTGTGCCGGAAGGACGTGGACTGCACAGGAGGGCACTTAAGGACGTGTCTGTTGGACTTCTCAGGGCAGTAATCGCCTAGGGCAGAGGACAACAGCACAAAAGCAGTGAAGATGTAGCCTTTTTTCTCAAGCCAAGGAGGCAATTTCAACAAGAGCTGCTCTCCTTAACCACTGCAGAAGTGTCAGCTGCTGGAAAACATCTACAACTCATTGAAGGGGTGAGCTGAGCCTTTTGTACCCATCTCTCTTTTGCATCCATCTAACTTTTGTGCCACTATTGCAGGGAAATGTGAAAATATCCTAGTCTTATCTGAACAAACAGTTGGAGAAATGTTACTCACTTGGTTCAAGCATGATCTAGAAGTTTATCTCGGGAATTCCACCCATGGGAGAGGATGGAGCCACGTACTCCCCATTCCTGGCCATTGAGGCTCCACGCAATATCGAGGACCTGGCGAGCAGCTGCCTTCTGCAGGAGGTTCTGCCCCTTGACAGGGGTAAGTGGGGGCTTTAGGGGGTTGTGGTTCAGGTAACCTATGAAGAACAGCACGTGAAAGGCCACCTGCAGGCAACCCCATTTCAAAGCTCCTTTGAAGCTGCAGGAGACTGAGCTGCCGAGCTCACCAAATTCCCATCCTTTTTCCTCCAAGAGTAATAAAGGTGAGCTGTACTGTGCCTTGTAGTAACAAACAGTAAATCTCTAAGCATAAATGCTTCTGCAACTGCATTGCTAAATAATCTTAAAGAGAAACTGGACCTCCTGACAGTCTGGCTCCAGTGATAATCATAGAGAAATAAAAATTAACAAACAAACAAACAAACCTCACATGTACTGGGTTTGCATGGGAAGGTTTTAGGAGCAGGGGGCTTCTCTGAGAAGGGGGAAAAAGGGAAACGGGTTTGTAGCTGATTTTACCACGGGTGAGCTCAACACACCACTCTGATCCTTGTTTTACCTGTTGTTCCTCAGACTGAGTATTTGGGTCCAGGGCTGGTGAACTGGGCCATGATGGGGCCCCATGGGCCATGAGGTCTCCAAGTCCCCACCCGGGCTCCGTCCATGCTGTGAGATGCTGATAAAGCCTGAGGAAAGAGCAGAAGAGTGTCTTGCTACTTTGAGCTGTGCCTTAGGAGTTTTCAATCACTGTTCAAATGGTTGTGCCGTACACTGATAGAGTGAATTTGCCATCAAACTTCGTTAAGTTGCACTTTTACAACATCATATTAAAAGCACTTTTGCTAATATCTTTGACAGGGGTTCTCTAAGCCATCTCAATCACCCATTGGTGACATCTTGTTCCTGTACCATGAGAGTCCTGTCTTACCAGAGAATACCAATGTTCTCGATAAAAGAACATCTTTTACTATGAGGTTGGCAAGACCCTGGAACAGGTTGCCCAGAGCAGCTGTGTATTCCTCATCACTGGATTTGCTCAAGGCCTGGGGATGCAAATCCCCTCAGGCGCAATAGAGCTCATCCCTGATGCTGAACTAGGGCAGGGAAGGAGGAGTCTCAGGACTCCACCTGTCTCAGCTGTGACCGTCAAAAGGGATGAGGACGACAATGTCTGCATCTGCTTCGTCTCTGTGGCACAGAGCGTGGCGAGCAGTGAGGGCAGCCAGAGATCTGGCAAGAGAGGTTGTGGTGTCAGTGGCCTGGGGACAGCCTGGGACTGTCATGGAAACGCACTATGACATCGGGAGGCTGTGCTATTGCATCACCCGGCTGATCCAGGGCTGGGGATGTCCAGCCTGCAGGGCCAGACCTTCCTGAGGTCTGCTTTCCTGCCTCAATGCGTATTTTCAGGGTGCACGAGACAGATTTGGAACGTCAGCAGAGAGCAGGGGAGCTTTCCAAAGCACCTGGTTTTTACACCTGGGGGTTTGCCCTGAGGCTCCCAGACGAGATCCTGCTGGGAAGTTGGGTGGCCCTTTGCTCCAGGCACAGCTGTAATCAAGCACATTTCCATTAGATCTTGTCATCTACTTCTTTCTCAGTGACCTGCAGTGACTGGAGGGGGTGTCAGGTAATGACAGGGCACCCAGACGTGGGTGGAGATTCCCAAAGCTGCAGAGGAGCTGGGGTGACCTGTTTGCTGGCACCTGGCAGCTCTCAAAATACTGTTTCCAGGCCACGTGCAACACCCTTCAAGGACAATCATATGATCCCTCAGGGATATCTGACTGGGAGATCTCTACTGTGCACAAAAGAAGCCCACACAAAAGCACTGGAGGAAAAAAATGATCATTCCCACATCTCATGGAGAAGAACCTGCTGGCCAGTGAGAGGCTGCACCAGCACTGCCCCCTTTGTTCCCCATGGTTTGTGTGTCCCATGAGGACCGGGGTTGCCCCAAGGAGAGCACTGCAGGGCAAGAGCAGGAGTGCTCTTGTTTTCCTAAGCAGACATCTCCCAAGGACAGACATCCCCGGGGCTGAAAGGCAGGATCCAGCTGGGAAGCATCAGAGCCACAGCCCCGAGCATGGCTGTGACCAGCCCGGGGATGAAGTGCTCCCACAGGCTCTTGCCTGGCCCTGCGGTACCGCTCCAGCCCCAACATGCAGGCTGGGGGAAGGCTGCTCCAGGGCAGGGTGGCACCAGGACAGCTCTAGGGACAGTTTGTCTCCTGGCAGCGTTGCTCCTGGCCCCACCTTTCAGCTGGAAAATGCCCCCACAGCAGCTGCAGCCCCCTGGACCTCTCTGCGGGGCATCTGCCTCCCACTGCCCACGGAGCTGCCAGGGCTCACCTGGCCCAGCCCGGCCCATGTTCTCCCAGCCCTGCCCCACCACAGCCCAGCTCCACTGTCACCCCCAGCTGCTGCCAGGCCTGGGTGCTGACCCTTGCTGCCCCCTACCTAATCACTGTCCTTGCCACGGAGCAGCCCCGACATCCTGGACTTGCAGGGCCACCAGGAGGAGGAAAAAGAGTAGAGTGGGGGTTACGGCCCCCTGTGCCTGGACCATGGCACTGCTGCTCCTGCTGCTGCTGCTGCCTCCAATGTTTCAGCCACTGCCACCACTGCTGCTGCCGCCACTGCCAACACTGCCGGAGCGGTGCCACGGCACAGCGCTGCACATCAGGACGTGACACAGCACAGCTCTGTGGCCTCATAGCCCAAGGTGCAGCCCAAGATACAACAAGCCGTCTGGGCTGCAAGCACGCATTGCCAGCTCATGTCCAATCTTTCATCCCCCAGGGCTATTCCCTGGCTTGAGAACTTATCCTCCATGCACTCCAGGATGCTCCTGGATTGCCTACAGCTTGCCATGCTACTTTTCCAGCAGGTGACAGGACGGTTGAAGTCCCCCAGCAGGACAAGAGCCTGCAAGCACAATGCCTCCTGCAGCTGGACTAAGAGGCTTCATCAATAGTCTCCCCTTGATCAGGGGGCCTGTCGTAGACACCATCCACATGGTTTCCTTTGTTGACTTGCTCTCTGATTCTTACCCACAAGAAGCTTTAAGCAGCTTGTGGCTGTTCTTCAGAGACCAGCACCAGCGCTGATCCGCTGGGCAGCAGCATGGGGTGCCTCAGCCTGGTGTAGAGTCCATGTTCCAGTGCCAGCTCTGCTGGCCAAAGGTGTCGTTAGCTCCCCCATGTTGCACCACAGCTACAGGACAAGGAGAACTGCTGAGCTTCTCCCCTTGCCAGCCAGGGAAACCTCCCTCCCTGACATGGGGCCCCTCTGGCTCTGCCATTCCTGCTTCCAGCCTGCTTGGCCCCTTCTCATCCTCCATGAGGAGAGCTGAGGAGCTTCAGTTGCTGTTGCAAAAAGGCAGAGAAGCAGAGCTTCCCTGGTCACAAATTAACACTGCTGAGTGGTTACAATTGGAATTTCTCCTTCACATCAGAGCAAACACGTGGCTGAGCAGAGCAGCCTGGGCTGAGCGCCAGGCCAGTGGAGGGGAGTGGAGCAGAGCTGCTTTGCCCAGGACAGAGTCCTTGTGCCCTTCTTTCCTTGGCTGTTTGGAACAGGCTTTTCCACGCAGCTCAGCTACTGCAGGGAAGGGAAACAGCCTTCAGCATCTGGATGTGCTGGTCTGGGCTCTGAACAGTTTCCCCTTTCATCCAGGCTTGAGTGGTCTCTGCCCTTTCTTTGCAAAGGCAACTTTCAGGAATCCTTTTCCAATTTGTAATTCTTCCTTTTCCCTGATCATCTGAATTCCTCCAGGTCTTAAGTATATATCATATATAAACATGTTTAAATATTTCCTATTAAGCTCTGGAGTTTAAAACTGAAATGTGGAAGCCACAGGCACTTCGACCTCAGGTGAGATGTCTCTACCCCAGAGGTGCCTGAGGCAGCGGATGTTCTCAAATGTCTTGAGCTTGGACCCAGACTTTGCTCTTCCCTTGGTCTGTGAGTGCTGCCCTGTCCGATGGCCACCCCTGCCCTCTGGCCACCAGCAGAAGCCTGTGGGCACCGAGCCCCATCCTCCTGCTCTGGGCAGTTCTCCACGCTCGTGTCTCGGTCTCCTGCTGCCTGTGTTCCCAGGTTGTTCCTGTGTTTCCAGCTCACGCCTGTGTTTCCAGGTTGTTCCTGTGTTCCCAGGTTGTTCCTGTGTTTCCAGGTTGTGCCTGTGTTCCCAGATTGTGCCGGTGTTCCCAGATTGTGCCGGTGTTTTCCAGGCTTGTGCAGGGTTTGCTGGCATTATATGTTTTTGTGGGGCTGGAACAAAGGCTCTAATGCACAAATCACCAATCTCCCCTGCAGATATTTGTCTGCATCTCCCAGCATGTATTCCAAGAGAAAGTTCTAACGAATGCAAATGCTGCCCTTTACGAGCTGTTTCAGAGCAAGAGTACTTTGGGCAGCATGTTGATTGACCCTGGTCTGACATCTGAAACGTGGTGAAATGCCAAAGAACATCCTAAAACAACATAAGATTGACACACGGTAAATGACCTTACAACCTGTGAGATTGTAAAGCAGGCATGTTTATTTCAGCACTGGACACACGGGGAAATAATTTTCAACAAAGACGTGTGCAAATTTCCAGTAGCTGTGAGCTTAGTTAAATACTGTGAAGTGTTACATATTCATGAAAGTTCTAGGAACGCCTACACATATTCATAACCTGTCCCTGAGAAGGCGGTTCTTATTACAATGAGTTCCGGGAAATCATTTCCATAGTCTCCACCTTTGGCCCCTCCTGGTTGCGCCTGCACAGTGGTCATGGACCGTGGTCATCTTCTCTGTACACGTTCACCTCTGGCCTGGTGTGATGAGTTGGCTGGGACTCAGACTGCTGAGTTGGTTAGAACTGATGTATATCCTGTCCTGTGCCCAAGTTTTGGTTATCTAATGCACCCAAGGATGCATCCAAGATTTTGTCTTCCTGCAAGGCCTGTAAAGTCATCAATAAACTTTTGTTTCTCATGCACAAGGCTAAGCAAAGCTAGGCAATTGTAATGTGGGTTAAGGGTTCTAAGCGTTGTGGGTTAAGGGTTTGCTCTCTAAGCATTAGCTCCTTAAGTGTTAGTTCTTTAAGTATTGATTAGTCAAGTGTTAACTAGTTAATTCCTTGTATCAGCCCCCCCTTTTCTAAGAGGTTAGTAAATTCTTTTACTAATATGATGATTCTTTTTCTATGTTTTCTCTGACCACAGGTAAGAAGGGTACTTCTACCTGAGAAAACCCATCTCTATCCTTCAAAGAACAGATTTTAATGTTAATGCAAAAGTCAGGCTCCCAGTGTTTGTCCGCCATGCTGCTAAGCTCTTTTGGGGCAGCTGGTGATCATATGGCTGGTGCTCCGGCAGAAACGGCATCTTTTGGGCTGCGTCGGGAGCTTGCATTCTTTGGCGTGGTGACCCCGCTCACTGCAGTTGTAGCATTCGTCTCTTCTTTTGGGTTTCTTCTTGCCGATGTAGTAAGTGCCACCTGGGCCGGTCACCCATAAGGACCAGAAGGACCAAAAGGACCAAAAGGTCACCCAGAAGGTCCAGAAGGACCAAAACATGTCAAGGTGGATGTAACCTAATTTCTTTGATAGAATTTCAGAAATATTTTGGTTAATTACCACAAACTTAAAACTCTCTCCTACAGAAGTGGGCAATGTAACATATATACTCTGATTGGTTTGATTCCAAAGCACCAATTTAAAGTGTCCCCCCATGGTTTTATTCAGATTTTGCCCGTGCTGATTTTCATCCCACCCACGTGCTAAGGCTATGACCATAAGAAATACAATTTTCCAGGTTGCACCTGGGTTACCCTGCATGGTGCTTTGCAGGCTTTCTTCACTTCAGAATGATGGATCCAGGCATTCTGTTCTTCAATCTTGATAGCAGTGAAAGATGTCAGGAGGGCTTGAAATGGACCTACCTATTGTGGTTCCAAAGTGTTTTCTGCAAGAGACTTCACATACACATAATCTCCCAGCTGGATGTTATGTACTGGCCCATCCAAACTCCTGCTCCGAGTCCCAAACACGTTTCCCAATTTCGTTAAGTTGTTTACCCAATGTCACCATGTAAGAAGTCATAATTTCATCCCCTATTTGTGTAGGCATCCACTTCTATACATTATAGAGTCTCCCATACAGGATTTCAAAAGGACTTAACCCTTGCTTTGCTCTTGGCCTTGTTCGTATACGCAAGAGGGCCAAAGGCAAAGATTGAGGCCAAGCTAAGTTCACCTCCTGCCTCAGTTTTACCATTTGTTGTTTAATTAGATGATTCATTTTTTCTACCTGGCCACTGGATTGAGGACAGTAAGGGGTATGTAGCTGCCAGTCTATTTCCAAGTGCTGACTAACTTGCTGTATAACTTTTGGAATAAAATATGGCCCTCTATCAAAGAATACGACAGCTGGAACTCCAAACCTTGGTATTATTTCTTGTGCTAATGTTCTAGTTACCTCCTGCTGTTCTGGTAGGCAATGCTTCTGGCCAACCTGAAAAGGTATCAATCACTACCAACAAATATCGGTACCCCCCTTTTCTTGGGAGTTCCGAAAAATCAATTTGCCATTGTGGCCCAGGTCCTTTTCCTTTCCCAATTTGACCTATTTCTGGCTTGGGTGTATTCTTGGGATTAGTCTGGAGGCAAAGATCACATTGCTGTGTCTTATGGTAGTATACAGATTTCTAGCTATTATTTTCTGATCACATGTTTATATAGTGCTTCTGCTCCCCAATGTCCCTTTCTGTGCTCTTCCCTTACTAAAGACCAAACTAAATAGGAGAGAACAATAAGTTTTCCTTGTGGGGTGTGAGCCCACCCTTCCTTATCATATGACCCTTCTAAATCTATAATAAGTTTCCGGTCTTCCTTTAGTATACTCTGGCTTACCTTCCAAAGAGACCTGCCCATCGGGGACTAGGGCACTTTCTATTTTTACCTTTTGCTTAGCTGCCAATTTTGCCTCTCTGTCCGCCAACTCGTTTGCTTTTTCCAATTCTGAGCTCACTTTCTGGTGTGCCTTGATATGCATGATTGCCACCTTCTTAGGAAGTTGCTGCTTCCGATAATTTCAAGATCTCGTTTGCATGTTTGATATGTTTGCCTTGAGAGTTCAAGAGTCCTCTTTCTTTCCAAATTGCTCCGTGCGCATGCACGACCCTAAAAGCATACTTAGAGTCCATATAAAATTCACAGTTTTACCTTGAGCTAGTTCCAGATCACAAGTAAGGGTGATTATTTCTGCCTTTTGTGTGGAAGTACTTCTAGGCAGAGGTCCAGATTCCATCACTTTGTGGCTAGCCATTATAGCACAACCAGCATGCCTTTCACTGTTCAGGATATAGCTGCTTCAGTCCGTAAAGCAGTCCTCCGTGTTTTCCATAGACTTGTCCTTTAGATCGGGTCAGCTGGAGTATGTTACTTCGATGGTTTCCAGGCAATCGTGATGAACTGGTTCTCCGATGTCACCACTGAGGAAAGAGGCTGGGTTGACAACGTTAGTGACAATGATTTCTACCTCATTCTGTTCCACCATTATAGCCTGATATTTAAGAAATCTTTGTGGGGAAAACCAATGTCCCCCTTTTGCTTCCAAAACTGTAGACACCGTGTGGGATACTAGCACAGTCATTTTCTGACCTATGGTAAATTTCCAGGCCTCCTGTATGTTCAGTACCACCGCTGCAGCTGCCTGTAGGCATCCAGGCCACTTCTCGTCGGTACAGGCCAAGATCCTGTGCCAGTATACCCAAGGCTATTCCCTGCTCCTCGTGAGAGAATAGAAAAAATGGTTTATTCACATCTGGGAGTCCTAAAGCAGGGGCTGACATCAAAGCCTTACCAAGTTCTTCAAAGGCTTATGTAGCTTCTTTATTCCATTGTAGGTGTTTCTGTTCTGTGAGGTCCAGGTTATGCACATCTCCTTTATTCTGGTAGCGATCAAAATATTATCCACGTATTGTAGCATCTGTCCTTCATCAGACAGGGTTTCTCAAGATTCAAGATCTTTAGCAAGTTGATTTCCAAATATTGTCGGGCTGTTCTTAAATCCTTGTGGCAACATCATCCATGTGAGCTGGGTTTTACGTAAATATTGTCTGGCTGGCTTCACGGAGAGGGAGGCAAAAAAAGGCATCCTTTAAATCTAAAACAGTAAACCAAATCAGGGTTAATACAGTCAGAATGGTGTATGGGTTTGCTACCACTGGGTAGAGATCCTCTGTTATTTTGTTTATAACCCGATTTGCAGGAATTTCTCTATCACCAGCCGAATTCCCTCCCTTTTCAAAGGGTATGGTTTTATCCTCACCGGTTTTTGTCCTTCTTTGATTTTTACCTCGACAGGTGGAGCAATTTTGGCCCTTCCAGGTACATCAGTAGCCCATACCCCGGGATACACTTGGTTCACGACTGCTTCAGTAATCTTGCCCTCTGTGGGAATAGTTGCTAAAAGCAAGCTCATTATTTGCACATATTGCTGATCATTTACCTCCAGAGTAATTTCTCCTTTTTCAAATCTGCACCCATTTGTTCCAACAGATTTCTCCCCAAAAGAGGTTTCAGGGAGTTGGACATATATAAAAATTTATGAATGCCCACTTGTTTATCCAATTTGTATTTCAGAGGTTCACAAAATATGCTTTTTTACTTCGGCCAGTGACTCCCTTTACCTACTATGTAATTGTTACTTATTGGCAATCTACCAAAAATTCCACTTGTTTTTGTTCTTTCCCTAGCTTCATTATAACTAATGGATCCACTAGGTTCCCCAGGTTCCTGTCCCGTCAGTCCTTTTCAAAACTTCCTACTGTCCAATTCTCTCTCTGCCTACTTCCTCTGTACCTTCCCTGACATTTGTTTTCCCACTGTATGTTGATCTCTCTCTAAAGGCTTTCAAAGCCTTCCAACCTCTTTAGTTCCCTACTCTTATCCTTTCGACAATCTTACTCTTCTGTGTTACTAAATACTCTCCAAGCTTCATCTAACAACATTTCCAAATGTCTACTTTCTGTTGCTCTCAGTTTCTGTAACTTCATCTGCTGACTGACCTATAAATAATGACACTAACTGCTGTATCCCTACTTCTGAACCCGCGTCAAGAGGTGTATGTTTTCTCATAGTATCTCGCAACTTATTTAGGAGTTCTGTGGGGGTTTCTTTTGGCCCTTGCCTGATACTGTACAAGGCTGAGCAATTAATCGTTTGCAGGATGGCTCGTTCCATCCCTTTCACAACCCAGTCTCTATATTGGTTTAATAATCCCATGTGCGGTCCCCTATTTGGATCCCAATGGGGATCCTGTAAAGGGAAGTAGTTTTTCACATCTCTTCCTGCATCGCCAATTTGGTTAATAGCCAAATCTTGGGTTGTTTTCAATATTAGCTGTTTTTCAGTTTATGTCATACGTTCTAATAACAATTGTATGTCGTTCCAATCGGGGTTATGTTGTTTGATCAGAAACTGGAAATGTCTGGTGACCCCCACAGAATCGCTCCGATAATTCTTGGTTACTGTTTTCCGTGTTTCAAGATCAAATGAAGAGAAAGGTACCCTTATTAAGACTGACTCCCCCTCTGGGCCACTGGCCCTCTGAGGGGAGCTTGCAATGTTTCCTCGCTTCAGGTGTGAGAGGATACAGGGCTACCCTGAGAGGTATCCGACTGCCCCCACCACGGTCCCATCCTCCCCGACGCTCCGCGTTCCTCCCCCACCTTCGCCGCTTCTAGCAGCGGTTTCTCTATTTTTTTTTCTTTTTTCTTCTTGCTGCAGTTTAGACACAAGGCAAGGCCACGTGGACGGAGGAGGTTGAGCTTGTCTTACAGCTTGGCATAGGGCTGAAATTTATGTTCAAGCTGGACAGCCCAGGCCTGGGATATTTCACTTTCTTCTTTTTTTTCTGTGTGTGTTTTTTTTCTTTTTCCACTTAATTCCAGTCATAGTACACTTTATATGCAATTCCAATTAGTTCAGCAATAGCTACATTCCTCAGTCCCATTTACCTTTTGCAATTTCTTACAAATGCCAGAAAAACAGCATATTAAACCTAAGTCCATTCCTTCCATTTTCCTAGATCCAATTCAGTTCATATTCTAGCCACTTTTAAACCACTTTTAAATACAACCTCTCCCAAGCTCACATCCATCATAACATTTAGTTTGTTGTTTTTTCCATATCTCCGACTAGCACATAAATTCAATACGAATCAGAGTTTAATAACTTAAACCCTTTTCTGGTCTCAAAATTATTAGATAACAATAAGAGCAAATTAACTTCAGTACTGTACTTCATCCTATTTTTCCCAAGTTCTGCAGAACAACATTAATTGCCACTAGTTGCTATCATCCCACATTCAAGCCACAAGTGAATACAATATTGTTTCAAACTTTCTTTTATCAGGATTGCCCCAATTACTCTAATGTGTAAGGATGCATCCTAAGGGGAGGAAAATGGTATTTTAATATTTTAACGGAACCGGTTCCCATTTTGTTATTAAGTCCCCCGTTTCAGAGGGTGAAAAACATATCTGCATATACTTTCTTACACCGCGCACACTGTAATTTAACTCTTGCCACATAACTTAAATCGAGGTGTTTAAAGCTCGTCTTCCACTTTATACAGATCACAGGCTAAAGTGTACCACCATACATTTAAACAGTAATTACTGTAATTAGCACACACACACACACTCACACAGACACACAGACACTTTCAACAGCTGGCTAATTTTACGACAGATAGCTATCTCGGATACTGCTTAGAATGGAATGCATGGAATGCCTGGGCACTTACAAGAAATAACACACAGCTACAAACTGACTATTGCTTCTCAGCAGCTGCAAAACTGATTCTGCATTACCCTTCTCCTCTTTGCTAAAATTATTAGCAGAGGTCTGTCCTGGCTCCCGAAACCGGGATGCAGAATCTCAGGGTTGCTCAATCCACTCCCAGGATCGCTAGCAGACAACTCTCGGACAGCAAATGCCCACCATTTCCAGGGTACACCACTGCGGAAACCTTGGCCACACGTAAGGCATCCCACTACGACTTACTGGCTCCCTGCGTTAAAATGCAATTGCAATTTATTGCAACATACCTTACACGCTGTAAAGCCAGAGGTCTCAGTCTACTCCTGCAGTGACCAGCTGGGAGTGGAGGTCTTCCGAAAGAAAAGCTTCGGGGCACGCCAAAGTCATCCGTTCTCAGATGTTCATGCAGCCAAGCAGAACTCCCTCCTGGCTGGCTCGCCAAATGACGTGCGGAAAGTGACCTTACAACCTGTAAGATTGTAAAGCAGGTATGTTTATTTCAGCGCTGGACACACGGGGAAATAATTTTCAACAAAGACGTGTGCAAATTTCCAGTAACTGTGAGCTTAGTTAAATACTGTAAAGTAGTTACATATTCATGAAAGTTCTAGGAACGCCTACACAAATTCATAACCTGTCCCCGAGAAGGCGGTTCTTATTACAATGAGTTCTGGGAACTCATTTCCATAGTCTCCACCCTTGGCCCCTCCTGGTTGTGCCTGTGCAGTGATCATGGATCGGGGTCATCTTCTCTGTACATGTTCACCTCTGGCCTGGTGTGATGAGTTGGCTGGGACTCAGACTGCTGAGTTGGCATATCTCCTGCCCTGTGTCCAAGTTTTGGTTATCTAATCCACCTAAGGATGCACCAAGGATGCATCCAAGATTTTGCCTCCCTGCGAGGCATGTAAAGTCGTCAATAAACTTTTGCTTCTCATACACAAGGATAAGCAAAGCTAGGCAATTGTAATGTGGGATAAGGGTTCTAAGCATTCTGGGTTAAGGGTTTGCTCTCTAAGCATTAGCTCCTTAAGTGTTAGTTCTTTAAGTATTGATTAGTCAAGTGTTAACTAGTTAATTCATTGTATCAGCTTACTCCCCTGTTTTATAGGTACGGGGACTGATTTGGAGCCAGCACCCCAAAGGCTTCCTCCAAAGGGATGCACATATGCGGCTGTGTCACCCCCATGTCACAATGCCAGCACCCGGCAACGCAGTGGTCACCAGGCCCCACGCAGGATCCAGAGGAGCAGCCTCCCGTGTCCACTGCCAGAGCTGGTCCGGGGGCAGCCCCAACACATCTCACAGGAAGCACTTGAGGAGCTGCTGGAATCACAGGCCAGGGCCTGAGGGAACAAAACCTTGCATGAGGCTGCTGAAGGTTCTCTGCTGCAAGACAATCTGCTGGCAGGGCCACCTTCCAAGCTTGGCTCATGGATGCATATCCTTTTCAACTGGATAGCAGTGGCAAGACCAAGGCAATTCCTTCTTGAGGAGCACTGCAGAGCTCACCATCCTCATCTCCTACACAGCAACGCTCAGGAGCCGTAAGAGATAGGATGTCGAGGGCTTGCAAGGGCTTGCAAGGGCTTGCAGTGCTTTGGAACACCCACTGGTGTCCTACACAGGGACAGCAAGGATTCTTGCCCACAAGGTCTATCAGCTCAGAGGCAGTTGGGCACTCTGGCAAGTCCGCCAGATAGCTCCAGCTCAAGGAAGGATAGGGCTTGGGCAGCTCCTGGGAAGCATGAGCAGCCTGTGGGACAAGGAGCCAGGTCTGGCCCACATGCTCAGGGAACAGCCCATGGCCAGCACTGGGCTCACCAAGGAACTTTTTCCCCCGGGCCACATTGGCACTGGTCCCCGCCGGTTTTTTGCCTTCCTCTGCACTTCTCAGCACGGCCCCTTGCCACCGTTTCTTTGGGCCATTTGGCCTGGGAGACGGCTGCTCATGCTCCACCATGCTGGCAGCCGCAGCTGCCACTTCTCAGCTCTCCCTGCAGGTAACACAAGCGCCTGGCAGGGACCAGAGTGCTTCTCATGCATCCCTGCCCAAGAAGCACAGCAGCCAAACAAGTTGTGGAAGGCAAAAAGTCTGCTTGTCATGGCTACGTGTCACGCTTTGGAAAAGATGCCACGGGACCACTCACCTGTTCTTCCTCTTCTTCCTCTTCTTCTTCTTCTTCTTCTTCATCTTCTTCTTCTTCTTCTTCCTCCTCTTTTGTGCATGGTCAGTCCCACAACTCCTTGTCAAGGTTCTCCCTCTGCAGGAACCGCGGACAGCTTGGCCTCTATTCCTGCTGCTGCTCTCTGCAGCTCTGGGACTTGCCTTTGCCAGCCTGCAAGGGATCTTTTCTCAGGCTAAACTGAAGAATGCCTCAGCCTGCTCCTGGCTACACTTGGGCTTGAGCTAATGCTTGTGAGCCTGGGTTCTGAAACAGAGTCACAAAGGGAAAAGAAATGACATGAAATAACATAACATGAATTAACATAAAATCAAGAAAATTAATAAATTAACAACAAAATAAAATAAAATTCATTGTGTCCTTGAAATTGATTTTGGAACTGAAAACCCTCTGTCCTTTCAGGCAAACAGCCTCTTAGTTATTGGACTGGCGGACAGGAGAGAAGAGGAGAGGAGAGGAGAGGAGAGGAGAGCAGTTCTGCTCTGTCAGGCCTGCAGTTCTGCGTGACAAGCCCTGAGCGAGCCCTGAGGCCTCCATACATGATACCACAGGCAGTATTGCTACTGGAAGTAAGGCTGCACTGGCAACAAATCCACACTGTCTTTTTGCAAAAAAGGGACTCTATTAGGTTGGTTACTCTCCTATTTTGTAGCTACAGGGACTGATTTAGAGCCAGCACCCCAAAGGCTTCCTCCAAAGGGCTGCACATATGTGGCTGTGTCACCCCCATGTCACAATGCCAGCACCCGGCAACGCAGTGGTCACGAGGCCCCACGCAGGATCCAGAGGAGCAGCCTCCCGTGTCCACTGCCAGAGCTGGCCCGGAGGCAGCCCCAGCACATCTGACAGGAAGCACTTGAGGAGCTGCTGGAATCACAGGCCAGGGGCTGAGGGAAGAAAACCTTGCATGAGGCTGCTGGAGGTTCTCCGCTGCAAGACAATCTGCTGGCAGGGCTGCCTTCCAAGCTCGGCTCATGGATGCAAATCCTTTTCAACTGGATAGCAGTGGCAAGACCAAGGCAATTCCGTCTTGAGGAGCACTGCAGAGCTCACCATCCTCATCTTCTACAGAGCAACGCTCAGGAGCCGTAAGAGATAGGACGTCGAGGGCTTGCAAGGGCTTGCAAGGGCTTGCAAGGGCTTGCAGTGCTTTGGAACACCCACTGGTGTCCTACACAGGGACAGCAAGGATTCTTGCCCACAAGGTCTATCACCTCAGAGGCACTTGGGCACTCTGGCAAGTCCGCCAGATAGCTCCAGCTCAAGGGAGGATAGGGCTTGGGCAGCTCCTGGGAAGCATGAGCAGCCTGTGGGACAAGGAGCCAGGTCTGGCTCACATGCTCAGGGAACAGCCCATGGCCAGCACTGGGCTCAGCAAGGAACTTTTTCCCCCGGGGCACATTGGCACTGGTCCCCGGCGGTTTGTTGCCTTCCTCTGCAGTTCTCAGCACCGCCCCTTGCCACGATTTCTTTGGGCCATTTGGCCTGGGAGCCGGCTGCTCATGCTCCACCATGCTGGCAGCCGCAGCTGCCACTTCTCAGCTCTCCCTGCAGGTAACACAAGCGCCTGGCAGGGACCAGAGCGCTTCTCATGCATCCCTGGCCAAGAAGCACAGCAGACAAACAAGTTGTGGAAGGCAAAAAGTCTGCTCGTCATCGCTACATGTCACGCTTTGGAAGACATGCCACGGTACCACTCACCTCTACCTCCTCTTCTTCTTCTTCTTCTTCTTCTTCTTCTTCCTCCTCTTTTGTGCATGGTCAGTCCCACAACTCCTTGTCAAGGTTCTCCCTCTGCAGGAACCGTGGACAGCTTGGCCTCTATTCCTGCTGCTGCTCTCTGCAGCTCTGGGACTTGCCTTTGCCAGCCTGCAAGGGATCTTTTCTCAGGCTAAACTGAAGAATGCCTCAGCCTACTCCTGGCTACACTTGGGCTTGAGCTAATGCTTGTGAGCCTGGCTTCTGAAACAGAGTCACAAAGGGAAAAAAAATGACACGAAGAAACATCACATGAATTAACATAAAATCAAGAAAATTAATAAATTAACAACAAAATAAAATAAAATTCATTGTGTTATGTGTCCTTGAAACTGATTTTGGAACTGAAACCCCTCTGTCCTTTCAGGCAAACAGTCTCTTAGATATTGGACTGGCGGACAGGAGAGAAGAGGAGAGGAGAGGAGAGGAGAGGAGAGGAGAGGAGAGCAGTTCTGCTCTGTCAGGCCTGCAGTTCTGCCTGACAAGCCCTGAGCGAGCCCTGAGGCCTCCATACATGATACTACAGGCAGTATTGCTACTGGAAGTAAGGCTGCACTGGCAACAAATCCACACTGTCATTTTGCAAAAGAGGGACTCTATTAGGTTGCTTACTCCCCTATTTTGTAGCTACAGGGACTGATTTGGAGCCAGCACCCCAAAGGCTTCCTCCAAAGGGCTGCACATATGCGGCTGTGTCAGCCCCATGTCACAATGCCAGCACGCGGCAACGCAGTTGTCACGAGGCCCCACGCAGGATCCAGAGGAGCAGCCTCCCGTGTCCAC
The DNA here is from genome assembly GCF_036013445.1 of Caloenas nicobarica. Lineage (NCBI taxonomy): Eukaryota > Metazoa > Chordata > Aves > Columbiformes > Columbidae > Caloenas > Caloenas nicobarica. Next base: position 490,656 of record NW_027017726.1, on the reverse strand, counting down.
TGCCAGAGCTGGCCTGGGGGCAGCCCCAGCACATCTGACAGGAAGCACTTGAGGAGCTGCTGGAATCACAGGCCAGGGGCTGAGGGAAGAAAACCTTGCATGAGGCTGCTGGAGGTTCTCCGCTGCAAGACAATCTGCTGGCAGGGCCACCTTCCAAGCTCGGCTCATGGATGCAAATCCTTTTCAACTGGATAGCAGCGGCAAGACCAAGGCAATTTCTTCTTGAGGAGCACTGCAGAGCTCACCATCCTCATCTCCTACAGAGCAACGCTCAGGAGCCGTAAGAGATAGGATGTTGAGGGCTTGCAAGGGCTTGCAAGGGCTTGCAGTGCTTTGGAACACCCACTGGTGTCCTACACAGGGACAGCAAGGATTCTTGCCCACAAGGTCTATCAGCTCAGAGGCACTTGGGCACTCTGGCAATTCCGCCAGATAGCTCCAGCTCAAGGGAGGATAGGGCTTGGGCAGCTCCTGGGAAGCATGAGCAGCCTGTGGGACAAGGAGCCAGGTCTGGCTCACATGCTCAGGGAACAGCCCATGGCCAGCACTGGGCTCAGCAAGGAACTTTTTCCCCCGGTGCACATTGGCACTGGTCCCTGGCGGTTTGTTGCCTTCCTCTGCAGTTCTCAGCACCGCCCCTTGCCACCATTTCTTTGGGCCATTTGGCCTGGGAGCCGGCTGCTCATGCTCCACCATGCTGGCAGCCGCAGCTGCCACTTCTCAGCTCTCCCTGCAGGTAACACAAGCGCCTGGCAGGGACCAGAGCGCTTCTCATGCATCCCTGGCCAAGAAGCACAGCAGCCAAACAAGTTGTGCAAGGCAAAAAGTCTGCTCGTCATTGATACATGTCACTCTTTGGAAGAGATGCCACGGTACCACTCACCTCTTCTTCCTCTTCTTCCTCTTCTTCTTCTTCTTCTTCTTCTTCTTCTTCTTCCTCCTCTTTTGTGCATGGTCAGTCCCACAAGTCCTTGTCAAGGTTCTCCCTCTGCAGGAACCGTGGACAGCTTGGCCTCTATTCTTGCTGCTGCTCTCTGCAGCTCTGGGACTTGCCTTTGCCAGCCTGCAAGGGATCTTTTCTCAGGCTAAACTGAAGAATGCCTCAGCCTACTCCTGGCTACACTTGGGCTTGAGCTAATGCTTGTGAGCCTGGGTTCTGAAACAGAGTCACAAAGGGAAAAAAAATGACACGAAGAAACATAACATGAATTAACATCAAATCAAGAAAATTAATAAATTAACAACAAAATAAAATCATATTCATTGTGTTCTGTGTCTTTGAAATTGATTTTGGAACTGAAAACCCTCTGTCCTTTCAGGCAAACAGTCTCTTAGATATTGGACTGGCGGACAGGAGAGAAGAGAAGAGGAGAGGAGAGGAGAGGAGAGGAGAGAACAGGAGAGGAGAGGAGAGGAGAGGAGAGGAGAGGAGAGGAGAGGAGAGGAGAGGAGAGGAGAGGAGAGGAGAGGAGAGGAGAGGAGAGGAGAGCAGTTCTGCTCTGTCAGGCCTGCAGTTCTGCGTGACAAGCCCTGAGCGAGCCCTGAGGCCTCCATACATGATACTACAGGCAGTATTGCTACTGGAAGTAAGGCTGCACTGGCAACAAATCCACACTGTCTTTTTGCAAAAAAGGGACTCTATTAGGTTGCTTACTCCCCTATTTTGTAGCTACAGGGACTGATTTGGAGCCAGCACCCCAAAGGCTTCCTCCAAAGGGCTGCACATATGTGGCTGTGTCACCCCCATGTCACAATGCCAGCACCCGGCAACACAGTGGTCACCAGGCCCCACAGGATCCAGAGGAGCAGCCTCCCGTGTCCACTGCCAGAGCTGGCCCGGGGGCAGCCCCAGCACATCTGACAGGAAGCACTTGAGGAGCTGCTGGAATCACAGGCCAGGGGCTGAGGGAAGAAAACCTTGCATGAGGCTGCTGGAGGTTCTCCGCTGCAAGACAATCTGCTGGCAGGGCCACCTTCCAAGCTCGGCTCATGGATGCAAATCCTTTTCAACTGGATAGCAGTGGCAAGACCAAGGCAATTCCTTCTTGAGGAGCACTGCACAGCTCACCATCCTCATCTCCTACACAGCAACGCTCAGGAGCCCTAAGAGATAGGATGTTGAGGGCTTGCAAGGGCTTGCAAGGGCTTGCAGTGCTTTGGAACACCCACTGGTGTCCTACACAGGGACAGCAAGGATTCTTGCCCACAAGGTCTAGCAGCTCAGAGGCACTTGGGCACTCTGGCAAGTCCACCAGATAGCTCCAGCTCAAGGGAGGATAGGGCTTGGGCAGCTCCTGGGAAGCATGAGCAGCCTGTGGGACAAGGAGCCAGGTCTGGCTCACATGCTCAGGGAACAGCCCATGGCCAGCACTGGGCTGAGCTTGGAAGGTGGCCCTGCCAGCACATTGTCTTGCAGCGGAGAACCTCCAGCAGCCTCATGCAAGGTTTTCTTCCCTCAGCCCCTGGCCTGTGATTCCAGCAGCTACTCAAGTCCTTCCTGTCAGATGTGCTGGGGCTGCCCCCGGGCCAGCTCTGGCAGTGGACACGGGAGGCTGCTCCTCTGGATCCTGCGTGGGGCCTGGTGACCACTGCGTTGCCGGGTGCTGGCATTGTGACATGGGGCTGACACAGCCGCATATGTGCAGCCCTTTGGAGGAAGCCTTTGGGGTGCTGGCTCCAAATCAGTCCCTGTAGCTACAAAATAGGGGAGTAAGCAACCTAATAGAGTCCCTTTTTTGCAAAAAGACAGTGTGGATTTGTTGCCAGTGCAGCCTTACTTCCAGTAGCAATACTGCCTGTAGTATCATCTATGGAGGCCTCAGGGCTCGCTCAGGGCTTGTCACGCAGAACTGCAGGCCTGACAGAGCAGAACTGCTCTCCTCTCCTCTCCTCTCCTCTCCTCTCCTCTCCTCTCCTCTCCTCTCCTCTCCTCTCCTGTGCGCCAGTCCAATATCTAAGAGACTGTTTGCCTAAAAGGACAGAGGCGTTTCACTTCCAAAATCAATTTCAAGGACACATAACACAATGAATTTTATTTTATTTTGTTGTTAATTTATTCATTTTCTTGATTTTATGTTAATTCATGTGATGTTTCTTCGTGTCATTTTTTTTCCCTTTGTGACTCTGTTTCAGAACCCAGGCTCACAAGCATTAGCTCAAGCCCAAGTGTAGCCAGGAGTAGGCTGAGGCATTCTTCAGTTTAGCCTGAGAAAAGATCCCTTGCAGGCTGGCAAAGGCAAGTCGCAGAGCTGCAGAGAGCAGCAGCAGGAATAGAGGCCAAGCTGTGCGCGGTTCCTGCAGAGGGAGAACCTTGACAAGGAGTTGTGGGACTGACCATGCACAAAAGAGGAGGAAGAACAGGAAGAAGAAGAAGAAGAAGAAGAAGAAGAAGAGGAAGAAGAGGAAGAAGAGGTGAGTGGTACCGTGGCATCTCTTCCAAAGCGTGACATGTAGCGATGACGAGCAGACTTTTTGCCTTCCACAACTTGTTTGGCTGCTGTGCTTCTTGGCCAGGGATGCATGAGAAGCGCTCTGGTCCCTGCCAGGCGCTTGTGTTAGCTGCAGGGAGAGCTGAGAAGTGGCAGCTGCGGCTGCCAGCATGGTGGAGCATGAGCAGCCGGCTCCCAGGCCAAATGGCCCAAAGAAATGGTGGCAAGGGGCGGTGCTGAGAAGTGCAGAGGAAGGCAAAAAACTGCCGGGGACCAGTGCCAATGTGCCCCGGGGGAAAAAGTTCCTTGCTGAGCCCAGTGCTGGCCATGGGCTGTTCCCTGAGCATGGGAGCCAGACCTGGCTCCTTGTCCCACAGGCTGCTCATGCTTCCCAGGAGCTGCCCAAGCCCTATCCTCCCTTGAGCTGGAGCTATCTGGCGGACTTGCCAGAGTGCCCAACTGCCTCTGAGCTGATGGACCTTGTGGGCAAGAATCCTTGCTGTCCCTGTGTAGGACACCAGTGGGTGTTCCAAAGCACTGCAAGCCCTTGCAAGCCCTCGACATCCTATCTCTTACGGCTCCTGAGCGTTGCTGTGTAGGAGATGAGGATGGTGAGCTGTGCAGTGCTCCTCAAGACGGAATTGCCTTGGTCTTGCCACTGCTATCCAGTTGAAAAGGATTTGCATCCATGAGCCGAGCTTGGAAGGTGGCCCTGCCAGCACACTGTCTTGCAGCGGAGAACCTCCAGCAGCCTCATGCAAGGTTTTCTTCCCTCAGCCCCTGGCCTGTGATTCCAGCAGCTCCTCAAGTGCTTCCTGTCAGATGTGCTGGGGCTGCCCCCGGGCCAGCTCTGGCAGTGGACACGGGAGGCTGCTCCTCTGGATCCTGCGTGGGGCCTGGTGACCACTGCGTTGCCGGGTGCTGGCATTGTGACATGGGGGTGACACAGCCGCATATGTGCAGCCCTTTGGAGGAAGCCTTTGGGGTGCTGGCTCCAAATCAGTCCCTGTAGCTACAAAATAGGGGAGTAAGCAACCTAATAGAGTCCCTTTTTTGCAAAAAGACAGTGTGGATTTGTTGCCAGTGCAGCCTTCCTTCCAGTAGCAATACTGCCTGTAGTATCATGTATGGAGGCCTCAGGGCTCGCTCAGGGCTTGTCATGCAGAACTGCAGGCCTGACAGAGCAGAACTGCTCTCCTCTCCTCTCCTCTCCTCTCCTCTCCTCTCCTCTCCTCTCCTCTCCTCTCCTCTCCTCTCCTCTCCTCTCCTCTCCTGTGCTCCAGTCCAATATCTAAGAGACTGTTTGCCTGAAAGGACAGAGGGGTTTCAGTTCCAAAATCAATTTCAAGGACACATAACACAATGAATTGTATTTTATTTTGTTGTTAATTTATTAGTTTTCTTGATTTGATGTTAATTCATGTGATGTTTTTTCGTGTCATTTTTTTTCCCTTTGTGACTCTGTTTCAGAAGCCAGGCTCACAAGCATTAGCTCAAGCCCAAGTGTAGCCAGGAGTAGGCTGAGGCATTCTTCAGTTTAGCATGAGAAAAGATCCCTTGCAGGCCGGCAAAGGCAAGTCCCAGAGCTGCAGAGAGCAGCAGCAGGAATAGAGGCCAAGCTGTGCGCGGTTCCTGCAGAGGGAGAACCTTGACAAGGAGTTGTGGGACTGACCATGCACAAAAGAGGAGGAAGAACAGGAAGAAGAAGAAGAAGAAGAAGAAGAAGAAGAGGAAGAAGAGGAAGAAGAGGTGAGTGGTACCGTGGCATCTCTTCCAAAGCGTGACATGTAGCGATGACGAGCAGACTTTTTGCCTTCCACAACTTGTTTGGCTGCTGTGCTTCTTGGGCAGGGATGCATGAGAAGCGCTCTGGTCCCTGCCAGGCGCTTGTGTTAGCTGCAGGGAGAGCTGAGAAGTGGCAGCTGCGGCTGCCAGCATGGTGGAGCATGAGCAGCTGGCTCCCAGGCCAAATGGCCCAAAGAAATGGTGGCAAGGGGCGGTGCTGAGAACTGCAGAGGAAGGCAAAAAACCGCCGGGGACCAGTGCCAATGTGCCCCGGGGGAAAAAGTTCCTTGCTGAGCCCAGTGCTGGCCATGGGCTGTTCCCTGAGCATGTGAGCCAGACCTGGCTCCTTGTCCCACAGGCTGCTCATGCTTCCCAGGAGCTGCCCAAGCCCTATCCTCCCTTGAGCTGGAGCTATCTGGCGGACTTGCCAGAGTGCCCAACTGCCTCTGAGCTGATGGACCTTGTGGGCAAGAATACTTGCTGTCCCTGTGTAGGACACCAGTGGGTGTTGCAAAGCACTGCAAGCCCTTGCAAGCCCTTGCAAGCCCTCGACATCCTATCTCTTACGGCTCCTGAGCGTTGCTCTGTAGGAGATGAGGATGGTGAGCTGTGCAGTGCTCCTCAAGAAGGAATTGCCTTGGTCTTGCCACTGCTATCCAGTTGAAAAGGATTTGCATCCATGAGCCGAGCTTGGAAGGTGGCCCTGCCAGCACATTGTCTTGCAGCGGAGAACCTCCAGCAGCCTCATGCAAGGTTTTCTTCCCTCAGCCCCTGGCCTGTGATTCCAGCAGCTCCTCAAGTGCTTCCTGTCAGATGTGCTGGGGCTGCCCCCGGGCCAGCTCTGGCAGTGGACACGGGAGGCTGCTCCTCTGGATCCTGCGTGGGGCCTGGTGACCACTGCGTTGCCGGGTGCTGGCATTGTGACACGGGGGTGACACAGCCGCATATGTGCAGCCCTTTGGAGGAAGCCTTTGGGGTGCTGGCTCCAAATCAGTCCCTGTAGCTACAAAATAGGGGAGTAAGCAACCTAATAGAGTCCCTTTTTTGCAAAAAGACAGTGTGGATTTGTTGCCAGTGCAGCCTTACTTCCAGTAGCAATACTGCCTGTAGTATCATGTATGGAGGCCTCAGGGCTCGCTCAGGGCTTGTCACGCAGAACTGCAGGCCTGACAGAGCAGAACTGCTCTCCTCTCCTCTCCTCTCCTCTCCTCTCCGCTCCTCTCCTGTGCGCCAGTCCAAGATCTAAGAGACTGTTTGCCTGAAAGGACAGAGGGTTTTCAGTTCCAAAATCAATTTCAAGGACACATAACACAATGAATTGTATTTGATTTTGTTGTTAATTTATTAGTTTTCTTGATTTGATGTTAATTCATGTTACGTTTCTTCGTGTCATTTTTTTCCCTTTGTGACTCTGTTTCAGAAGCCAGGCTCACAAGCATTAGCTCAAGCCCAAGTGTAGCCAGGAGTAGGCTGAGGCATTCTTCAGTTTAGCCTGAGAAAAGATCCCTTGCAGGCTGGCAAAGGCAAGTCCCAGAGCTGCAGAGAGCAGCAGCAGGAATAGAGGCCAAGCTGTGCGCGGTTCCTGCAGAGGGAGAACCTTGACAAGGAGTTGTGGGACTCACCATGCACAAAAGAGGAGGAAGAAGAAGAAGAAGAAGAAGAAGAAGAAGAAGAGGAAGAAGAGGAAGAAGAGGTGAGTGGTACCGTGGCATCTCTTCCAAAGCGTGACATGTAGCGATGACGAGCAGACTTTTTGCCTTCCACAACTTGTTTGGCTGCTGTGCTTCTTGGGCAGGGATGCATGAGAAGCGCTCTGGTCCCTGCCAGGCGCTTGTGTTAGCTGCAGGGAGAGCTGAGAAGTGGCAGCTGCGGCTGCCAGCATGGTGGAGCATGAGCAGCCGGCTCCCAGGCCAAATGGCCCAAAGAAATGGTGGCAAGGGGCGGTGCTGAGAAGTGCAGAGGAAGGCAAAAAACCGGCGGGGACCAGTGCCAATGTGCCCCGGGGGAAAAATTCCTTGCTGAGCCCAGTGCTGGCCATGGGCTGTTCCCTGAGCATGTGAGCCAGACCTGGCTCCTTGTCCCACAGGCTGCTCATGCTTCCCAGGAGCTGCCCAAGCCCTATCCTCCCTTGAGCTGGAGCTATCTGGCGGACTTGCCAGAGTGCCCAAGTGCCTCTGAGCTGATAGACCTTGTGGGCAAGAATCCTTGCTGTCCCTGTGTAGGACACCAGTGGGTGTTCCAAAGCACTGCAAGCCCTTGCAAGCCCTTGCAAGCCCTCGACGTCCTATCTCTTACGGCTCCTGAGCGTTGCTGTGTAGGAGATGAGGATGGTGAGCTGTGCAGTGCTCCTCAAGAAGGAATTGCCTTGGTCTTGCCACTGCTATCCAGTTGAAAAGGATTTGCATCCATGAGCCGAGCTTGGAAGGTGGCCCTGCCAGCAGATTGTCTTGCAGCGGAGAACCTCCAGCAGCCTCATGCAAGGTTTTCTTCCCTCAGCCCCTGGCCTGTGATTCCAGCAGCTCCTCAAGTGCTTCCTGTCAGATGTGCAGGGGCTGCCCCCGGGCCAGCTCTGGCAGTGGACACGGGAGGCTGCTCCTCTGGATCCTGCGTGGGGCCTGGTGACCACTGCGTTGCCGGGTGCTGGCATTGTGACATGGGGCTGACACAGCCGCATATGTGCAGCCCTTTGGAGGAAGCCTTTGGGGTGCTGGCTCCAAATCAGTCCCTGTAGCTACAAAATAGGGGAGTAAGCAACCTCATAGAGTCCCTTTTTTGCAAAAAGACAGTGTGGATTTGTTGCCAGTGCAGCCTTCCTTCCAGTAGCAATACTGCCTGTAGTATCATGTATGGAGGCCTCAGGGCTCGCTCAGGGCTTGTCACGCAGAACTGCAGGCCTGACAGAGCAGAACTGCTCTCCTCTCCTCTCCTCTCCTCTCCTCTCCTCTCCTCTCCTCTCCTCTCCTCTCCTCTCCTCTCCTCTCCTCTCCTCTCCTCTCCTCTCCTCTTCTCTCCTGTCCGCCAGTCCAATATCTAAGAGACTGTTTGCCTGAAAGGACAGAGGGGTTTCAGTTCCAAAATCAATTTCAAGGACACAGAACACAATGAATTTTATTTTATTTTGTTGTTAATTTATTAATTTTCTTGATTTGATGTTAATTCATGTTATGTTTCTTCGTGTCATTTTTTTTCCCTTTGTGACTCTGTTTCAGAACCCAGGCTCACAAGCATTAGCTCAAGCCCAAGTGTAGCCAGGAGTAGGCTGAGGCATTCTTCAGTTTAGCCTGAGAAAAGATCCCTTGCAGGCTGGCAAAGGCAAGTCCCAGAGCTGCAGAGAGCAGCAGCAGGAATAGAGGCCAAGCTGTCCACGGTTCCTGCAGAGGGAGAACCTTGACAAGGACTTGTTGGACTCACCATGCACAAAAGAGGAGGAAGAAGAAGAAGAAGAAGAAGAAGAGGAAGAAGAGGAAGAAGAGGTGAGTGGTACCGTGGCATCTCTTCCAAAGCGTGACATGTAGCGATGACGAGCAGACTTTTTGCCTTCCACAACTTGTTTGGCTGCTGTGCTTCTTGGGCAGGGATGCATGAGAAGCGCTCTGGTCCCTGCCAGGTGCTTGTGTTACCTGCAGGGAGAGCTGAGAAGTGGCAGCTGCGGCTGCCAGCATGGTGGAGCATGAGCAGCCGGCTCCCAGGCCAAATGGCCCAAAGAAATGGTGGCAAGGAGCCGTGCTGAGAACTGCAGAGGAAGGTAAAAAACCGCCGGGGACCAGTGCCTATGTGGACCGGGGGAAAAAGTTCCTTGCTGAGCCCAGTGCTGGCCATGGGCTGTTCCCTGAGCATGTGAGCCAGACCTGGCTCCTTGTCCCACAGGCTGCTCATGCTTCCCAGGAGCTGCCCAAGCCCTATCCTCCCTTGAGCTGGAGCTATCTGGCGGACTTGCCAGAGTGCCCAAGTGCCTCTGAGCTGATAGACCTTGTGGGCAAGAATCCTTGCTGTCCCTGTGTAGGACACCAGTGGGTGTTCCAAAGCACTGCAAGCCCTTGCAAGCCCTTGCAAGCCCTCAACATCCTATCTCTTACGGCTCCTGAGCGTTGCTCTGTAGGAGATGAGGATGGTGAGCTCTGCAGTGCTCCTCAAGAAGGAATTGCCTTGGTCTTGCCACTGCTATCCAGTTGAAAAGGATTTGCATCCATGAGCCGAGCTTGGAAGGTGGCCCTGCCAGCAGATTGTCTTGCAGCGGAGAACCTCCAGCAGCCTCATGCAAGGTTTTCTTCCCTCAGCCCCTGGCCTGTGATTCCAGCAGCTCCTCAAGTGCTTCCTGTCAGATGTGCTGGGGCTGCCCCCGGGCCAGCTCTGGCAGTGGACACGGGAGGCTGCTCCTCTGGATCCTGCGTGGGGCCTGGTGACCACTGCGTTGCCGGGTGCTGGCATTGTGACATGGGGCTGACACAGCCGCATATGTGCAGCCCTTTGGAGGAAGCCTTTGGGGTGCTGGCTCCAAATCAGTCCCTGTACCTACAACATAGGGGAGTAAGCAACCTAATAGAGTCCCTTTTTTGCAAAAAGACAGTGTGGATTTGTTGCCAGTGCAGCCTTCCTTCCAGTAGCAATACTGCCTGTAGTATCATGTATGGAGGCCTCAGGGCTCGCTCAGGGCTTGTCACGCAGAACTGCAGGCCTGACAGAGCAGAACTGCTCTCCTCTCCTCTCCTCTCCTCTCCTCTCCTCTCCTCTCCTCTCCTCTCCTCTCCTCTCCTCTCCTCTCCTCTCCTCTCCTCTCCTCTTCTCTCCTGTCCGCCAGTCCAATATCTAAGAGACTGTTTGCCTGAAAGGACAGAGGGGTTTCAGTTCCAAAATCAATTTCAAGGACACATAACACAATGAATTTTATTTTATTTTGTTGTTAATTTATTAATTTTCTTGATTTGATGTTAATTCATGTGATGTTTCTTCGTGTCATTTTTTTTCCCTTTGTGACTCTGTTTCAGAAGTCAGGCTCACAAGCATTAGCTCAAGCCCAAGTGTAGCCAGGAGTAGGCTGAGGCATTCTTCAGTTTAGCCTGAGAAAAGATCCCTTGCAGGCTGGCAAAGGCAAGTCCCAGAGCTGCAGAGAGCAGCAGCAGGAATAGAGGCCAAGCTGTCCGCGGTTCCTGCAGAGGGAGAACCTTGACAAGGAGTTGTGGGACTGACCATGCACAAAAGAGGAGGAAGAAGAAGAAGAAGAAGAAGAAGAAGAAGAAGAGGAAGAAGAGGAAGAAGAGGTGAGTGGTACCGTGGCATCTCTTCCAAAGCGTGACATGTAGCGATGACGAGCAGACTTTTTGCCTTCCACAACTTGTTTGGCTGCTGTGCTTCTTGGGCAGGGATGCATGAGAAGCGCTCTGGTCCCTGCCAGGCACTTGTGTTAGCTGCAGGGAGAGCTGAGAAGTGGCAGCTGCGGCTGGCAGCATGGTGGAGCATGAGCAGCCGGTTCCCAGGCCAAATGGCCCAAAGAAATGGTGGCAAGGGGCGGTGCTGAGAACTGCAGAGGAAGGCAAAAAACCGCCGGGGACCAGTGCCAATGTGCCCCGGGGGAAAAAGTTCCTTGCTGAGCCCAGTGCTGGCCATGGGCTGTTCCCTGAGCATGTGAGCCAGACCTGGCTCCTTGTCCCACAGGCTGCTCATGCTTCCCAGGAGCTGCCCAAGCCCTATCCTCCCTTGAGCTGGAGCTATCTGGCGGACTTGCCAGAGTGCCCAACTGCCTCTGAGCTGATAGACCTTGTGGGCAAGAATCCTTGCTGTCCCTGTGTAGGACACCAGTGGGTGTTCCAAAGCACTGCAAGCCCTTGCAAGCCCTTGCAAGCCCTCGACATCCTATCTCTTACGGCTCCTGAGCGTTGCTCTGTAGGAGATGAGGATGGTGAGCTCTGCAGTGCTCCTCAAGAAGGAATTGCCTTGGTCTTGCCACTGCTATCCAGTTGAAAAGGATTTGCATCCATGAGCCGAGCTTGGAAGGTGGCCCTGCCAGCACATTGTCCGGCAGCGGAGAACCTCCAGCAGCCTCATGCAAGGTTTTCTTCCCTCAGCCCCTGGCCTGTGATTCCAGCAGCTCCTCAAGTGCTTCCTGTCAGATGTGCTGGGGCTGCCCCCGGGCCAGCTCTGGCAGTGGACATGCGAGGCTGCTCCTCTGGATCCTGCGTGGGGCCTGGTGACCACTGCGTTGCCGGGTGCTGGCATTGTGACATGGGGCTGACACAGCCGCATATGTGCAGCCCTTTGGAGGAAGCCTTTGGGGTGCTGGCTCCAAATCTGTCCCTGTAGCTACAAAATAGGGGAGTAAGCAACCTAATAGAGTCCCTTTTTTGCAAAAAGACAGTGTGGATTTGTTGCCAGTGCAGCCTTCCTTCCAGTAGCAATACTGCCTGTAGTATCATGTATGGAGGCCTCAGGACTCGCTCAGGGCTTGTCACGCCGAACTGCAGGCCTGACAGAGCAGAACTGCTCTCCTCTCCTCTCCTCTCCTCTCCTCTCCTCTCCTCTCCACTCCTCTCCTCTCCTCTCCTCTCCTCTCCTCTTCTCTCCTGTCCGCCAGTCCAATATCTAAGAGACTGTTTGCCTGAAAGGACAGAGGGGTTTCAGTTCCAAAATCAATGTCAAGGACACATAACACAATGAATATGATTTTATTTTGTTGTTAATTTATTAATTTTCTTGATTTGATGTTAATTCATGTGATGTTTCTTCGTGTCATTTTTTTTCCCTTTGTGACTCTGTTTCAGAAGCCAGGCTCACAAGCATTAGCTCAAGCCCAAGTGTAGCCAGGAGTAGGCTGAGGCATTCTTCAGTTTAGCCTGAGAAAAGATCCCTTGCAGGCTGGCAAAGGCAAGTCCCAGAGCTGCAGAGAGCAGCAGCAGGAATAGAGGCCAAGCTGTCCGCGGTTCCTGCAGAGGGAGAACCTTGACAAGGAGTTGTGGGACTGACCATGCACAAAAGAGGAGGAAGAAGAAGAAGAAGAGGAAGAAGAGGAAGAGGAAGAAGAGGAAGAAGAGGTGAGTGGTACCGTGGCATCTCTTCCAAAGCGTGACATGTAGCGATGACGAGCAGACTTTTTGCCTTCCACAACTTGTTTGGCTGCTGTGCTTCTTGGGCAGGGATGCATGAGAAGCGCTCTGGTCCCTGCAGGCGCTTGTGTTAGCTGCAGGGAGAGCTGAGAAGTGGCAGCTGCGGCTGCCAGCATGGTGGAGCATGAGCAGCCGGCTCCCAGGCCAAATGGCCCAAAGAAATGGTGGCAAGGGGCGGTGCTGAGAACTGCAGAGGAAGGCAAAAAACCGCCGGGGACCAGTGCCAATGTGCCCCGGGGGAAAAAGTTCCTTGCTGAGCCCAGTGCTGGCCATGGGCTGTTCCCTGAGCATGTGAGCCAGACCTGGCTCCTTGTCCCACAGGCTGCTCATGCTTCCCAGGAGCTGCCCAAGCCCTATCCTCCCTTGAGCTGGAGCTATCTGGCGGACTTGCCAGAGTGCCCAAGTGCCTCTGAGCTGATAGACCTTGTGGGCAAGAATCCTTGTTGTCCCTGTGTAGGACACCAGTGGGTGTTCCAAAGCACTGCAAGCCCTTGCAAGCCCTTGCAAGCCCTCGACATCCTATCTCTTAGGGCTCCTGAGCATTGCTCTGTAGGAGATGAGGATGGTGAGCTGTGCAGTGCTCCTCAAGAAGGAATTGCCTTGGTCTTGCCACTGCTATCCAGTTGAAAAGGATTTGCATCCATGAGCCGAGCTTGGAAAGTGGCCCTGCCAGCACATTGTCTTGCAGCGGAGAACCTCCAGCAGCCTCATGCAAGGTTTTCTTCCCTCAGCCCCTGGCCTGTGATTCCAGCAGCTCCTCAAGTGCTTCCTGTCAGATGTGCTGGGGCTGCCCCCGGGACAGCTCTGGCAGTGGACATGCGAGGCTGCTCCTCTGGATCCTGCGTGGGGCCTGGTGACCACTGCGTTGCCGGGTGCTGGCATTGTGACATGGGGCTGACACAGCCGCATATGTGCAGCCCTTTGGAGGAAGCCTTTGGGGTGCTGGCTCCAAATCAGTCCCTGTACCTACAACATAGGGGAGTAAGCAACCTAATAGAGTCCCTTTTTTGCAAAAAGACAGTGTGGATTTGTTGCCAGTGCAGCCTTCCTTCCAGTAGCAATACTGCCTGTAGTATCATGTATGGAGGCCTCAGGGCTCGCTCAGGGCTTGTCACGCAGAACTGCAGGCCTGACAGAGCAGAACTGCTCTCCTCTCCTCTCCTCTCCTCTCCTCTCCTCTCCTCTCCTCTCCTCTCCTCTCCTCTCCTCTCCTCTCCTCTCCTCTCCTCTTCTCTCCTGTCCGCCAGTCCAATATCTAAGAGACTGTTTGCCTGAAAGGACAGAGGGTTTTCAGTTCCAAAATCAATGTCAAGGAAACATAACACAATGAATTTTATTTTATTTTGTTGTTAATTTATTAATTTTCTTGATTTGATGTTAATTCATGTGATGTTTCTTCGTGTCATTTTTTTTCCCTTTGTGACTCTGTTTCAGAAGCCAGGCTCACAAGCATTAGCTCAAGCCCAAGTGTAGCCAGGAGTAGGCTGAGGCATTCTTCAGTTTAGCCTGAGAAAAGATCCCTTGCAGGCTGGCAAAGGCAAGTCCCAGAGCTGCAGAGAGCAGCAGCAGGAATAGAGGCCAAGCTGTCCGCGGTTCCTGCAGAGGGAGAACCTTGACAAGGAGTTGTGGGACTGACCATGCACAAAAGAGGAGGAAGAAGAAGAAGAAGAAGAAGAAGAAGAAGAAGAAGAGGAAGAAGAGGAAGAAGAGGTGAGTGGTACCGTGGCATCTCTTCCAAAGCGTGACATGTAGCGATGACGAGCAGACTTTTTGCCTTCCACAACTTGTTTGGCTGCTGTGCTTCTTGGGCAGGGATGCATGAGAAGCGCTCTGGTCCCTGCCAGGCGCTTGTGTTAGCTGCAGGGAGAGCTGAGAAGTGGCAGCTGCGGCTGCCAGCATGGTGGAGCATGAGCAGCCGGCTCCCAGGCCAAATGGCCCAAAGAAATGGTGGCAAGGGGCGGTGCTGAGAACTGCAGAGGAAGGCAAAAAACCGCCGGGGACCAGTGCCAATGTGCCCCGGGGGAAAAAGTTCCTTGCTGAGCCCAGTGCTGGCCATGGGCTGTTCCCTGAGCATGTGAGCCAGACCTGGCTCCTTGTCCCACAGGCTGCTCATGCTTCCCAGGAGCTGCCCAAGCCCTATCCTCCCTTGAGCTGGAGCTATCTGGCGGACTTGCCAGAGTGCGCAACTGCCTCTGAGCTGATAGACCTTGTGGGCAAGAATCCTTGCTGTCCCTGTGTAGGACACCAGTGGGTGTTCCAAAGCACTGCAAGCCCTTGCAAGCCCTTGCAAGCCCTCGACATCCTATCTCTTACGGCTCCTGAGCGTTGCTCTGTGGGAGATGAGGATGGTGAGCTCTGCAGTGCTCCTCAAGAAGGAGTTGCCTTGGTCTTGCCACTGCTATCCAGTTGAAAAGGATTTGCATCCATGAGCCGAGCTTGGAAGGTGGCCCTGCCAGCAGATTGCCTTGCAGCGGAGAACCTCCAGCAGCCTCATGCAAGGTTTTCTTCCCTCAGCCCCTGGCCTGTGATTCCAGCAGCTCCTCAAGTGCTTCCTGTCAGATGTGCAGGGGCTGCCCCCGGGCCAGCTCTGGCAGTGGACACGGGAGGCTGCTCCTCTGGATCCTGCGTGGGGCCTCGTGACCACTGCGTTGCCGGGTGCTGGCATTGTGACATGGGGGTGACACAGCCGCATATGTGCAGCCCTTTGGAGGAAGCCTTTGGGGTGCTGGCTCCAAATCAGTCCCTGTAGCTACAAAATAGGGGAGTAAGCAACCTAATAGAGTCCCTTTTTTGCAAAAAGACAGTGTGGATTTGTTGCCAGTGCAGCCTTCCTTCCAGTAGCAATACTGCCTGTAGTATCATGTATGGAGGCCTCAGGGCTCGCTCAGGGCTTGTCACGCCGAACTGCAAGCCTGACAGAGCAGAACTGCTCTCCTCTCCTCTCCTCTCCTCTCCTCTCCTCTCCTCTCCTCTCCACTCCTCTCCTCTCCTCTCCTCTCCTCTCCTCTTCTCTCCTGTCCGCTAGTCCAATATCTAAGAGACTGTTTGCCTGAAAGGACAGAGGGGTTTCAGTTCCAAAATCAATGTCAAGGACACATAACACAATGAATTTTATTTTATTTTGTTGTTAATTTATTAATTTTCTTGATTTGATGTTAATTCATGTGATGTTTCTTCGTGTCATTTTTTTTCCCTTTGTGACTCTGTTTCAGAAGCCAGGCTCACAAGCATTAGCTCAAGCCCAAGTGTAGCCAGGAGTAGGCTGAGGCATTCTTCAGTTTAGCCTGAGAAAAGATCCCTTGCAGGCTGGCAAAGGCAAGTCCCAGAGCTGCAGAGAGCAGCAGCAGGAATAGAGGCCAAGCTGTCCGCGGTTCCTGCAGAGGGAGAACCTTGACAAGGAGTTGTGGGACTGACCATGCACAAAAGAGGAGGAAGAAGAAGAAGAAGAAGAAGAAGAAGAAGAGGAAGAAGAGGAAGAAGAGGTGAGTGGTACCGTGGCATCTCTTCCAAAGCGTGACATGTAGCGATGACGAGCAGACTTTTTGCCTTCCACAACTTGTTTGGCTGCTGTGCTTCTTGGGCAGGGATGCATGAGAAGCGCTCTGGTCCCTGCCAGGCGCTTGTGTTAGCTGCCGGGAGAGCTGAGAAGTGGCAGCTGCGACTGCCAGCATGGTGGAGCATGAGCAGCCGGCTCCCAGGCCAAATGGCCCAAAGAAATGGTGGCAAGGGGCGGTGCTGAGAACTGCAGAGGAAGGCAAAAAACCGCCGGGGACCAGTGCCAATGTGCCCCGGGGGAAAAAGTTCCTTGCTGAGCCCAGTGCTGGCCATGGGCTGTTCCCTGAGCATGTGAGCCAGACCTGGCTCCTTGTCCCACAGGCTGCTCATGCTTCCCAGGAGCTGCCCAAGCCCTATCCTCCCTTGAGCTGGAGCTATCTGGCGGACTTGCCAGAGTGCGCAACTGCCTCTGATCTGCTAGACCTTGTGGGCAAGAATCCTTGCTGTCCCTGTGTAGGACACCAGTGGGTGTTCCAAAGCACTGCAAGCCCTTGCAAGCCCTCGACATCCTATCTCTTACGGCTCCTGAGCGTTGCTCTGTGGGAGATGAGGATGGTGAGCTCTGCAGTGCTCCTCAAGAAGGAATTGCCTTGGTCTTGCCACTGCTATCCAGTTGAAAAGGATTTGCATCCATGAGCCGAGCTTGGAAGGTGGCCCTGCCAGCAGATTGTCTTGCAGCGGAGAACCTCCAGCAGCCTCATGCAAGGTTTTCTTCCCTCAGCCCCTGGCCTGTGATTCCAGCAGCTCCTCAAGTGCTTCCTGTCAGATGTGCAGGGGCTGCCCCCGGGCCAGCTCTGGCAGTGGACACGGGAGGCTGCTCCTCTGGATCCTGCGTGGGGCCTCGTGACCACTGCGTTGCCGGGTGCTGGCATTGTGACATGGGGCTGACACAGCCGCATATGTGCAGCCCTTTGGAGGAAGCCTTTGGGGTGCTGGCTCCAAATCAGTCCCTGTAGCTACAAAATAGGGGAGTAAGCAACCTAATAGAGTCCCTTTTTTGCAAAAAGACAGTGTGGATTTGTTGCCAGTGCAGCCTTCCTTCCAGTAGCAATACTGCCTGTAGTATCATGTATGGAGGCCTCAGGGCTCGCTCAGGGCTTGTCACGCAGAACTGCAGGCCTGACAGAGCAGAACTGCTCTCCTCTCCTCTCCTCTCCTCTCCTCTCCTCTCCTCTCCTCTCCTCTCCTCTCCTCTCCTCTCCTCTCCTCTTCTCTCCTGTCCGCCAGTCCAATATCTAAGAGACTGTTTGCCTGAAAGGACAGAGGGGTTTCAGTTCCAAAATCAATGTCAAGGACACATAACACAATGAATTTTATCTTATTTTGTTGTTAATTTATTAATTTTCTTGATTTGATGTTAATTCATGTGATGTTTCTTCGTGTCATTTTTTTTCCCTTTGTGACTCTGTTTCAGAACCCAGGCTCACAAGCATTAGCTCAAGCCCAAGTGTAGCCAGGAGTAGGCTGAGGCATTCTTCAGTTTAGCCTGAGAAAAGATCCCTTGCAGGCTGGCAAAGGCAAGTCCCAGAGCTGCAGAGAGCAGCAGCAGGAATAGAGGCCAAGCTGTCCGCGGTTCCTGCAGAGGGAGAACCTTGACAAGGAGTTGTGGGACTGACCATGCACAAAAGAGGAGGAAGAAGAAGAAGAAGAGGAAGAAGAGGAAGAGGAAGAAGAGGAAGAAGAGGTGAGTGGTACCGTGGCATCTCTTCCAAAGCGTGACATGTAGCGATGACGAGCAGACTTTTTGCCTTCCACAACTTGTTTGGCTGCTGTGCTTCTTGGGCAGGGATGCATGAGAAGCGCTCTGGTCCCTGCAGGCGCTTGTGTTAGCTGCAGGGAGAGCTGAGAAGTGGCAGCTGCGGCTGCCAGCATGGTGGAGCATGAGCAGCCGGCTCCCAGGCCAAATGGCCCAAAGAAATGGTGGCAAGGGGTGGTGCTGAGAACTGCAGAGGAAGGCAAAAAACCGCCGGGGACCAGTGCCAATGTGCCCCGGGGGAAAAAGTTCCTTGCTGAGCCCAGTGCTGGCCATGGGCTGTTCCCTGAGCATGTGAGCCAGACCTGGCTCCTTGTCCCACAGGCTGCTCATGCTTCCCAGGAGCTGCCCAAGCCCTATCCTCCCTTGAGCTGGAGCTATCTGGCGGACTTGCCAGAGTGCGCAACTGCCTCTGAGCTGATAGACCTTGTGGGCAAGAATCCTTGCTGTCCCTGTGTAGGACACCAGTGGGTGTTCCAAAGCACTGCAAGCCCTTGCAAGCCCTTGCAAGCCCTCGACATCCTATCTCTTACGGCTCCTGAGCGTTGCTCTGTGGGAGATGAGGATGGTGAGCTCTGCAGTGCTCCTCAAGAAGGAGTTGCCTTGGTCTTGCCACTGCTATCCAGTTGAAAAGGATTTGCATCCATGAGCCGAGCTTGGAAGGTGGCCCTGCCAGCAGATTGCCTTGCAGCGGAGAACCTCCAGCAGCCTCATGCAAGGTTTTCTTCCCTCAGCCCCTGGCCTGTGATTCCAGCAGCTCCTCAAGTGCTTCCTGTCAGATGTGCAGGGGCTGCCCCCGGGCCAGCTCTGGCAGTGGACACGGGAGGCTGCTCCTCTGGATCCTGCGTGGGGCCTCGTGACCACTGCGTTGCCGGGTGCTGGCATTGTGACATGGGGCTGACACAGCCGCATATGTGCAGCCCTTTGGAGGAAGCCTTTGGGGTGCTGGCTCCAAATCAGTCCCTGTAGCTACAAAATAGGGGAGTAAGCAACCTAATAGAGTCCCTTTTTTGCAAAAAGACAGTGTGGATTTGTTGCCAGTGCAGCCTTCCTTCCAGTAGCAATACTGCCTGTAGTATCATGTATGGAGGCCTCAGGGCTCGCTCAGGGCTTGTCACGCCGAACTGCAAGCCTGACAGAGCAGAACTGCTCTCCTCTCCTCTCCTCTCCTCTCCTCTCCTCTCCTCTCCTCTCCTCTCCTCTCCTCTCCTCTCCTCTCCTCTCCTCTCCTCTCCTCTCCTCTCCTCTCCTCTCCTCTCCTCTCCTCTCCTCTCCTCTCCTCTCCACTCCTCTCCTCTCCTCTCCTCTCCTCTCCTCTTCTCTCCTGTCCGCTAGTCCAATATCTAAGAGACTGTTTGCCTGAAAGGACAGAGGGGTTTCAGTTCCAAAATCAATGTCAAGGACACATAACACAATGAATTTTATTTTATTTTGTTGTTAATTTATTAATTTTCTTGATTTGATGTTAATTCATGTGATGTTTCTTCGTGTCATTTTTTTTCCCTTTGTGACTCTGTTTCAGAAGCCAGGCTCACAAGCATTAGCTCAAGCCCAAGTGTAGCCAGGAGTAGGCTGAGGCATTCTTCAGTTTAGCCTGAGAAAAGATCCCTTGCAGGCTGGCAAAGGCAAGTCCCAGAGCTGCAGAGAGCAGCAGCAGGAATAGAGGCCAAGCTGTCCGCGGTTCCTGCAGAGGGAGAACCTTGACAAGGAGTTGTGGGACTGACCATGCACAAAAGAGGAGGAAGAAGAAGAAGAAGAAGAAGAAGAAGAAGAGGAAGAAGAGGAAGAAGAGGTGAGTGGTACCGTGGCATCTCTTCCAAAGCGTGACATGTAGCGATGACGAGCAGACTTTTTGCCTTCCACAACTTGTTTGGCTGCTGTGCTTCTTGGGCAGGGATGCATGAGAAGCGCTCTGGTCCCTGCCAGGCGCTTGTGTTAGCTGCAGGGAGAGCTGAGAAGTGGCAGCTGCGGCTGCCAGCATGGTGGAGCATGAGCAGCCGGCTCCCAGGCCAAATGGCCCAAAGAAATGGTGGCAAGGGGCGGTGCTGAGAACTGCAGAGGAAGGCAAAAAACCGCCGGGGACCAGTGCCAATGTGCCCCGGGGGAAAAAGTTCCTTGCTGAGCCCAGTGCTGGCCATGGGCTGTTCCCTGAGCATGTGAGCCAGACCTGGCTCCTTGTCCCACAGGCTGCTCATGCTTCCCAGGAGCTGCCCAAGCCCTATCCTCCCTTGAGCTGGAGCTATCTGGCGGACTTGCCAGAGTGCGCAACTGCCTCTGAGCTGATAGACCTTGTGGGCAAGAATCCTTGCTGTCCCTGTGTAGGACACCAGTGGGTGTTCCAAAGCACTGCAAGCCCTTGCAAGCCCTCGACATCCTATCTCTTACGGCTCCTGAGCGTTGCTCTGTGGGAGATGAGGATGGTGAGCTCTGCAGTGCTCCTCAAGAAGGAGTTGCCTTGGTCTTGCCACTGCTATCCAGTTGAAAAGGATTTGCATCCATGAGCCGAGCTTGGAAGGTGGCCCTGCCAGCAGATTGTCTTGCAGCGGAGAACCTCCAGCAGCCTCATGCAAGGTTTTCTTCCCTCAGCCCCTGGCCTGTGATTCCAGCAGCTCCTCAAGTGCTTCCTGTCAGATGTGCAGGGGCTGCCCCCGGGCCAGCTCTGGCAGTGGACACGGGAGGCTGCTCCTCTGGATCCTGCGTGGGGCCTCGTGACCACTGCGTTGCCGGGTGCTGGCATTGTGACATGGGGCTGACACAGCCGCATATGTGCAGCCCTTTGGAGGAAGCCTTTGGGGTGCTGGCTCCAAATCAGTCCCTGTACCTACAAAATAGGGGAGTAAGCAACCTAATAGAGTCCCTTTTTTGCAAAAAGACAGTGTGGATTTGTTGCCAGTGCAGCCTTCCTTCCAGTAGCAATACTGCCTGTAGTATCATGTATGGAGGCCTCAGGGCTCGCTCAGGGCTTGTCACGCAGAACTGCAGGCCTGACAGAGCAGAACTGCTCTCCTCTCCTCTCCTCTCCTCTCCTCTCCTCTCCTCTCCTCTCCTCTCCTCTCCTCTCCTCTCGTCTTCTCTCCTGTCCGCTAGTCCAATATCTAAGAGACTGTTTGCCTGAAAGGACAGAGGGGTTTCAGTTCCAAAATCAATGTCAAGGACACATAACACAATGAATTTTATTTTATTTTGTTGTTAATTTATTAATTTTCTTGATTTGATGTTAATTCATGTGATGTTTCTTCGTGTCATTTTTTTTCCCTTTGTGACTCTGTTTCAGAAGCCAGGCTCACAAGCATTAGCTCAAGCCCAAGTGTAGCCAGGAGTAGGCTGAGGCATTCTTCAGTTTAGCCTGAGAAAAGATCCCTTGCAGGCTGGCAAAGGCAAGTCCCAGAGCTGCAGAGAGCAGCAGCAGGAATAGAGGCCAAGCTGTCCGCGGTTCCTGCAGAGGGAGAACCTTGACAAGGAGTTGTGGGACTGACCATGCACAAAAGAGGAGGAAGAAGAAGAAGAAGAAGAAGAAGAAGAAGAGGAAGAAGAGGAAGAAGAGGTGAGTGGTACCGTGGCATCTCTTCCAAAGCGTGACATGTAGCGATGACGAGCAGACTTTTTGCCTTCCACAACTTGTTTGGCTGCTGTGCTTCTTGGGCAGGGATGCATGAGAAGCGCTCTGGTCCCTGCAGGCGCTTGTGTTAGCTGCAGGGAGAGCTGAGAAGTGGCAGCTGCGGCTGCCAGCATGGTGGAGCATGAGCAGCCGGCTCCCAGGCCAAATGGCCCAAAGAAATGGTGGCAAGGGGCGGTGCTGAGAACTGCAGAGGAAGGCAAAAAACCGCCGGGGACCAGTGCCAATGTGCCCCGGGGGAAAAAGTTCCTTGCTGAGCCCAGTGCTGGCCATGGGCTGTTCCCTGAGCATGTGAGCCAGACCTGGCTCCTTGTCCCACAGGCTGCTCATGCTTCCCAGGAGCTGCCCAAGCCCTATCCTCCCTTGAGCTGGAGCTATCTGGCGGACTTGCCAGAGTGCCCAACTGCCTCTGAGCTGATAGACCTTGTGGGCAAGAATCCTTGCTGTCCCTGTGTAGGACACCAGTGGGTGTTCCAAAGCACTGCAAGCCCTTGCAAGCCCTTGCAAGCCCTCGACATCCTATCTCTTACGACTCCTGAGCGTTGCTCTGTAGGAGATGAGGATGGTGAGCTCTGCAGTGCTCCTCAAGAAGGAATTGCCTTGGTCTTGCCACTGCTATCCAGTTGAAAAGGATTTGCATCCATGAGCCGAGCTTGGAAGGTGGCCCTGCCAGCAGCTTGTCTTGCAGCGGAGAACCTCCAGCAGCCTCATGCAAGGTTTTCTTCCCTCAGCCCCTGGCCTGTGATTCCAGCAGCTCCTCAAGTGCTTCCTGTCAGATGTGCTGGGGCTGCCCCCGGGCCAGCTCTGGCAGTGGACACGGGAGGCTGCTCCTGTGGATCCTGCGTGGGGCCTGGTGACCACTGCGTTGCCGGGTGCTGGCATCGTGACATGGGGCTGACACAGCCGCATATGTGCAGCCCTTTGGAGGAAGCCTTTGGGGTGCTGGCTCCAAATCAGTCCCTGTAGCTACAAAATAGGGGAGTAAGCAACCTAATAGAGTCCCTTTTTTGCAAAAAGACAGTGTGGATTTGTTGCCAGTGCAGCCTTCCTTCCAGTAGCAATACTGCCTGTAGTATCATGTATGGAGGCCTCAGGGCTCGCTCAGGGCTTGTCTCGCAGAACTGCAGGCCTGACAGAGCAGAACTGCTCTCCTCTCCTCTCCTCTCCTCTCCTCTCCTCTCCTCTCCTCTCCTCTCCTCTCCTCTCCTCTCCTCTTCTCTCTTGTCCGCCAGTCCAATATCTAAGAGACTGTTTGCCTGAAAGGACAGAGGGGTTTCAGTTCCAAAATCAATTTCAAGGACACATAACACAATGAATTTTATTTTATTTTGTTGTTAATTTATTAATTTTCTTGATTTGATGTTAATTCATGTGATGTTTCTTCGTGTCATTTTTTTTCCCTTTGTGACTCTGTTTCAGAACCCAGGCTCACAAGCATTAGCTCAAGCCCAAGTGTAGCCAGGAGTAGGCTGAGGCATTCTTCAGTTTAGCCTGAGAAAAGATCCCTTGCAGGCTGGCAAAGGCAAGTCCCAGAGCTGCAGAGAGCAGTAGCAGGAATAGAGGCCAAGCTGTCCGCGGTTCCTGCAGAGGGAGAACCTTGACAAGGAGTTGTGGGACTGACCATGCACAAAAGAGGAGGAAGAAGAAGAAGAAGAAGAAGAAGAGGAAGAAGAGGAAGAAGAGGTGAGTGGTACCGTGGCATCTCTTCCAAAGCGTGACATGTAGCGATGACGAGCAGACTTTTTGCCTTCCACAACTTGTTTGGCTGCTGTGCTTCTTGAGCAGGGATGCATGAGAAGCGCTCTGGTCCCTGCCAGGTGCTTGTTTTACCTGCAGGGAGAGCTGAGAAGTGGCAGCTGCGGCTGCCAGCATGGTGGAGCATGAGCAGCCGGCTCCCAGGCCAAATGGCCCAAAGAAATGGTGGCAAGGGGCGGTGCTGAGAAGTGCAGAGGAAGGCAAAAAACCGCCGGGGACCAGTGCCAATGTGCCGCGGGGGAAAAAGTTCCTTGCTGAGCCCAGTGCTGGCCATGGGCTGTTCCCTGAGCATGTGAGCCAGACCTGGCTCCTTGTCCCACAGGCTGCTCATGCTTCCCAGGAGCTGCCCAAGCCCTATCCTCCCTTGAGCTGGAGCTATCTGGCGGACTTGCCAGAGTGCCCAACTGCCTCTGAGCTGATAGACCTTGTGGGCAAGAATCCTTGCTGTCCCTGTGTAGGACACCAGTGGGTGTTCCAAAGCACTACAAGCCCTTGCAAGCCCTTGCAAGCCCTCGACATCCTATCTCTTACGGCTCCTGAGCGTTGCTCTGTAGGAGATGAGGATGGTGAGCTCTGCAGTGCTCCTCAAGAAGGAATTGCCTTGGTCTTGCCACTGCTATCCAGTTGAAAAGGATTTGCATCCATGAGCCGAGCTTGGAAGGTGGCCCTGCCAGCAGATTGCCTTGCAGCGGAGAACCTCCAGCAGCCTCATGCAAGGTTTTCTTCCCTCAGCCCCTGGCCTGTGATTCCAGCAGCTCCTCAAGTGCTTCCTGTCAGATGTGCTGGGGCTGCCCCCGGGCCAGCTCTGGCAGTGGACACGGGAGGCTGCTCCTCTGGATCCTGCGTGGGGCTTCGTGACCACTGCGTTGCCGGGTGCTGGCATTGTGACATGGGGGTGACACAGCCGCATATGTGCAGCCCTTTGGAGGAAGCCTTTGGGGTGCTGGCTCCAAATCAGTCCCTGTACCTACAAAATAGGGGAGTAAGCAACCTAATAGAGTCCCTTTTTTGCAAAAAGACAGTGTGGATTTGTTGCCAGTGCAGCCTTCCTTCCAGTAGCAATACTGCCTGTAGTATCATGTATGGAGGCCTCAGTGCTTGCTCAGGGCTTGTCACGCAGAACTGCAGGCCTGACAGAGCAGAACTGCTCTCCTCTCCTCTCCTCTCCTCTCCTCTCCTCTCCTCTCCTCTCCTCTCCTCTCCTCTCCTCTCCTCTCCTCTTCTCTGCTGTGCGCCAGTCCAATATCTAAGAGACTGTTTGCCTGAAAGGACAGAGGGGTTTCAGTTCCAAAATCAATTTCAAGGACACATAACACAATGAATTTTATTTTATTTTGTTGTTAATTTATTCATTTTCTTGATTTGATGTTAATTCATGTGATGTTTCTTCGTGTCATTTTTTTTCCCTTTGTGACTCTGTTTCAGAAGCCAGGCTCACAAGCATTAGCTCAAGCCCAAGTGTAGCCAGGAGTAGGCTGAGGCATTTTTCAGTTTAGCAGGAGAAAAGATCCCTTGCAGGCTGGCAAAGGCAAATCCCAGAGCTGCAGAGAGCAGCAGCAGGAATAGAGGCCAAGCTGTCCGCGGTTCCTGCAGAGGGAGAACCTTGACAAGGAGTTGTGGGACTGACCATGCATAAAAGAGGAGGAAGAAGAAGAAGACGAAGAAGAAGAGGAAGAAGAGGAAGAAGAGGTGAGTGGTACCGTGGCGTCTCTTCCAAAGCGTGACATGTAGCGATGACGAGCAGACTTTTTGCCTTCCACAACTTGTTTGGCTGCTGTGCTTCTTGGCCAGGGATGCATGAGAAGCGCTCTGGTCCCTGCCAGGCGCTTGTGTTACCTGCAGGGAGAGCTGAGAAGTGGCAGCTGCGGCTGCCAGCATGGTGGAGCATGAGCAGCCGGCTCCCAGGCCAAATGGCCCAAAGAAATGGTGGCAAGGGGCCGTGCTGAGAACTGCAGAGGAAGGCAAAAAACCGCCGGGGACCAGTGCCAATGTGCCCCGGGGGAAAAAGTTCCTTGCTGAGCCCAGTGCTGGCCATGGGCTGTTCCCTGAGCATGTGAGCCAGACCTGGCTCCTTGTCCCACAGGCTGCTCATGCTTCCCAGGAGCTGCCCAAGCCCTATCCTCCCTTGAGCTGGAGCTATGTCGCGGACTTGCCAGAGTGCCCAAGTGCCTCTGAGCTGATAGACCTTGTGGGCAAGAATCCTTGTTGTCCCTGTGTAGGACAGCAGTGGGTGTTCCAAAGCACTGCAAGCCCTTGCAAGCCCTTGCAAGCCCTCGACATCCTATCTCTTACGGCTCCTGAGCGTTGCTCTGTAGGAGATGAGGATGGTGAGCTGTGCAGTGCTCCTCAAGAAGGAATTGCCTTGGTCTTGCCACTGCTATGCAGTTGAAAAGGATTTGCATCCATGAGCCGAGCTTGGAAAGTGGCCCTGCCAGCACATTGTCTTGCAGCGGAGAACCTCCAGCAGCCTCATGCAAGGTTTTCTTCCCTCAGCCCCTGGCCTGTGATTCCAGCAGCTCCTCATGTGCTTCCTGTCAGATGTGCTGGGGCTGCCCCCGGGCCAGCTCTGGCAGTGGACACGGGAGGCTGCTCCTCTGGATCCTGCATGGGGCCTGGTGACCACTGCGTTGCCGGGTGCTGGCATTGTGACATGGGGGTGACACAGCCACATATGTGCAGCCCTTTGGAGGAAGCCTTTGGGGTGCTGGCTCCAAATCAGTCCCTGTAGCTACAAAATAGGGGAGTAACCAACCTAACAGAGTTCCTTTTTTGCAAAAAGACAGTGTGGATTTGTTGCCAGTGCAGCCTTCCTTCCAGTAGCAATACTGCCTGTAGTATCATGTATGGAGGCCTCAGGGCTCGCTCAGGGCTTGTCACGCAGAACTGCAGGCCTGACAGAGCAGAACTGCTCTCCTCTCCTCTCCTCTCCTCTGCTCTCCTCTCCTCTCCTCTCCTCTTCTCTCCTGTCTGCCAGTCCAATATCTAAGAGACTGTTTGCCTGAAAGGACAGAGGGGTTTAAGTTCCAAAATCAATTTCAAGGACACATAACACAATGAATTTTATTTTATTTTGTTGTTAATTTATTAATTTTCTTGATTTGATGTTAATTCATGTGATGTTTCTTCGTGTCATTTTTTTTCCCTTTGTGACTCTGTTTCAGAAGCCAGGCTCACAAGCATTAGCTCAAGCCCAAGTGTAGCCAGGAGTAGGCTGAGGCATTCTTCAGTTTAGCCTGAGAAAAGATCCCTTGCAGGCTGGCAAAGGCAAGTCCCAGAGCTGCAGAGAGCAGCAGCAGGAATAGAGGCCAAGCTGTCCGCGGTTCCTGCAGAGGGAGAACCTTGACAAGGAGTTGTGGGACTGACCATGCACAAAAGAGGAGGAAGAAGAAGAAGAAGAAGAAGAAGAAGAAGAAGAGGAAGAAGAGGAAGAAGAGGTGAGTGGTACCGTGGCATCTCTTCCAAAGCGTGACATGTAGCGATGACGAGCAGACGTTTTGCCTTGCACAACTTGTTTGGCTGCTGTGCTTCTTGGGCAGGGATGCATGAGAAGCGCTCTGGTCCCTGCCAGGCGCTTGTGTTAGCTGCAGGGAGAGCTGAGAAGTGGCAGCTGCGGCTGCCAGCATGGTGGAGCATGAGCAGCCGGCTCCCAGGCCAAATGGCCCAAAGAAATGGTGGCAAAGGGCCGTGCTGAGAACTGCAGAGGAAGGCAAGAAAACGCCGGGGACCAGTGCCAATGTGGACCGGGGGAAAAAGTTCCTTGCTGAGCCCCGTGCTGGCCATGGGCTGTTTCCTGAGCATGTGAGCCAGACCTGGCTCCTTGTCCCACAGGCTGCTCATGCTTCCCAGGTGCTGCCCAAGCCCTATCCTCCCTTGAGCTGGAGCTATGTCGCGGACTTGCCAGAGTGCCCAAGTGCCTCTGAGCTGATAGACCTTGTGGGCAAGAATCCTTGTTGTCCCTGTGTAGGACAGCAGTGGGTGTTCCAAAGCACTGCAAGCCCTTGCAAGCCCTTGCAAGCCCTCGACATCCTATCTCTTACGGCTCCTGAGCGTTGCTCTGTAGGAGATGAGGATGGTGAGCTGTGCAGTGCTCCTCAAGAAGGAATTGCCTTGGTCTTGCCACTGCTATCCAGTTGAAAAGGATTTGCATCCATGAGCCGAGCTTGGAAAGTGGCCCTGCCAGCAGATTGTCTTGCAGCGGAGAACCTCCAGCAGCCTCATGCAAGGTTTTCTTCCCTCAGCCCCTGGCCTGTGATTCCAGCAGCTCCTCAAGTGCTTCCTGTCAGATGTGCTGGGGCTGCCCCCGGGCCAGCTCTGGCAGTGGACACGGGAGGCTGCTCCTCTGGATCCTGCGTGGGGCCTGGTGACCACTGCGTTGCCGGGTGCTGGCATTGTGACATGGGGCTGACACAGCCGCATATCTGCAGCCCTTTGGAGGAAGCCTTTGGGGTGCTGGCTCCAAATCAGTCCCTGTAGCTACAAAATAGGGGAGTAAGCAACCTCATAGAGTCCCTTTTTTGCAAAAAGACAGTGTGGATTTGTTGCCAGTGCAGCCTTACTTCCAGTAGCAATACTGCCTGTAGTATCATGTCTGGAGGCCTCAGGGCTCGCTCAGGGCTTGTCACGCAGAACTGCAGGCCTGACAGAGCAGAACTGCTCTCCTCTCCTCTCCTCTCCACTCCTCTCCTGTGCGCCAGTCCAATATCTAAGAGACTGTTTGCCTGAAAGGACAGAGGGGTTTCAGTTCCAAAATCAATTTCAAGGACACAGAACACAATGAATTTTATTTTATTTTGTTGTTAATTTATTAATTTTCTTGATTTGATGTTAATTCATGTGATGTTTCTTCGTGTCATTTTTTTTCCCTTTGTGACTCTGTTTCAGAAGCCAGGCTCACAGGCATTAGCTCAAGCCCAAGTGTAGCCAGGAGTAGGCTGAGGCATTCTTCAGTTTAGCCTGAGAAAAGATCCCTTGCAGGCTGGCAAAGGCAAGTCCCAGAGCTGCAGAGAGCAGCAGCAGGAATAGAGGCCAAGCTGTCCGCGGTTCCTGCAGAGGGAGAACCTTGACAAGGAGTTGTGGGACTGACCATGCACAAAAGAGGAGGAAGAAGAAGAAGAAGAAGAAGAAGAGGAAGAAGAGGAAGAAGAGGTGAGTGGTACCGTGGCATCTCTTCCAAAGCGTGACATGTAGCGATGACGAGCAGACTTTTTGCCTTCCACAACTTGTTTGGCTGCTGTGCTTCTTGGCCAGGGATGCATGAGAAGCGCTCTGGTCCCTGCCAGGCGCTTGTGTTACCTGCAGGGAGAGCTGAGAAGTGGCAGCTGCGGCTGCCAGCATGGTGGAGCATGAGCAGCCGGCTCCCAGGCCAAATGGCCCAAAGAAATGGTGGCAAGGGGCGGTGCTGAGAACTGCAGAGGAAGGCAAAAAACCGCCGGGGACCAGTGCCAATGTGCCCCGGGGGAAAAAGTTCCTTGCTGAGCCCAGTGCTGGCCATGGGCTGTTCCCTGAGCATGTGAGCCAGACCTGGCTCCTTGTCCCACAGGCTGCTCATGCTTCCCAGGAGCTGCCCAAGCCCTATCCTCCCTTGAGCTGGAGCTATCTGGCGGACTTGCCAGAGTGCCCAAGTGCCTCTGAGCTAATAGACCTTGTGGGCAAGAATCCTTGCTGTCCCTGTGTAGGACACCAGTGGGTGTTCCAAAGCACTGCAAGCCCTTGCAAGCCCTTGCAAGCCCTCGACATCCTATCTCTTACGGCTCCTGAGCGTTGCTCTGTAGGAGATGAGGATGGTGAGCTCTGCAGTGCTCCTCAAGAAGGAATTGCCTTGGTCTTGCCACTGCTATCCAGTTGAAAAGGATTTGCATCCATGAGCCGAGCTTGGAAGGTGGCCCTGCCAGCAGATTGTCTTGCAGCAGAGAACCTCCAGCAGCCTCATGCAAGGTTTTCTTCCCTCAGCCCCTGGCCTGTGATTCCAGCAGCTCCTCAAGTGCTTCCTGTCAGATGTGCTGGGGCTGCCCCCGGGCCAGCTCTGGCAGTGGACACGGGAGGCTGCTCCTCTGGATCCTGCGTGGGGCCTCGTGACCACTGCGTTGCCGGGTGCTGGCATTGTGACATGGGGCTGACACAGCTGCATATGTGCAGCCCTTTGGAGGAAGCCTTTGGGGTGCTGGCTCCAAATCAGTCCCTGTAGCTACAAAATAGGGGAGTAAGCAACCTAATAGAGTCCCTTTTTTGCAAAAAGACAGTGTGGATTTGTTGCCAGTGCAGCCTTCCTTCCAGTAGCAATACTGCCTGTAGTATCATGTATGGAGGCCTCAGGGCTCGCTCAGGGCTTGTCACGCAGAACTGCAGGCCTGACAGAGCAGAACTGCTCTCCTCTCCTCTCCTCTCCACTCCTCTCCTGTGCGCCAGTCCAATATCTAAGAGACTGTTTGCCTGAAAGGACAGAGGGGTTTCAGTTCCAAAATCAATTTCAAGGACACAGAACACAATGAATTTTATTTGATTTTGTTGTTAATTTATTAATTTTCTTGATTTTATGTTAATTCATGTTTCTTCGTGTCATTTTTTTTCCCTTTGTGACTCTGTTTCAGAACCCAGGCTCACAGGCATTAGCTCAAGCCCAAGTGTAGCCAGGAGTAGGCTGAGGCATTCTTCAGTTTAGCCTGAGAAAAGATCCCTTGCAGGCTGGCAAAGGCAAGTCCCAGAGCTGCAGAGAGCAGCAGCAGGAATAGAGGCCAAGCTGTCCGCGGTTCCTGCAGAGGGAGAACCTTGACAAGGAGTTGTGGGACTGACCATGCACAAAAGAGGAGGAAGAAGAAGAAGAAGAAGAAGAAGAGGAAGAAGAGGAAGAAGAGGAAGAAGAGGTGAGTGGTACCGTGGCATCTCTTCCAAAGCGTGACATGTAGCGATGACGAGCAGACTTTTTGCCTTCCACAACTTGTTTGGCTGCTGTGCTTCTTGGGCAGGGATGCATGAGAAGCACTCTGGTCCCTGCCAGGCGCTTGTGTTACCTGCAGGGAGAGCTGAGAAGTGGCAGCTGCGGCTGCCAGCATGGTGGAGCATGAGCAGCCGGCTCCCAGGCCAAATGGCCCAAAGAAATGGTGGCAAGGGGCGGTGCTGAGAAGTGCAGAGGAAGGTAAAAAACCGCCGGGGACCAGTGCCAATGTGCCCCGGGGGAAAAAGTTCCTTGCTGAGCCCAGTGCTGGCCATGGGCTGTTCCCTGAGCATGTGAGCCAGACCTGGCTCCTTGTCCCACAGGCTGCTCATGCTTCCCAGGAGCTGCCCAAGCCCTATCCTCCCTTGAGCTGGAGCTATCTGGCGGACTTGCCAGAGTGCCCAAGTGCCTCTGAGCTGATAGACCTTGTGGGCAAGAATCCTTGCTGTCCCTGTGTAGGACACCAGTGGGTGTTCCAAAGCACTGCAAGCCCTTGCAAGCCCTTGCAAGCCCTCGACATCCTATCTCTTACGGCTCCTGAGTGTTGCTCTGTAGGAGATGAGGATGGTGAGCTGTGCAGTGCTCCTCAAGAAGGAATTGCCTTGGTCTTGCCACTGCTATCCAGTTGAAAAGGATTTGCATCCATGAGCCGAGCTTGGAAGGTGGCCCTGCCAGCAGATTGTCTTGCAGCGGAGAACCTCCAGCAGCCTCATGCAAGGTTTTCTTCCCTCAGCCCCTGGCCTGTGATTCCAGCAGCTCCTCAAGTGCTTCCTGTCAGATGTGCTGGGGCTGCCCCCGGGCCAGCTCTGGCAGTGGACACGGGAGGCTGCTCCTCTGGATCCTGCGTGGGGCCTGGTGACCACTGCGTTGCCGGGTGCTGGCATTGTGACATGGGGGTGACACAGCCGCATATGTGCAGCCCTTTGGAGGAAGCCTTTGGGGTGCTGGCTCCAAATCAGTCCCAGTACCTACAAAATAGGGGAATAAGCAACCTAATAGAGTCCCTTTTTTGCAAAAAGACAGTGTGGATTTGTTGCCAGTGCAGCCTTCCTTCCAGTAGCAATACTGCCTGTAGTATCATGTATGGAGGCCTCAGGGCTCGCTCAGGGCTTGTCACGCAGAACTGCAGGCCTGACAGAGCAGAACTGCTCTCCTCTCCTCTCCTCTCCACTCCTCTCCTGTGCGCCAGTCCAATATCTAAGAGACTGTTTGCCTGAAAGGACAGAGGGGTTTCAGTTCCAAAATCAATTTCAAGGACACAGAACACAATGAATTTTATTTTATTTTGTTGTTAATTTATTAATTTTCTTGATTTTATGTTAGTTCATGTTATGTTTCTTCGTGTCATTTTTTTTCCCTTTGTGACTCTGTTTCAGAACCCAGGCTCACAAGCATTAGCTCAAGCCCAAGTGTAGCCAGGAGTAGGCTGAGGCATTCTTCAGTTTAGCCTGAGAAAAGATCCCTTGCAGGCTGGCAAAGGCAAGTCCCAGAGCTGCAGAGAGCAGCAGCAGGAATAGAGGCCAAGCTGTCCGCGGTTCCTGCAGAGGGAGAACCTTGACAAGGAGTTGTGGGACTGACCATGCACAAAAGAAGAGGAAGAACAGGAAGAAGAAGAAGAAGAAGAAGAAGAAGAAGAGGAAGAAGAGGAAGAAGAGGTGAGTGGTACCGTGGCATCTCTTCCAAAGCGTGACATGTAGCGATGACGAGCAGACTTTTTGCCTTCCACAACTTGTTTGGCTGCTGTGCTTCTTGGCCAGGGATGCATGAGAAGCGCTCTGGTCCCTGCCAGGCGCTTGTGTTAGCTGCAGGGAGAGCTGAGAAGTGGCAGCTGCGGCTGCCAGCATGGTGGAGCATGAGCAGCCGGCTCCCAGGCCAAATGGCCCAAAGAAATGGTGGCAAGGGGCGGTGCTGAGAACTGCAGAGGAAGGCAAAAAACCGCCGGGGACCAGTGCCAATGTGCCCCGGGGGAAAAAGTTCCTTGCTGAGCCCAGTGCTGGCCATGGGCTGTTCCCTGAGCATGTGAGCCAGACCTGGCTCCTTGTCCCACAGGCTGCTCATGCTTCCCAGGAGCTGCCCAAGCCCTATCCTCCCTTGAGCTGGAGCTATGTCGTGGACTTGCCAGAATGACCAACTGCCTCTGAGCTGATAGACCTTGTGGGCAAGAATCCTTGCTGTCCCTGTGTAGGACACCAGTGGGTGTTCCAAAGCACTGCAAGCCCTTGCAAGCCCTTGCAAGCCCTCGACATCCTATCTCTTACGGCTCCTGAGCGTTGCTGTGTAGGAGATGAGGATGGTGAGCTCTGCAGTGCTCCTCAAGAAGGAATTGCCTTGGTCTTGCCACTGCTATCCAGTTGAAAAGGATTTGCATCCATGAGCCGAGCTCGGAAGGTGGCCCTGCCAGCAGATTGTCTTGCAGCGGAGAACCTCCAGCAGCCTCATGTAAGGTTTTCTTCCCTCAGCCCCTGGCCTGTGATTCCAGCAGCTCCTCAAGTGCTTCCTGTGAGATGTGCTGGGGCTGCCCCCGGGCCAGCTCTGGCAGTGCACACGGGAGGCTGCTCCTCTGGATCCTGCGTGGGGCCTGGTGACCACTGCGTTGCCGGGTGCTGGCATTGTGACATGGGGGTGACACAGCCGCATATGTGCAGCCCTTTGGAGGAAGCCTTTGGGGTGCTGGCTCCAAATCAGTCCCAGTACCTACAAAATAGGGGAATAAGCAACCTAATAGAGTCCCTTTTTTGCAAAAAGACAGTGTGGATTTGTTGCCAGTGCAGCCTTACTTCCAGTAGCAATACTGCCTGTAGTATCATGTATGGAGGCCTCAGGGCTCGCTCAGGGCTTGTCACGCAGAACTGCAGGCCTGACAGAGCAGAACTGCTCTCCTCTCCTCTCCTCTCCTCTCCTCTCCTCTCCTCTCCTCTCCTCTCCTCTTCTCTCCTGTCCGCCAGTCCAATATCTAAGAGACTGTTTGCCTGAAAGGACAGAGGGCTTTCAGTTCCAAAATCAATGTCAAGGACACAGAACACAATGAATATGATTTTATTTTGTTGTTAATTTATTAATTTTCTTGATTTTATGTTAGTTCATGTTATGTTTCTTCGTGTCATTTTTTTTCCCTTTGTGACTCTGTTTCAGAACCCAGGCTCACAAGCATTAGCTCAAGCCCAAGTGTAGCCAGGAGTAGGCTGAGGCATTCTTCAGTTTAGCCTGAGAAAAGATCCCTTGCAGGCTGGCAAAGGCAAGTCCCAGAGCTGCAGAGAGCAGCAGCAGGAATAGAGGCCAAGCTGTCCGCGGTTCCTGCAGAGGGAGAACCTTGACAAGGAGTTGTGGGACTGACCATGCACAAAAAAGGAGGAAGAACAGGAAGAAGAAGAAGAAGAAGAAGAAGAAGAAGAGGAAGAAGAGGAAGAAGAGGTGAGTGGTACCGTGGCATCTCTTCCAAAGCGTGACATGTAGCGATGACGAGCAGACTTTTTGCCTTCCACAACTTGTTTGGCTGCTTTGCTTCTTGGCCAGGGATGCATGAGAAGCGCTCTGGTCCCTGCCAGGCGCTTGTGTTACCTGCAGGGAGAGCTGAGAAGTGGCAGCTGCGGCTGCCAGCATGGTGGAGCATGAGCAGCCGGCTCTCAGGCCAAATGGCCCAAAGAAATGGTGGCAAGGGGCGGTGCTGAGAACTGCAGAGGAAGGCAAAAAACCGCCGGGGACCAGTGCCAATGTGCCCCGGGGGAAAAAGTTCCTTGCTGAGCCCAGTGCTGGCCATGGGCTGTTCCCTGAGCATGTGAGCCAGACCTGGCTCCTTGTCCCACAGGCTGCCCATGCTTCCCAGGTGCTGCCCAAGCCCTATCCTCCCTTGAGCTGGAGCTATCTGGCGGACTTGCCAGAGTGCCCAACTGCCTCTGAGCTGATAGACCTTGTGGGCAAGAATCCTTGCTGTCCCTGTGTAGGACACCGGTGGGTGTTCCAAAGCACTGCAAGCCCTTGCAAGCCCTTGCAAGCCCTCGACATCCTATCTCTTAGGGCTCCTGAGCGTTGCTCTGTAGGAGATGAGGATGGTGAGCTGTGCAGTGCTCCTCAAGAAGGAATTGCCTTGGTCTTGCCACTGCTATCTAGTTGAAAAGGATTTGCATCCATGAGCCGAGCTTGGAAGGTGGCCCTGCCAGCAGATTGTCTTGCAGCGGAGAACCTCCAGCAGCCTCATGCAAGGTTTTCTTCCCTCAGCCCCTGGCCTGTGATTCCAGCAGCTCCTCAAGTGCTTCCTGTCAGATGTGCTGGGGCTGCCCCCGGGCCAGCTCTGGCAGTGGACACGGGAGGCTGCTCCTCTGGATCCTGCGTGGGGCCTGGTGACCACTGCGTTGCCGGGTGCTGGCATTGTGACATGGGGGTGACACAGCCGCATATGTGCAGCCCTTTGGAGGAAGCCTTTGGGGTGCTGGCTCCAAATCAGTCCCTGTACCTACAAAATAGGGGAGTTAGCAACCTCATGGACTCCCTTTTTTGCAAAAAGACACTGTGGATTTGTTGCCAGTGCAGCCTTACTTCCAGTAGCAATACTGCCTGTAGTATCATATATGGAGGCCTCAGGGCTCGCTCAGGGCTTGTCAGGCAGAACTGCAGGCCTGACAGATCAGAACTGCTCTCCTCTCCTCTCCTCTCCTCTCCACTCCTGTGCGCCAGTCCAATATCTAAGAGACTGTTTGCCTGAAAGGACAGAGGCGTTTCACTTCCAAAATCAGTTTCAAGGACACAGAACACAATGAATTTTATTTTATTTTGTTGTTAATTTATTAATTTTCTTGATTTTATGTTAGTTCATGTTATGTTTCTTCGTGTCATTTTTTTTCCCTTTGTGACTCTGTTTCAGAACCCAGGCTCACAAGCATTAGCTCAAGCCCAAGTGTAGCCAGGAGTAGGCTGAGGCATTCTTCAGTTTAGCAGGAGAAAAGATCCCTTGCAGGCTGGCAAAGGCAAGTCCCAGAGCTGCAGAGAGCAGCAGCAGGAATAGAGGCCAAGCTGTCCGCGGTTCCTGCAGAGGGAGAACCTTGACAAGGACTTGTGGGACTGACCATGCACAAAAGAGGAGGAAGAAGAAGAAGAAGAAGAAGAAGAAGAGGAAGAAGAGGAAGAAGAGGAAGAAGAGGAAGAAGAGGAAGAAGAGGTGAGTGGTACCGTGGCATCTCTTCCAAAGCGTGACATGTAGCGATGACGAGCAGACTTTTTGCCTTCCACAATTTGTTTGGCTGCTGTGCTTCTTGGCCAGGGATGCATGAGAAGCGCTCTGGTCCCTGCCAGGCGCTTGTGTTACCTGCAGGGAGAGCTGAGAAGTGGCAGCTGCGGCTGCCAGCATGGTGGAGCATGAGCAGCCGGCTCCCAGGCCAAATGGCCCAAAGAAATGGTGGCAAGGGGCGGTGCTGAGAACTGCAGAGGAAGGCAAAAAACCGCCGGGGACCAGTGCCAATGTGCCCCGGGGGAAAAAGTTCCTTGCTGAGCCCAGTGCTGGCCATGGGCTGTTCCCTGAGCATGTGAGCCAGACCTGGCTCCTTGTCCCACAGGCTGCTCATGCTTCCCAGGAGCTGCCCAAGCCCTATCCTCCCTTGAGCTGGAGCTATCTGGCGGACTTGCCAGAGTGCCCAAGTGCCTCTGAGCTGATAGACCTTGTGGGCAAGAATCCTTGCTGTCCCTGTGTAGGACACCGGTGGGTGTTCCAAAGCACTGCAAGCCCTTGCAAGCCCTTGCAAGCCCTCGACATCCTATCTCTTACGGCTCCTGAGCGTTGCTGTGTAGGAGATGAGGATGGTGAGCTGTGCAGTGCTCCTCAAGAAGGAATTGCCTTGGTCTTGCCACTGCTATCCAGTTGAAAAGGATTTGCATCCATGAGCCGAGCTCGGAAGGTGGCCCTGCCAGCAGATTGTCTTGCAGCGGAGAACCTCCAGCAGCCTCATGTAAGGTTTCTTCCCTCAGCCCCTGGCCTGTGATTCCAGCAGCTCCTCAAGTGCTTCCTGGCAGATGTGCTGGGGCTGCCCCCGGGCCAGCTCTGGCAGTGGACACGGGAGGCTGCTCCTCTGGATCCTGCGTGGGGCCTGGTGACCACTGCGTTGCCGGGTGCTGGCATTGTGACATGGGGGTGACACAGCCGCATATGTGCAGCCCTTTGGAGGAAGCCTTTGGGGTGCTGGCTCCAAATCAGTCCCTGTAGCTACAAAATAGGGGAATAAGCAATCTAATAGAGTCCCTTTTTTGCAAAAAGACAGTGTGGATTTGTTGCCAGTGCAGCCTTACTTCCAGTAGCAATACTGCCTGTAGTATCATATATGGAGGCCTCAGGGCTCGCTAAGGGCTTGTCACGCAGAACTGCAGGCCTGACAGAGCAGAACTGCTCTCCTCTCCTCTCCTCTCCTCTCCTCTCCTCTCCTCTCCTCTCCTCTCCTCTCCTCTCCTCTCCTCTCCTCTTCTCTCATGTCCGCCAGTCCAATATCTAAGAGACTGTTTGCCTGAAAGGACAGAGGGCTTTCAGTTCCAAAATCAATTTCAAGGACACAGAACACAATGAATTTTATTTTATTTTGTTGTTAATTTATTAATTTTCTTGATTTGATGTTAGTTCATGTTATGTTTCTTCGTGTCATTTTTTTTCCCTTTGTGACTCTGTTTCAGAAGCCAGGCTCACAAGCATTAGCTCAAGCCCAAGTGTAGCCAGGAGTAGGCTGAGGCATTCTTCAGTTTAGCCTGAGAAAAGATCCCTTGCAGGCTGGCAAAGGCAAGTCCCAGAGCTGCAGAGAGCAGCAGCAGGAATAGAGGCCAAGCTGTCCGCGGTTCCTGCAGAGGGAGAACCTTGACAAGGAGTTGTGGGACTGACCATGCACAAAAGAGGAGGAAGAACAGGAAGAAGAAGAAGAAGAAGAAGAAGAAGAAGAGGAAGAAGAGGAAGAAGAGGTGAGTGGTACCGTGGCATCTCTTCCAAAGCGTGACATGTAGCGATGACGAGCAGACTTTTTGCCTTCCACAACTTGTTTGGCTGCTGTGCTTCTTGGGCAGGGATGCATGAGAAGCGCTCTGGTCCCTGCCAGGCGCTTGTGTTACCTGCAGGGAGAGCTGAGAAGTGGCAGCTGCGGCTGCCAGCATGGTGGAGCATGAGCAGCCGGCTCTCAGGCCAAATGGCCCAAAGAAATGGTGGCAAGGGGCGGTGCTGAGAACTGCAGAGGAAGGCAAAAAACCGCCGGGGACCAGTGCCAATGTGCCCCGGGGGAAAAAGTTCCTTGCTGAGCCCAGTGCTGGCCATGGGCTGTTCCCTGAGCATGTGAGCCAGACCTGGCTCCTTGTCCCACAGGCTGCTCATGCTTCCCAGGTGCTGCCCAAGCCCTATCCTCCCTTGAGCTGGAGCTATCTGGCGGACTTGCCAGAGTGCCCAAGTGCCTCTGAGCTGATAGACCTTGTGGGCAAGAATCCTTGCTGTCCCTGTGTAGGACACCGGTGGGTGTTCCAAAGCACTGCAAGCCCTTGCAAGCCCTTGCAAGCCCTCGACATCCTATCTCTTACGACTCCTGAGCGTTGCTCTGTAGGAGATGAGGATGGTGAGCTGTGCAGTGCTCCTCAAGAAGGAATTGCCTTGGTCTTGCCACTGCTATCTAGTTGAAAAGGATTTGCATCCATGAGCCGAGCTTGGAAGGTGGCCCTGCCAGCAGATTGTCTTGCAGCGGAGAACCTCCAGCAGCCTCATGCAAGGTTTTCTTCCCTCAGCCCCTGGCCTGTGATTCCAGCAGCTCCTCAAGTGCTTCCTGTCAGATGTGCTGGGGCTGCCCCCGGGCCAGCTCTGGCAGTGGACACGGGAGGCTGCTCCTCTGGATCCTGTGTGGGGCCTGGTGACCACTGCGTTGCCGGGTGCTGGCATTGTGACATGGGGCTGACACAGCCGCATATGTGCAGCCCTTTGGAGGAAGCCTTTGGGGTGCTGGCTCCAAATCAGTCCCAGTACCTACAAAACAGGGGAGTAAGCAACCTAATAGAGTGCCTTTTTTGCAAAAAGACAGTGTGGATTTGTTGCCAGTGCAGCCTTACTTCCAGTAGCAATACTGCCTGTAGTATCATATATGGAGGCCTCAGGGCTCGCTCAGGGCTTGTCACGCAGAACTGCAGGCCTGACAGAGCAGAACTGCTCTCCTCTCCTCTCCTCTCCTCTCCACTCCTGTGCGCCAGTCCAATATCTAAGAGACTGTTTGCCTGAAAGGACAGAGGCGTTTCACTTCCAAAATCAGTTTCAAGGACACAGAACACAATGAATTTTATTTGATTTTGTTGTTAATTTATTCATTTTCTTGATTTTATGTTAATTCATGTGATGTTTCTTCGTGTCATTTTTTTTCCCTTTGTGACTCTGTTTCAGAACCCAGGCTCACAAGCATTAGCTCAAGCCCAAGTGTAGCCAGGAGTAGGCTGAGGCATTCTTCAGTTTAGCCTGAGAAAAGATCCCTTGCAGGCTGGCAAAGGCAAGTCCCAGAGCTGCAGAGAGCAGCAGCAGGAATAGAGGCCAAGCTGTCCGCGGTTCCTGCAGAGGGAGAACCTTGACAAGGACTTGTGGGACTGACCATGCACAAAAGAGGAGGAAGAAGAAGAAGAAGAAGAAGAAGAGGAAGAAGAGGAAAAAGAGGAAGAAGAGGAAGAAGAGGAAGAAGAGGTGAGTGGTACCGTGGCATCTCTTCCAAAGCGTGACATGTAGCGATGACGAGCAGACTTTTTGCCTTCCACAACTTGTTTGGCTGCTCTGCTTCTTGGCCAGGGATGCATGAGAAGCGCTCTGGTCCCTGCCAGGCGCTTGTGTTACCTGCAGGGAGAGCTGAGAAGTGGCAGCTGCGGCTGCCAGCATGGTGGAGCATGAGCAGCCGGCTCCCAGGCCAAATGGCCCAAAGAAATGGTGGCAAGGGGCCGTGCTGAGAACTGCAGAGGAAGGCAAAAAACCGCCGGGGACCAGTGCCAATGTGCCCCGGGGGAAAAAGTTCCTTGCTGAGCCCAGTGCTGGCCATGGGCTGTTCCCTGAGCATGTGAGCCAGACCTGGCTCCTTGTCCCACAGGCTGCTCATGCTTCCCAGGAGCTGCCCAAGCCCTATCCTCCCTTGAGCTGGAGCTATGTCGTGGACTTGCAAGAATGACCAACTGCCTCTGAGCTGATAGACCTTGTGGGCAAGAATCCTTGCTGTCCCTGTGTAGGACACCAGTGGGTGTTCCAAACCACTGCAAGCCCTTGCAAGCCCTTGCAAGCCCTCGACATCCTATCTCTTACGGCTCCTGAGCGTTGCTGTGTAGGAGATGAGGATGGTGAGCTGTGCAGTGCTCCTCAAGAAGGAATTGCCTTGGTCTTGCCACTGCTATCCAGTTGAAAAGGATTTGCATCCATGAGCCGAGCTTGGAAGGTGGCCCTGCCAGCAGATTGTCTTGCAGCGGAGAACCTCCAGCAGCCTCATGCAAGGTTTTCTTCCCTCAGCCCCTGGCCTGTGATTCCAGCAGCTCCTCAAGTGCTTCCTGTCAGATGTGCTGGGGCTGCCCCCGGGCCAGCTCTGGCAGTGGACACGGGAGGCTGCTCCTCTGGATCCTGCGTGGGGCCTGGTGACCACTGCGTTGCCGGGTGCTGGCATTGTGACATGGGGCTGACACAGCCGCATATGTGCAGCCCTTTGGAGGAAGCCTTTGGGGTGCTGGCTCCAAATCAGTCCCTGTAGCTACAAAATAGGGGAATAAGCAACCTCATAGAGTCCCTTTTTTGCAAAAAGACAGTGTGGATTTGTTGCCAGTGCAGCCTTCCTTCCAGTAGCAATACTGCCTGTAGTATCATGTATGGAGGCCTCAGGGCTCGCTCAGGGCTTGTCACGCAGAACTGCAGGCCTGACAGAGCAGAACTGCTCTCCTCTCCTCTCCTCTCCTCTCCTCTCCTCTCCTCTCCTCTCCTCTCCTCTCCTCTCCTCTCCTCTCCTCTCCTCTCCTCTCCTCTCCTCTCCTCTCCTCTCCTCTCCTCTCTTCTCCTCTCCTCTCCTCTCCTCTCCTCTCCTCTCCTCTTCTCTACTGTCCGCCAGTCCAATATCTAAGAGACTGTTTGCCTGAAAGGACAGAGGCGTTTCACTTCCAAAATCAGTTTCAAGGACACAGAACACAATGAATTTTATTTTATTTTGTTGTTAATTTATTAATTTTCTTGATTTTATGTTAGTTCATGTTATGTTTCTTTGTGTCATTTTTTTTCCCTTTGTGACTCTGTTTCAGAACCCAGGCTCACAAGCATTAGCTCAAGCCCAAGTGTAGCCAGGAGTAGGCTGAGGCATTCTTCAGTTTAGCCTGAGAAAAGATCCCTTGCAGGCTGGCAAAGGCAAGTCCCAGAGCTGCAGAGAGCAGCAGCAGGAATAGAGGCCAAGCTGTCCGCGGTTCCTGCAGAGGGAGAACCTTGACAAGGAGTTGTGGGACTGACCATGCACAAAAGAGGAGGAAGAAAAAGAAGAAGAAGAAGAAGAAGAAGAAGAAGAAGTAGAGGAAGAAGAGGAAGAAGAGGTGAGTGGTACCGTGGCATCTCTTCCAAAGCGTGACATGTAGCGATGACGAGCAGACTTTTTGCCTTCCACAACTTGTTTGGCTGCTTTGCTTCTTGGCCAGGGATGCATGAGAAGCGCTCTGGTCCCTGCCAGGTGCTTGTGTTAGCTGCAGGGAGAGCTGAGAAGTGGCAGCTGCGGCTGGCAGCATGGTGGAGCATGAGCAGCCGGCTCCCAGGCCAAATGGCCCAAAGAAATGGTGGCAAGGGGCGGTGCTGAGAACTGCAGAGGAAGGCAAAAAACCGCCGGGGACCAGTGCCAATGTGCCCCGGGGGAAGAAGTTCCTTGCTGAGCCCAGTGCTGGCCATGGGCTGTTCCCTGAGCATGTGAGCCAGACCTGGCTCCTTGTCCCACAGGCTGCTCATGCTTCCCAGGAGCTGCCCAAGCCCTATCCTCCCTTGAGCTGGAGCTATGTCGTGGACTTGCCAGAGTGCCCAACTGCCTCTGAGCTGATAGACCTTGTGGGCAAG
The DNA here is from genome assembly GCF_036013445.1 of Caloenas nicobarica. Classification (NCBI taxonomy): domain Eukaryota; kingdom Metazoa; phylum Chordata; class Aves; order Columbiformes; family Columbidae; genus Caloenas; species Caloenas nicobarica. Next base: position 449,704 of record NW_027017726.1, on the reverse strand, counting down.
AATCCTTGCTGTCCCTGTGTAGGACACCAGTGGGTGTTCCAAAGCACTGCAAGCCCTTGCAAGCCCTTGCAAGCCCTCGACATCCTATCTCTTACGGCTCCTGAGCGTTGCTGTGTAGGAGATGAGGATGGTGAGCTGTGCAGTGCTCCTCAAGAAGGAATTGCCTTGGTCTTGCCACTGCTATCCAGTTGAAAAGGATTTGCATCCATGAGCCGAGCTTGCAAGGTGGCCCCGCCAGCATATTGTCTTGCAGCGGAGAACCTCCAGCAGCCTCATGCAAGGTTTTCTTCCCTCAGCCCCTGGCCTGTGATTCCAGCAGCTCCTCAAGTGCTTCCTGTCAGATGTGCTGGGGCTGCCCCCGGGCCAGCTCTGGCAGTGGACACGGGAGGCTGCTCCTCTGGATCCTGCATGGGGCCTCGTGACCACTGTGTTGCCGGGTGCTGGCATTGTGACATGGGGCTGACACAGCCGCATATGTGCAGCCCTTTGGAGGAAGCCTTTGGGGTGCTGGCTCCAAATCAGTCCCTGTACCTACAAAACAGGGGAGTAAGCAACCTAATAGAGTCCCTTTTTTGCAAAAAGACAGTGTGGATTTGTTGCCAGTGCAGCCTTACTTCCAGTAGCAATACTGCCTGTAGTATCATGTATGGAGGCCTCAGGGCTCGCTCAGGGCTTGTCACGCAGAACTGCAGGCCTGACAGAGCAGAACTGCTCTCCTCTCCTCTCCTCTCCTCTCCTCTCCTCTCCTCTCCTCTCCTCTCCTCTCCTCTTCTCTTCTCTCCTGTCCGCCAGTCCAATATCTAAGAGACTGTTTGCTTGAAAGGACAGAGGTGTTTCAGTTCCAAAATCAATTTCAAGGACACATAACACAATGAATTTTATTTTATTTTGTTGTTAATTTATTAATTTTCTTGATTTTATGTTAGTTCATGTTATGTTTCTTCGTATCATTTTTTTTCCCTTTGTGACTCTGTTTCAGAACCCAGGCTCACAAGCATTAGCTCAAGCCCAAGTGTAGCCAGGAGTAGGCTGAGGCATTCTTCAGTTTAGCCTGAGAAAAGATCCCTTGCAGGCTGGCAAAGGCAAGTCCCAGAGCTGCAGAGAGCAGCAGCAGGAATAGAGGCCAAGCTGACCGCGGTTCCTGCAGAGGGAGAACCTTGACAAGGAGTTGTGGGACTGACCATGCACAAAAGAGGAGGAAGAAGAAGAAGAAGAAGAAGAAGAAGAGGAAGAAGAGGAAGAAGAGGAAGAAGAGGAAGAAGAGGAAGAAGAGGTGAGTGGTACCGTGGCATCTCTTCCAAAGCGTGACATGTAGCGATGACGAGCAGACTTTTTGCCTTCCACAACTTGTTTGGCTGCTGTGCTACTTGGGCAGGGATGCATGAGAAGCGCTCTGGTCCCTGCCAGGCGCTTGTGTTACCTGCAGGGAGAGCTGAGAAGTGGCAGCTGCGGCTGCCAGCATGGTGGAGCATGAGCAGCCGGCTCCCAGGCCAAATGGCCCAAAGAAATGGTGGCAAGGGGCGGTGCTGAGAACTGCAGAGGAAGGCAAAAAACCGCCGGGGACCAGTGCCAATGTGCCCCGGGGGAAAAAGTTCCTTGCTGAGCCCAGTGCTGGCCATGGGCTGTTCCCTGAGCATGTGAGCCAGACCTGGCTCCTTGTCCCACAGGCTGCTCATGCTTCCCAGGAGCTGCCCAAGCCCTATCCTCCCTTGAGCTGGAGCTATGTCGCGGACTTGCCAGAGTGCCCAAGTGCCTCTGAGCTGATAGACCTTGTGGGCAAGAATCCTTGCTGTCCCTGTGTAGGACACCAGTGGGTGTTCCAAAGCACTGCAAGCCCGTGCAAGCCCTTGCAAGCCCTCGACATCCTATCTCTTACGGCTCCTGAGCGTTGCTCTGTAGGAGATGAGGATGGTGAGCTCTGCAGTGCTCCTCAAGAAGGAATTGCCTTGGTCTTGCCACTGCTATCCAGTTGAAAAGGATTTGCATCCATGAGCCGAGCTTGGAAGGTGGCCCTGCCAGCACATTCTCTTGCAGCGGAGAACCTCCAGCAGCCTCATGCAAGGTTTTCTTCCCTCAGCCCCTGGCCTGTGATTCCAGCAGCTCCTCAAGTGCTTCCTGTCAGATGTGCTGGGGCTGCCCCCGGGCCAGCTCTGGCAGTGGACACGGGAGGCTGCTCCTCTGGATCCTGCGTGGGGCCTGGTGACCACTGCGTTGCCGGGTGCTGGCATTGTGACATGGGGGTGACACAGCCGCATATGTGCAGCCCTTTGGAGGAAGCCTTTGGGGTGCTGGCTCCAAATCAGTCCCTGTAGCTACAAAATAGGGAAGTAAGCAACCTAATAGAGTCCCTTTTTTGCAAAAAGACAGTGTGGATTTGTTGCCAGTGCAGCCTTCCTTCCAGTAGCAATACTGCCTGTAGTATCATGTATGGAGGCCTCAGGGCTCGCTCAGGGCTTGTCACGCAGAACTGCAGGCCTGACAGAGCAGAACTGCTCTCCTCTCCTCTCCTCTCCTCTCCTCTCCTTTCCTCTCCTCTCGTGTGCGCCAGTCCAATATCTAAGAGACTGTTTGCCTGAAAGGACAGAGGGGTTTCAGTTCCAAAATCAATTTTGATCAATTTTTGACCTTCCAAGCTCGGCTCATGGATGCAAATCCTTTTCAACTGGATAGCAGTGGCAAGACCAAGGCAATTCCTTCTTGAGGAGCACTGCAGAGCTCACCATCCTCATCTCCTACAGAGCAACGCTCAGGAGCCCTAAGAGATAGGATGTCGAGGGCTTGCAAGGGCTTGCAGTGCTTTGGAATACCCACTGGTGTCCTACACAGGGACAGCAAGGATTCTTGCCCACAAGGTCTATCAGCTCAGAGGCACTTGGGCACTCTGGCAAGTCCACCAGATAGCTCCAGCTCAAGGGAGGATAGGGCTTGGGCAGCGCCTGGGAAGCATGAGCAGCCTGTGGGACAAGGAGCCAGGTCTGGCTCACATGCTCAGGGAACAGCCCATGGCCAGCACTGGGCTCAGCAAGGAACTTTTTCCCCCGGGGCACATTGGCACTGGTCCCCGGCGGATTTTTGCCTTCCTCTGCAGTTCTCAGCACCGCCCCTTGCCACCATTTCTTTGGGCCATTTGGCCTGGGAGCCGGCTGCTCATGCTCCACCATGCTGCCAGCCGCAGCTGCCACTTCTCAGCTCTCGCTGCAGGTAACACAAGCACCTGGCAGGGACCAGAGCGCTTCTCATGCATCCCTGCCCAAGAAGCACAGCAGCCAAACAAGTTGTGGAAGTCAAAAAGTCTGCTCGTCATCGCTACATGTCACGCTTTGGAAGAGATGCCACGGTACCACTCACCTCTTCTTCCTCTTCTTCCTCTTCTTCCTCTTCTTCCTCTTCTTCCTCTTCTTCTTCTTCTTCTTCTTCCTCTTTTGTGCATGGTCAGTCCACAACTCCTTGTCAAGGTTCTCCCTCTGCAGGAACCGCGCACAGCTTGGCCTCTATTCCTGCTGCTGCTCTCTGCAGCTCTGGGACTTGCCTTTGCCAGCCTGCAAGGGATCTTTTCTCAGGCTAAACTGAAGAATGCCTCAGCCTACTCCTGGCTACACTTGGGCTTGAGCTAATGCTTGTGAGCCTGGGTTCTGAAACAGAGTCACAAAGGGAAAAAAAATGACACGAAGAAACATCACATGAATTAACATAAAATCAAGAAAATTAATAAATTAACAACAAAATAAAATAAAATTCATTGTGTTCTGTGTCCTTGAAATTGATTTTGGAACTGAAACCCCTCTGTCCTTTCAGGCAAACAGTCTCTTAGATATTGGACTGGCGGACAGGAGAGGAGAGGAGAGGAGAGGAGAGGAGAGGAGAGGAGAGGAGAGCAGTTCTGCTCTGTCAGGCCTGCAGTTCTGCGTGACAAGCCCTGAGCGAGCCCTGAGGCCTCCATACATGATACTACAGGCAGTATTGCTACTGGAAGGAAGGCTGCACTGGCAACAAATCCACACTGTCTTTTTGCAAAAAAGGGACTCTATTAGGTTGCTTACTCCCCTATTTTGTAGCTACAGGGACTGATTTGGAGCCAGCACCCTAAAGGCTTCCTCCAAATGGCTACACATATGCGGCTGTGTCACCCCCATGTCACAATGCCAGCACCCGGCAACGCAGTGGGCACCAGGCCCCACGCAGGATCCAGAGGAGCAGCCTCCCGTGTCCACTGCCAGAGCTGGCCCGCGGGCAGCCCCAGCACATCTCACAGGAAGCACTTGAGGAGCTGCTGGAATCACAGGCCAGGGGCTGAGGGAAGAAAACCTTGCATGAGGCTGCTGGAGGTTCTCCGCTGCAAGACAATCTGCTGGCAGGGCCACCTTCCAAGCTCGGCTCATGGATGCAAATCCTTTTCAACTGGATAGCAGTGGCAAGACCAAGGCAATTCCTTCTTGAGGAGCACTGCAGAGCTCACCATCCTCATCTCCTACACAGCAACGCTCAGGAGCCGTAAGACATAGGATGTCGAGGGCTTGCAAGGGCTTGCAAGGGCTTGCAGTGCTTTGGAACACCCACTGGTGTCCTACAGAGGGACAGCAAGGATTCTTGCCCACAAGGTCTATCAGCTCAGAGGCACTTGGGCACTCTGGCAAGTCCGCCAGATAGCTCCAGCTCAAGGGAGGATAGGGCTTGGGCAGCTCCTGGGAAGCATGAGCAGCCTGTGGGACAAGGAGCCAGGTCTGGCTCACATGCTCAGGGAACAGCCCATGGCCAGCACTGGGCTCAGCAAGGAACTTTTTCCCCCGGGGCACATTGGCACTGGTCCCCGGCAGTTTTTTGCCTTCCTCTGCAGTTCTCAGCACCGCCCCTTGCCACCATTTCTTTGGGCCATTTGGCCTGGGAGCCGGCTGCTCATGCTCCACCATGCTGGCAGCCGCAGCTGCCACTTCTCAGCTCTCCCTGCAGCTAACACAAGCGCCTGGCAGGGACCAGAGCGCTTCTCATGCATCCCCGCCCAAGAAGCACAGCAGCCAAACAAGTTTTGGAAGGCAAAAAGTCTGCTCGTCATCGCTACATGTCACGCTTCGGAAGAGATGCCACGGTACCACTCACCTCTTCTTCCTCTTCTTCCTCTTCTTCTTCTTCTTCTTCCTCCTCCTCCTCTTTTGTGCATGGTCAGTCCCACAAGTCCTTGTCAAGGTTCTCCCTCTGCAGGAACCGCGGACAGCTTGGCCTCTATTCCTGCTGCTGCTCTCTGCAGCTCTGGGACTTGCCTTTCCCAGCCTGCAAGGGATCTTTTCTCAGGCTAAACTGAAGAATGCCTCAGCCTACTCCTGGCTACACTTGGGCTTGAGCTAATGCTTGTGAGCCTGGGTTCTGAAACAGAGTCACAAAGGGAAAAAAAATGACACGAAGAAACATCACATGAATTAACATAAAATCAAGAAAATTACTAAATTAACAACAAAAAAAAATAAAATTCATTGTGTTATGTGTCCTTGAAATTGATTTTGGAACTGAAACCCCTCTGTCCTTTCAGGCAAACAGTCTCTTAGATATTGGACTGGCGGACAGGAGAGAAGTGGAGAGGAGAGGAGAGGAGAGGAGAGGAGAGGAGAGGAGAGGAGAGCAGTTCTGCTCTGTCTTGCCTGCAGTTCTGCGTGACAAGCCCTGAGCGAGCCCTGAGGCCTCCATACATGATACTACAGGCAGTATTGCTACTGGAAGGAAGGCTGCACTGGCAACAAATCCACACTGTCTTTTTGCAAAAAAGGGAGTCTATGAGGTTGCTTACTCCCCTATTTTGTAGCTACAGGGACTGATTTGGAGCCAGCACCCCAAAGGCTTCCTCCAAAGGGCTGCACATATGTGGCTGTGTCACCCCCATGTCACAATGCCAGCACCCGGCAACGCAGTGGTCACCAGGCCCCACGCAGGATCCAGAGGAGCAGCCTCCCGTGTCCACTGCCAGAGCTGGCCCGGGGGCAGCCCCAGCACATCTGACAGGAAGCACTTGAGGAGCTGCTGGAATCACAGGCCAGGGGCTGAGGGAAGAAAACCTTGCATGAGGCTGCTGGAGGTTCTCCGCTGCAAGACAATCTGCTGGCAGGGCCACCTTCCAAGCTCGGCTCATGGATGCAAATCCTTTTCAACTGGATAGCAGTGGCAAGACCAAGGCAATTCCTTCTTGAGGAGCACTGCAGAGCTCACCCTCTTCATCTCCTACAGAGCAACGCTCAGGAGCCGTAAGAGATAGGATGTTGAGGGCTTGCAAGGCCTTGCAAGGGCTTGCAGTGCTTTGGAACACCCACTGGTGTCCTACACAGGGACAGCAAGGATTCTTGCCCACAAGGTCTATCAGCTCAGAGGCACTTGGGCACTCTGGCAAGTCCGCCAGATAGCTCCAGCTCAAGGGAGGATAGGGCTTGGGCAGCTCCTGGCAAGCATGAGCAGCCTGTGGGACAAGGAGCCAGGTCTGGCTCACATGCTCAGGGAACAGCCCATGGCCAGCACTGGGCTCAGCAAGGAACTTTTTCCCCCGGGGCACATTGGCACTGGTCCCTGGCGGTTTTTTGCCCTCCTCTGCAGTTCTCAGCAGCGCCCCTTGCCACCATTTCTTTGGGCCATTTGGCCTGGGAGCCGGCTGCTCATGCTCCACCATGCTGCCAGCCGCAGCTGCCACTTCTCAGCTCTCCCTGCAGGTAACACAAGCGCCTGGCAGGGACCAGAGCGCTTCTCATGCATCCCTGCCCAAGAAGCACAGCAGCCAAACAAGTTGTGGAAGGCAAAAAGTCTGCTCGTCATCGCTACATGTCATGCTTTGGAAGAGATGCCACGGTACCACTCACCTCTTCTTCCTCTTCTTCCTCTTCTTCTTCCTCCTCCTCTTTTGTGCATGGTCAGTCCCACAACTCCTTGTCAAGGTTCTCCCTCTGCAGGAACCGCGGACAGCTTGGCCTCTATTCCTGCTGCTGCTCTCTGCAGCTCTGGGACTTGCCTTTGCCAGCCTGCAAGGGATCTTTTCTCAGGCTAAACTGAAGAATGCCTCAGCCTACTCCTGGCTACACTTGGGCTTGAGCTAATGCTTGTGAGCCTGGGTTCTGAAACAGAGTCACAAAGGGAAAAAAAATGACACGAAGAAACATCACATGAATTAACATAAAATCAAGAAAATTAAAAAATTAACAACAAAATAAAATAAAATTCATTGTGTTATGTGTCCTTGAAATTGATTTTGGAACTGAAACCCCTCTGTCCTTTCAGGCAAACAGTCTCTTAGATATTGGACTGGCGGACATGAGAGGAGAGGAGAGGAGAGGAGAGGAGAGGAGAGGAGAGGAGAGGAGAGGAGAGGAGAGCAGTTCTGCTCTGTCAGGCCTGCAGTTCTGCGTGACAAGCCCTGAGCGAGCCCTGAGGCCTCCATACATGATACCACAGGCAGTATTGCTACTGGAAGTAAGGCTGCACTGGCAACAAATCCACACTGTCTTTTTGCAAAAAAGGGACTCTATGAGGTTGCTTACTCCCCTATTTTGTAGCTACAGGGACTGATTTGGAGCCAGCACCCCAAAGGCTTCCTCCAAAGGGCTGCACATATGCGGCTGTGTCACCCCCATGTCACAATGCCAGCACCCGGCAACGCAGTGGTCACCAGGCCCCACGCAGGATCCAGAGGAGCAGCCTCCCGTGTCCACTGCCAGAGCTGGCCCGGGGGCAGCCCCAGCACATCTGACAGGAAGCACTTGAGGAGCTGCTGGAATCACAGGCCAGGGGCTGAGGGAAGAAAACCTTGCATGAGGCTGCTGGAGGTTCTCCGCTGCAAGAGAATGTACTGGCAGGGCCACCTTCCAAGCTCGGCTCATGGATGCAAATCCTTTTCAACTGGATAGCAGTGGCAAGACCAAGGCAATTCCTTCTTGAGGAGCACTACAGAGCTCACCATCCTCATCTCCTACACAGCAACGCTCAGGAGCCGTAAGAGATAGGATGTCGAGGGCTTGCAAGGGCTTGCAAGGGCTTGCAGTGCTTTGGAACACCCACTGGTGTCCTACACAGGGACAGCAAGGATTCTTGCCCACAAGGTCTATCAGCTCAGAGGCACTTGGGCACTCTGGCAAGTCCGCCAGATAGCTCCAGCTCAAGGGAGGATAGGGCTTGGGCAGCTCCTGGGAAGCATGAGCAGCCTGTGGGACAAGGAGCCAGGTCTGGCTCACATGCTCAGGGAACAGCCCATGGCCAGCACTGGGCTCAGCAAGGAACTTTTTCCCCCGGGGCTCATTGGCACTGGTCCCTGGCGGTTTTTTTGCCTTCCTCTGCAGTTCTCAGCACCGCCCCTTGCCACCATTTCTTTGGGCCATTTGGCCTGGGAGCCGGCTGCTCATGCTCCACCATGCTGGCAGCCGCAGCTGCCACTTCTCAGCTCTCCCTGCAGGTAACACAAGCGCCTGGCAGGGACCAGAGCGCTTCTCATGCATCCCTGCCCAAGAAGCACAGCAGCCAAACAAGTTGTGGAAGGCAAAAAGTCTGCTCGTCATCGCTACATGTCACGCTTTGGAAGAGATGCCACGGTACCACTCACCTCTTCTTCCTCTTCTTCCTCTTCTTCTTCTTCTTCTTCCTCCTCCTCCTCTTTTGTGCATGGTCAGTCCCACAACTCCTTGTCAAGGTTCTCCCTCTGCAGGAACCGCGGACAGCTTGGCCTCTATTCCTGCTGCTGCTCTCTGCAGCTCTGGGACTTGCCTTTGCCAGCCTGCAAGGGATCTTTTCTCAGGCTAAACTGAAGAATGCCTCAGCCTACTCCTGGCTACACTTGGGCTTGAGCTAATGCTTGTGAGCCTGGCTTCTGAAACAGAGTCACAAAGGGAAAAAAAATGACACGAAGAAACATCACATGAATTAACATCAAATCAAGAAAATTAAAAAATTAACAACAAAATAAAATAAAATTCATTGTGTTATGTGTCCTTGAAATTCATTTTGGAACTGAAACCCCTCTGTCCTTTCAGGCAAACAGTCTCTTAGATATTGGACTGGCGGACAGGAGAGAAGAGGAGAGGAGAGGAGAGAAGAGGAGAGGAGAGGAGAGGAGAGAAGAGGAGAGGAGAGGAGAGGAGAGGAGAGCAGTTCTGCTCTGTCAGGCCTGCAGTTATGCGTGACAAGCCCTGAGCGAGCCCTGAGGCCTACATACATGATACTACAGGCAGTATTGCTACTGGAAGTAAGGCTGCACTGGCAACAAATCCACACTGTCTTTTTGCAAAAAAGGGACTCTATTAGGTTGCTTACTCCCCTATTTTGTAGGTACAGGGACTTATTTGGAGCCAGCACCCCAAAGGCTTCCTCCAAAGGGCTGCACATATGCGGCTGTGTCAGCCCCATGTCACAATGCCAGCACCCGGCAACGCAGTGGTCACCAGGCCCCACGCAGGATTCAGAGGAGCAGCCTCCCGTGTCCACTGCCAGAGCTGGCCCGGGGGCAGCCCCAGCACATCTCACAGGAAGCACTTGAGGAGCTGCTGGAATCACAGGCCAGGGGCTGAGGGAAGAAAACCTTGCATGAGGCTGCTGGAGGTTCTCCGCTGCAAGACAATCTGCTGGCAGGGCCACCTTCCAAGCTCGGCTCATGGATGCAAATCCTTTTCAACTGGATAGCAGTGGCAAGACCAAGGCAATTCCTTCTTGAGGAGCACTGCACAGCTCACCATCCTCATCTCCTACAGAGCAACGCTCAGGAGCCATAAGAGATAGGATGTCGAGGGCTTGCAAGGGCTTGCAAGGGCTTGCAGTGCTTTGGAACACCCACTGGTGTCCTACACAGGGACAGCAAGGATTCTTGCCCACAAGGTCCATCAGCTCAGAGGCAGTTGGGCACTCTGGCAAGTCCGCGACATAGCTCCAGCTCAAGGGAGGATAGGGCTTGGGCAGCTCCTGGGAAGCATGAGCAGCCTGTGGGACAAGGAGCCAGGTCTGGCTCACATGCTCAGGGAACAGCCCATGGCCAGCACGGGGCTCAGCAAGGAACTTTTTCCCCCGGGGCACATTGGCACTGGTCCCCGGCGGTTTTTTGCCTTCCTCTGCAGTTCTCAGCACCGCCCCTTGCCACCATTTCTTTGGGCCATTTGGCCTGGGAGCCGGCTGCTCATGCTCCACCATGCTGGCAGCCGCAGCTGCCACTTCTCAGCTCTCCCTGCAGGTAACACAAGCGCCTGGCAGGGACCAGAGCGCTTCTCATGCATCCCTGCCCAAGAAGCACAGCAGCCAAACAAGTTGTGGAAGGCAAAAACTCTGCTCGTCATTGCTACATGTCACGCTTTGGAAGAGATGCCACGGTACCACTCACCTCTTCTTCCTCTTCTTCCTCTTCTTCTTCTTCTTCTTCTTCTTCTTCTTCCTCCTCTTTTGTGCATGGTCAGTCCCACAACTCCTTGTCAAGGTTCTCCCTCTGCAGGAACCGCGGACAGCTTGGCCTCTATTCCTGCTGCTGCTCTCTGCAGCTCTGGGACTTGCCTTTGCCAGCCTGCAAGGGATCTTTTCTCAGGCTAAACTGAAGAATGCCTCAGCCTACTCCTGGCTACACTTGGGCTTGAGCTAATGCTTGTGAGCCTGGCTTCTGAAACAGAGTCACAAAGGGAAAAAAAATGACACGAAGAAACATCACATGAATTAACATAAAATCAAGAAAATTAATAAATTAACAACAAAATAAAATAAAATTCATTGTGTTATGTGTCCTTGAAATTGATTTTGGAACTGAAACCCCTCTGTCCTTTCAGGCAAACAGTCTCTTAGATATTGGACTGGCGGACAGGAGAGAAGAGGAGAGGAGAGGAGAGGAGAGGAGAGCAGTTCTGCTCTGTCAGGCCTGCAGTTCTGCGTGACAAGCCCTGAGCGAGCCCTGAGGCCTCCATCCATGATACTACAGGCAGTATTGCTACTGGAAGTAAGGCTGCACTGGCAACAAATCCACACTGTCTTTTTGCAAAAAAGGGACTCTATTAGGTTGCTAACTCCCCTATTTTGCAGCTACAGGGACTGATTTGGAGCCAGCACCCCAAAGGCTTCCTCCAAAGGGCTGCACATATGCGGCTGTGTCACCCCCATGTCACAATGCCAGCACCCGGCAACGCAGTGGTCACCAGGCCCCATGCAGGATCCACAGGAGCAGCCTCCCGTGTCCACTGCCAGAGCTGGCCCGGGGGCAGCCCCAGCACATCTGACAGGAAGCACTTGAGGAGCTGCTGGAATCACAGGCCAGGGGCTGAGGGAAGAAAACCTTGCATGAGGCTGCTGGAGGTTCTCCGCTGCAAGAGAATGTGCTGGCAGGGCCACCTTCCAAGCTCGGCTCATGGATGCAAATCCTTTTCAACTGGATAGCAGTGGCAAGACCAAGGCAATTCCTTCTTGAGGAGCACTGCACAGCTCACCATCCTCATGTCCTACAGTGCAACGCCCAGGAGCCGTAAGAGATAGGATGTCGAGGGCTTGCAAGGGCTTGCAAGGGCTTGCAGTGCTTTGGAACACCCACTGGTGTCCTACACAGGGACAGCAAGGATTCTTGCCCACAAGCTCCATCAGCTCAGAGGCACTTGGGCACTCTGGCAAGTCCGCGACATAGCTCCAGCTCAAGGGAGGATAGGGCTTGGGCAGCTCCTGGGAAGCATGAGCAGCCTGTGGGACAAGGAGCCAGGTCTGGCTCACATGCTCAGGAAACAGCCCATGGCCAGCACTGGGCTCAGCAAGGAACTTTTTCCCCCGGGGCACATTGGCACTGGTCCCCGGCAGTTTTTTGCCTTCCTCTGCAGTTCTCAGCACCGCCCCTTGCCACCATTTCTTTGGGCCATTTGGCCTGGGAGCCGGCTGCTCATGCTCCACCATGCTGGCAGCCGCAGCTGCCACTTCTCAGCTCTCCCTGCAGCTAACACAAGCGCCTGGCAGGGACCAGAGCGCTTCTCATGCATCCCTGCCCAAGAAGCACAGCAGCCAAACAAGTTGTGGAAGGCAAAAAGTCTGCTCGTCATCGCTACATGTCACGCTTTGGAAGAGATGCCACGGTACCACTCACCTCTTCTTCCTCTTCTTCCTCTTCTTCTTCTTCTTCTTCCTCCTCCTCCTCTTTTGTGCATGGTCAGTCCCACAACTCCTTGTCAAGGTTCTCCCTCTGCAGGAACCGCGGACAGCTTGGCCTCTATTCCTGCTGCTGTTCTCTGCAGCTCTGGGACTTGCCTTTGCCAGCCTGCAAGGGATCTTTTCTCAGGCTAAACTGAAGAATGCCTCAGCCTACTCCTGGCTACACTTGGGCTTGAGCTAATGCTTGTGAGCCTGGCTTCTGAAACAGAGTCACAAAGGGAAAAAAAATGACACGAAGAAACATCACATGAATTAACATCAAATCAAGAAAATTAAAAAATTAACAACAAAATAAAATAAAATTCATTGTGTTATGTGTCCTTGAAATTCATTTTGGAACTGAAACCCCTCTGTCCTTTCAGGCAAACAGTCTCTTAGATATTGGACTGGCGGACAGGAGAGGAGAGGAGAGGAGAGGAGAGGAGAGGAGAGGAGAGGAGAGGAGAGGAGAGCAGCGGAGAGGAGAGGAGAGGAGAGGAGAGCAGTTCTGCTGTGTCAGGCCTGCAGTTCTGCGTGACAAGCCCTGAGCGAGCCCTGAGGCCTCCATACATGATACTACAGGCAGTATTGCTACTGGAAGGAAGGCTGCACTGGCAACAAATCCACACTGTCTTTTTGCAAAAAAGGGAGTCTATGAGGTTGCTTACTCCCCTATTTTGTAGCTACAGGGACTGATTTGGAGCCAGCACCCCAAAGGCTTCCTCCAAAGGGCTGCACATATGCGGCTGTGTCACCCCCATGTCACAATGCCAGCACCCGGCAACGCAGTGGTCACCAGGCCCCACGCAGGATCCAGAGGAGCAGCCTCCCGTGTCCACTGCCAGAGCTGGCCCGGGGGCAGCCCCAGCACATCTGACAGGAAGCACTTGAGGAGCTGCTGGAATCACAGGCCAGGGGCTGAGGGAAGAAAACCTTGCATGAGGCTGCTGGAGGTTCTCCGCTGCAAGACAATCTGCTGGCAGGGCCACCTTCCAAGCTCGGCTCATGGATGCAAATCCTTTTCAACTGGATAGCAGTGGCAAGACCAAGGCAATTCCTTCTTGAGGAGCACTACAGAGCTCACCATCCTCATCTCCTACACAGCAACGCTCAGGAGCCGTAAGAGATAGGATGTCGAGGGCTTGCAAGGGCTTGCAAGGGCTTGCAGTGCTTTGGAACACCCACTGGTGTCCTACACAGGGACAGCAAGGATTCTTGCCCACAAGGTCCATCAGCTCAGAGGCAGTTGGGCACTCTGGCAAGTCCGCGACATAGCTCCAGCTCAAGGGAGGATAGGGCTTGGGCAGCTCCTGGGAAGCATGAGCAGCCTGTGGGACAAGGAGCCAGGTCTGGCTCACATGCTCAGGGAACAGCCCATGGCCAGCACTGGGCTCAGCAAGGAACTTTTTCCCCCGGGGCACATCGGCACTGGTCCCCGGTGGTTTTTTGCCTTCCTCTGCAGTTCTCAGCACCGCCCCTTGCCACCATTTCTTTGGGCCATTTGGCCTGGGAGCCGGCTGCTCATGCTCCACCATGCTGGCAGCCGCAGCTGCCACTTCTCAGCTCTCCCTGCAGCTAACACAAGCGCCTGGCAGGGACCAGAGCGCTTCTCATGCATCCCTGCCCAAGAAGCACAGCAGCCAAACAAGTTGTGGAAGGCAAAAAGTCTGCTCGTCATTGCTACATGTCACGCTTTGGAAGAGATGCCACGGTACCACTCACCTCTTCTTCCTCTTCTTCCTCTTCTTCTTCTTCTTCTTCTTCTTCTTCTTCCTCCTCTTTTGTGCATGGTCAGTCCCACAACTCCTTGTCAAGGTTCTCCCTCTGCAGGAACCGCGGACAGCTTGGCCTCTATTCCTGCTGCTGCTCTCTGCAGCTCTGGGACTTGCCTTTGCCAGCCTGCAAGGGATCTTTCTCAGGCTAAACTGAAGAATGCCTCAGCCTACTCCTGGCTACACTTGGGCTTGAGCTAATGCTTGTGAGCCTGGGTTCTGAAACAGAGTCACAAAGGGAAAAAAAATGACACGAAGAAACATCACATGAATTAACATCAAATCAAGAAAATTAATAAATTAACAACAAAATAAAATAAAATTCATTGTGTTATGTGTCCTTGAAATTGATTTTGGAACTGAAACCCCTCTGTCCTTTCAGGCAAACAGTCTCTTAGATATTGGACTGGCGGACATGAGAGGAGAGGAGAGGAGAGGAGAGGAGAGAAGAGGAGAGGAGAGGAGAGGAGAGGAGAGCAGTTCTGCTCTGTCAGGCCTGCAGTTCTGCGTGACAAGCCCTGAGCGAGCCCTGAGGCCTCCATCCATGATACTACAGGCAGTATTGCTACTGGAAGTAAGGCTGCACTGGCAACAAATCCACACTGTCTTTTTGCAAAAAAGGGAGTCTATGAGGTTGCTAACTCCCCTATTTTGCAGCTACAGGGACTGATTTGGAGCCAGCACCCCAAAGGCTTCCTCCAAAGGGCTGCACATATGCGGCTGTGTCACCCCCATGTCACAATGCCAGCACCCGGCAACGCAGTGGTCACCAGGCCCCACGCAGGATCCAGAGGAGCAGCCTCCCGTGTCCACTGCCAGAGCTGGCCCGGGGGCAGCCCCAGCACATCTGACAGGAAGCACTTGAGGAGCTGCTGGAATCACAGGCCAGGGGCTGAGGGAAGAAAACCTTGCATGAGGCTGCTGGAGGTTCTCCGCTGCAAGAGAATGTGCTGGCAGGGCCACCTTCCAAGCTCGGCTCATGGATGCAAATCCTTTTCAACTGGATAGCAGTGGCAAGACCAAGGCAATTCCTTCTTGAGGAGCACTGCACAGCTCACCATCCTCATCTCCGACAGAGCAACGCCCAGGAGCCGTAAGAGATAGGATGTCGAGGGCTTGCAAGGGCTTGCAAGGGCTTGCAGTGCTTTGGAACACCCACTGGTGTCCTACACAGGGACAGCAAGGATTCTTGCCCACAAGCTCCATCAGCTCAGAGGCACTTGGGCACTCTGGCAAGTCCGCCAGATAGCTCCAGCTCAAGGGAGGATAGGGCTTGGGCAGCTCCTGGGAAGCATGAGCAGCCTGTGGGACAAGGAGCCAGGTCTGGCTCACATGCTCAGGAAACAGCCCATGGCCAGCACTGGGCTCAGCAAGGAACTTTTTCCCCCGGGGCACATTGGCACTGGTCCCCGGCAGTTTTTTGCCTTCGTCTGCAGTTCTCAGCACCGCCCCTTGCCACCATTTCTTTGGGCCATTTGGCCTGGGAGCCGGCTGCTCATGCTCCACCATGCTGGCAGCCGCAGCTGCCACTTCTCAGCTCTCCCTGCAGCTAACACAAGCGCCTGGCAGGGACCAGAGCGCTTCTCATGCATCCCTGCCCAAGAAGCACAGCAGCCAAACAAGTTGTGGAAGGCAAAAAGTCTGCTCGTCATTGCTACATGTCACGCTTTGGAAGAGATGCCACGGTACCACTCACCTCTTCTTCCTCTTCTTCCTCTTCTTCTTCTTCTTCTTCTTCTTCTTCTTCCTCCTCTTTTGTGCATGGTCAGTCCCACAACTCCTTGTCAAGGTTCTCCCTCTGCAGGAACCGCGGACAGCTTGGCCTCTATTCCTGCTGCTGCTCTCTGCAGCTCTGGGACTTGCCTTTGCCAGCCTGCAAGGGATCTTTTCTCAGGCTAAACTGAAGAATGCCTCAGCCTACTCCTGGCTACACTTGGGCTTGAGCTAATGCTTGTGAGCCTGGGTTCTGAAACAGAGTCACAAAGGGAAAAAAAATGACACGAAGAAACATCACATGAATTAACATCAAATCAAGAAAATTAATAAATTAACAACAAAATAAAATAAAATTCATTGTGTTATGTGTCCTTGAAATTGATTTTGGAACTGAAACCCCTCTGTCCTTTCAGGCAAACAGTCTCTTAGATATTGGACTGGCGGACAGGAGAGAAGAGGAGAGGAGAGGAGAGAAGAGGAGAGGAGAGGAGAGGAGAGGAGAGGAGAGGAGAGCAGTTCTGCTCTGTCAGGCCTGCAGTTCTGCGTGACAAGCCCTGAGCGAGCCCTGAGGCCTCCATCCATGATACTACAGGCAGTATTGCTACTGGAAGTAAGGCTGCACTGGCAACAAATCCACACTGTCTTTTTGCAAAAAAGGGAGTCTATGAGGTTGCTAACTCCCCTATTTTGCAGCTACAGGGACTGATTTGGAGCCAGCACCCCAAAGGCTTCCTCCAAAGGGCTGCACATATGCGGCTGTGTCACCCCCATGTCACAATGCCAGCACCCGGCAACGCAGTGGTCACCAGGCCCCACGCAGGATCCACAGGAGCAGCCTCCCGTGTCCACTGCCAGAGCTGGCCCGGGGGCAGCCCCAGCACATCTGACAGGAAGCACTTGAGGAGCTGCTGGAATCACAGGCCAGGGGCTGAGGGAAGAAAACCTTGCATGAGGCTGCTGGAGGTTCTCCGCTGCAAGAGAATGTGCTGGCAGGGCCACCTTCCAAGCTCGGCTCATGGATGCAAATCCTTTTCAACTGGATAGCAGTGGCAAGACCAAGGCAATTCCTTCTTGAGGAGCACTGCACAGCTCACCATCCTCATCTCCGACAGAGCAACGCCCAGGAGCCGTAAGAGATAGGATGTCGAGGGCTTGCAAGGGCTTGCAAGGGCTTGCAGTGCTTTGGAACACCCACTGGTGTCCTACACAGGGACAGCAAGGATTCTTGCCCACAAGCTCCATCAGCTCAGAGGCACTTGGGCACTCTGGCAAGTCCGCCAGATAGCTCCAGCTCAAGGGAGGATAGGGCTTGGGCAGCTCCTGGGAAGCATGAGCAGCCTGTGGGACAAGGAGCCAGGTCTGGCTCACATGCTCAGGAAACAGCCCATGGCCAGCACTGGGCTCAGCAAGGAACTTTTTCCCCCGGGGCACATTGGCACTGGTCCCCGGCAGTTTTTTGCCTTCGTCTGCAGTTCTCAGCACCGCCCCTTGCCACCATTTCTTTGGGCCATTTGGCCTGGGAGCCGGCTGCTCATGCTCCACCATGCTGGCAGCCGCAGCTGCCACTTCTCAGCTCTCCCTGCAGCTAACACAAGCGCCTGGCAGGGACCAGAGCGCTTCTCATGCATCCCTGCCCAAGAAGCACAGCAGCCAAACAAGTTGTGGAAGGCAAAAAGTCTGCTCGTCATTGCTACATGTCACGCTTTGGAAGAGATGCCACGGTACCACTCACCTCTTCTTCCTCTTCTTCCTCTTCTTCTTCTTCTTCTTCTTCTTCTTCTTCCTCCTCTTTTGTGCATGGTCAGTCCCACAACTCCTTGTCAAGGTTCTCCCTCTGCAGGAACCGCGGACAGCTTGGCCTCTATTCCTGCTGCTGCTCTCTGCAGCTCTGGGACTTGCCTTTGCCAGCCTGCAAGGGATCTTTTCTCAGGCTAAACTGAAGAATGCCTCAGCCTACTCCTGGCTACACTTGGGCTTGAGCTAATGCTTGTGAGCCTGGGTTCTGAAACAGAGTCACAAAGGGAAAAAAAATGACACGAAGAAACATCACATGAATTAACATCAAATCAAGAAAATTAATAAATTAACAACAAAATAAAATAAAATTCATTGTGTTATGTGTCCTTGAAATTGATTTTGGAACTGAAACCCCTCTGTCCTTTCAGGCAAACAGTCTCTTAGATATTGGACTGGCGGACAGGAGAGAAGAGGAGAGGAGAGGAGAGAAGAGGAGAGGAGAGGAGAGGAGAGGAGAGGAGAGGAGAGCAGTTCTGCTCTGTCAGGCCTGCAGTTCTGCGTGACAAGCCCTGAGCGAGCCCTGAGGCCTCCATCCATGATACTACAGGCAGTATTGCTACTGGAAGTAAGGCTGCACTGGCAACAAATCCACACTGTCTTTTTGCAAAAAAGGGAGTCTATGAGGTTGCTAACTCCCCTATTTTGCAGCTACAGGGACTGATTTGGAGCCAGCACCCCAAAGGCTTCCTCCAAAGGGCTGCACATATGCGGCTGTGTCACCCCCATGTCACAATGCCAGCACCCGGCAACGCAGTGGTCACCAGGCCCCACGCAGGATCCACAGGAGCAGCCTCCCGTGTCCACTGCCAGAGCTGGCCCGGGGGCAGCCCCAGCACATCTGACAGGAAGCACTTGAGGAGCTGCTGGAATCACAGGCCAGGGGCTGAGGGAAGAAAACCTTGCATGAGGCTGCTGGAGGTTCTCCGCTGCAAGAGAATGTGCTGGCAGGGCCACCTTCCAAGCTCGGCTCATGGATGCAAATCCTTTTCAACTGGATAGCAGTGGCAAGACCAAGGCAATTCCTTCTTGAGGAGCACTGCACAGCTCACCATCCTCATCTCCTACAGAGCAACGCCCAGGAGCCGTAAGAGATAGGATGTCGAGGGCTTGCAAGGGCTTGCAAGGGCTTGCAGTGCTTTGGAACACCCACTGGTGTCCTACACAGGGACAGCAAGGATTCTTGCCCACAAGCTCCATCAGCTCAGAGGCACTTGGGCACTCTGGCAAGTCCGCCAGATAGCTCCAGCTCAAGGGAGGATAGGGCTTGGGCAGCTCCTGGGAAGCATGAGCAGCCTGTGGGACAAGGAGCCAGGTCTGGCTCACATGCTCAGGAAACAGCCCATGGCCAGCACTGGGCTCAGCAAGGAACTTTTTCCCCCGGGGCACATTGGCACTGGTCCCCGGCAGTTTTTTGCCTTCCTCTGCAGTTCTCAGCACCGCCCCTTGCCACCATTTCTTTGGGCCATTTGGCCTGGGAGCCGGCTGCTCATGCTCCACCATGCTGCCAGCCGCAGCTGCCACTTCTCAGCTCTCCCTGCAGCTAACACAAGCGCCTGGCAGGGACCAGAGCGCTTCTCATGCATCCCTGCCCAAGAAGCACAGCAGCCAAACAAGTTGTGGAAGGCAAAAAGTCTGCTCGTCATTGCTACATGTCACGCTTTGGAAGAGATGCCACGGTACCACTCACCTCTTCTTCCTCTTCTTCCTCTTCTTCTTCTTCTTCTTCTTCTTCTTCTTCCTCCTCTTTTGTGCATGGTCAGTCCCACAACTCCTTGTCAAGGTTCTCCCTCTGCAGGAACCGCGCACAGCTTGGCCTCTATTCCTGCTGCTGCTCTCTGCAGCTCTGGGACTTGCCTTTGCCAGCCTGCAAGGGATCTTTTCTCAGGCTAAACTGAAGAATGCCTCAGCCTACTCCTGGCTACACTTGGGCTTGAGCTAATGCTTGTGAGCCTGGGTTCTGAAACAGAGTCACAAAGGGAAAAAAAATGACACGAAGAAACATCACATGAATTAACATCAAATCAAGTAAATTAATAAATTAACAACAAAATAAAATAAAATTCATTGTGTTATGTGTCCTTGAAATTGATTTTGGAACTGAAACCCCTCTGTCCTTTCAGGCAAACAGTCTCTTAGATATTGGACTGGCGGACAGGAGAGAAGAGGAGAGGAGAGGAGAGAAGAGGAGAGGAGAGGAGAGGAGAGGAGAGGAGAGCAGTTCTGCTCTGTCAGGCCTGCAGTTCTGCGTGACAAGCCCTGAGCGAGCCCTGAGGCCTCCATCCATGATACTACAGGCAGTATTGCTACTGGAAGTAAGGCTGCACTGGCAACAAATCCACACCGTCTTTTTGCAAAAAAGGGAGTCTATGAGGTTGCTAACTCCCCTATTTTGCAGCTACAGGGACTGATTTGGAGCCAGCACCCCAAAGGCTTCCTCCAAAGGGCTGCACATATGCCGCTGTGTCACCCCCATGTCACAATGCCAGCACCCGGCAACGCAGTGGTCACCAGGCCCCACGCAGGATCCACAGGAGCAGCCTCCCGTGTCCACTGCCAGAGCTGGCCCGGGGGCAGCCCCAGCACATCTGACAGGAAGCACTTGAGGAGCTGCTGGAATCACAGGCCAGGGGCTGAGGGAAGAAAACCTTGCATGAGGCTGCTGGAGGTTCTCCGCTGCAAGAGAATGTGCTGGCAGGGCCACCTTCCAAGCTCGGCTCATGGATGCAAATCCTTTTCAACTGGATAGCAGTGGCAAGACCAAGACAATTCCTTCTTGAGGAGCACTGCACAGCTCACCATCCTCATCTCCGACAGAGCAACGCTCAGGAGCCGTAAGAGATAGGATGTCGAGGGCTTGCAAGGGCTTGCAAGGGCTTGCAGTGCTTTGGAACACCCACTGGTGTCCTACATAGGGACAGCAAGGATTCTTGCCCACAAGGTCCATCAGCTCAGAGGCACTTGGGCACTCTGGCAAGTCCGCGACATAGCTCCAGCTCAAGGGAGGATAGGGCTTGGGCAGCTCCTGGGAAGCATGAGCAGCCTGTGGGACAAGGAGCCAGGTCTGGCTCACATGCTCAGGGAACAGCCCATGGCCAGCACTGGGCTCAGCAAGGAACTTTTTCCCCCGGGGCACATTGGCACTGGTCCCCGGCGGTTTTTTGCCTTCCTCTGCAGTTCTCAGCACCGCCCCTTGCCACCATTTCTTTGGGCCATTTGGCCTGGGAGCCGGCTACTCATGCTCCACCATGCTGGCAGCCGCAGCTGCCACTTCTCAGCTCTCCCTGCAGGTAACACAAGCGCCTGGCAGGGACCAGAGCGCTTCTCATGCATCCCTGCCCAAGAAGCACAGCAGCCAAACAAGTTGTGGAAGGCAAAAAGTCTGCTCGTCATTGCTACATGTCACGCTTTGGAAGAGATGCCACGGTACCACTCACCTCTTCTTCCTCTTCTTCCTCTTCTTCTTCTTCTTCTTCTTCTTCTTCTTCTTCCTCCTCTTTTGTGCATGGTCAGTCCCACAAGTCCTTGTCAAGGTTCTCCCTCTGCAGGAACCGCGGACAGCTTGGCCTCTATTCCTGCTGCTGCTCTCTGCAGCTCTGGGACTTGCCTTTGCCAGCCTGCAAGGGATCTTTTCTCAGGCTAAACTGAAGAATGCCTCAGCCTACTCCTGGCTACACTTGGGCTTGAGCTAATGCTTGTGAGCCTGGCTTCTGAAACAGAGTCACAAAGGGAAAAAAAATGACACGAAGAAACATCACATGAATTAACATAAAATCAAGAAAATTAATAAATTAACAACAAAATAAAATAAAATTCATTGCGTTATGTGTCCTTGAAATTGATTTTGGAACTGAAACCCCTCTGTCCTTTCAGGCAAACAGTCTCTTAGATATTTATACTGGCGGACAGGAGAGAAGAGGAGAGGAGAGGAGAGGAGAGGAGAGGAGAGGAGAGGAGAGGAGAGGAGAGGAGAGCAGTTCTGCTCTGTCAGGCCTGCAGTTCTGCGTGACAAGCCCTGAGCGAGCCCTGAGGCTTCCATCCATGATACTACAGGCAGTATTGCTACTGGAAGTAAGGCTGCACTGGCAACAAATCCACACTGTCTTTTTGCAAAAAAGGGAGTCTATGAGGTTGCTAACTCCCCTATTTTGCAGCTACAGGGACTGATTTGGAGCCAGCACCCCAAAGGCTTCCTCCAAAGGGCTGCACATATGCGGCTGTGTCACCCCCATGTCACAATGCCAGCACCCGGCAACGCAGTGGTCACCAGGCCCCACGCAGGATCCAGAGGAGCAGCCTCCCGTGTCCACTGCCAGAGCTGGCCCGGGGGCAGCCCCAGCACATCTCACAGGAAGCACTTGAGGAGCTGCTGGAATCACAGGCCAGGGGCTGAGGGAAGAAAACCTTGCATGAGGCTGCTGGAGGTTCTCCGCTGCAAGACAATCTGCTGGCAGGGCCACCTTCCAAGCTCGGCTCATGGATGCAAATCCTTTTCAACTGGATAGCAGTGGCAAGACCAAGGCAATTCCTTCTTGAGGAGCACTACAGAGCTCACCATCTTCATCTCCTACACAGCAACGCTCAGGAGCCGTAAGAGATAGGATGTCGAGGGCTTGCAAGGGCTTGCAAGGGCTTGCAGTGCTTTGGAACACCCACTGGTGTCCTACACAGGGACAGCAAGGATTCTTGCCCACAAGGTCTATCAGCTCAGAGGCACTTGGGCACTCTGGCAAGTCCGCCAGATAGCTCCAGCTCAAGGGAGGATAGGGCTTGGGCAGCTCCTGGGAAGCATGAGCAGCCTGTGGGACAAGGAGCCAGGTCTGGCTCACATGCTCAGGAAACAGCCCATGGCCAGCACTGGGCTCAGCAAGGAACTTTTTCCCCCGGGGCACATTGGCACTGGTCCCCGGCGGTTTTTTGCCTTCCTCTGCAGTTCTCAGCACCGTCCCTTGCCACCATTTCTTTGGGCCATTTGGCCTGGGAGCCGGCTGCTCATGCTCCACCATGCTGGCAGCTGCAGCTGCCACTTCTCAGCTCTCCCTGCAGGTAACACAAGCGCCTGGCAGGGACCAGAGCGCTTCTCATGCATCCCTGCCCAAGAAGCACAGCAGCCAAACAAGTTGTGGAAGGCAAAAAGTCTGCTCGTCATCGCTACATGTCACGCTTAGGAAGAGATGCCACGGTACCACTCACCTCTTCTTCCTCTTCTTCCTCTTCTTCTTCTTCTTCTTCTTCTTCTTCTTCTTCCTCCTCTTTTGTGCATGGTCAGTCCCACAAGTCCTTGTCAAGGTTCTCCCTCTGCAGGAACCGCGGACAGCTTGGCCTCTATTCCTGCTGCTGCTCTCTGCAGCTCTGGGACTTGCCTTTGCCAGCCTGCAAGGGATCTTTTCTCAGGCTAAACTGAAGAATGCCTCAGCCTACTCCTGGCTACACTTGGGCTTGAGCTAATGCTTGTGAGCCTGGCTTCTGAAACAGAGTCACAAAGGGAAAAAAAATGACACGAAGAAACATCACATGAATTAACATAAAATCAAGAAAATTAATAAATTAACAACAAAATAAAATAAAATTCATTGCGTTATGTGTCCTTGAAATTGATTTTGGAACTGAAACCCCTCTGTCCTTTCAGGCAAACAGTCTCTTAGATATTGGACTGGCGGACATGAGAGAAGAGGAGAGGAGAGGAGAGGAGAGGAGAGGAGAGGAGAGGAGAGGAGAGGAGAGGAGAGGAGAGGAGAGGAGAGGAGAGGAGAGCAGTTCTGCTCTGTCAGGCCTGCAGTTCTGCGTGACAAGCCCTGAGCGAGCCCTGAGGCCTCCATCCATGATACTACAGGCAGTATTGCTACTGGAAGTAAGGCTGCACTGGCAACAAATCCACACTGTCTTTTTGCAAAAAAGGGAGTCTATGAGGTTGCTAACTCCCCTATTTTGCAGCTACAGGGACTGATTTGGAGCCAGCACCCCAAAGGCTTCCTCCAAAGGGCTGCACATATGCGGCTGTGTCACCCCCATGTCACAATGCCAGCACCCGGCAACGCAGTGGTCACCAGGCCCCACGCAGGATCCAGAGGAGCAGCCTCCCGTGTCCACTGCCAGAGCTGGCCCGGGGGCAGCCCCAGCACATCTGACAGGAAGCACTTGAGGAGCTGCTGGAATCACAGGCCAGGGGCTGAGGGAAGAAAACCTTGCATGAGGCTGCTGGAGGTTCTCCGCTGCAAGACAATCTGCTGGCAGGGCCACCTTCCAAGCTCGGCTCATGGATGCAAATCCTTTTCAACTGGATAGCAGTGGCAAGACCAAGGCAATTCCTTCTTGAGGAGCACTACAGAGCTCACCATCTTCATCTCCTACACAGCAACGCTCAGGAGCCGTAAGAGATAGGATGTCGAGGGCTTGCAAGGGCTTGCAAGGGCTTGCAGTGCTTTGGAACACCCACTGGTGTCCTACACAGGGACAGCAAGGATTCTTGCCCACAAGGTCTATCAGCTCAGAGGCACTTGGGCACTCTGGCAAGTCCGTGACATAGCTCCAGCTCAAGGGAGGATAGGGCTTGGGCAGCTCCTGGGAAGCATGAGCAGCCTGTGGGACAAGGAGCCAGGTCTGGCTCACATGCTCAGGAAACAGCCCATGGCCAGCACTGGGCTCAGCAAGGAACTTTTTCCCCCGGGGCACATTGGCACTGGTCCCCGGCGGTTTTTTGCCTTCCTCTGCACTTCTCAGCACCGTCCCTTGCCACCATTTCTTTGGGCCATTTGGCCTGGGAGCCGGCTGCTCATGCTCCACCATGCTGGCAGCCGCAGCTGCCACTTCTCAGCTCTCCCTGCAGCTAACACAAGCGCCTGGCAGGGACCAGAGCGCTTCTCATGCATCCCTGCCCAAGAAGCACAGCAGCCAAACAAGTTGTGGAAGGCAAAAAGTCTGCTCGTCATCGCTACATGTCACGCTTAGGAAGAGATGCCACGGTACCACTCACCTCTTCTTCCTCTTCTTCCTCTTCTTCTTCTTTTTCTTCTTCTTCTTCTTCTTCTTCTTCTTCTTCCTCCTCTTTTGTGCATGGTCAGTCCCACAACTCCTTGTCAAGGTTCTCCCTCTGCAGGAACCGCGGACAGCTTGGCCTCTATTCCTGCTGCTGCTCTCTGCAGCTCTGGGATTTGTCTTTGCCAGCCTGCAAGGGATCTTTTCTCAGGCTAAACTGAAGAATGCCTCAGCCTACTCCTGGCTACACTTGGGCTTGAGCTAATGCTTGTGAGCCTGGGTTCTGAAACAGAGTCACAAAGGGAAAAAAAATGACACGAAGAAACATCACATGAATTAACATCAAATCAAGAAAATTACTAAATTAACAACAAAATAAAATAAAATTCATTGCGTTATGTGTCCTTGAAATTGATTTTGGAACTGAAACCCCTCTGTCCTTTCAGGCAAACAGTCTCTTAGATATTTATACTGGCGGACAGGAGAGAAGAGGAGAGGAGAGGAGAGGAGAGGAGAGGAGAGGAGAGCAGTTCTGCTCTGTCAGGCCTGCAGTTCTGCGTGACAAGCCCTGAGCGAGCCCTGAGGCCTCCATACATGATACTACAGGCAGTATTGCTACTGGAAGTAAGGCTGCACTGGCAACAAATCCACACTGTCTTTTTGCAAAAAAGGGACTCTATTAGGTTGCTTACTCCCCTATTTTGTAGCTACAGGGACTGATTTGGAGCCAGCACCCCAAAGGCTTCCTCCAAAGGGCTGCACATATGCGGCTGTGTCACCCCCATGTCACAATGCCAGCACCCGGCAACGCAGTGGTCATGAGGCCCCACGCAGGGTCCAGAGAAGCAGCCTCCCGTGTCCACTGCCAGAACTGGCCCGGGGGCAGCCCCAGCACATCTCACAGGAAGCACTTGAGGAGCTGCTGGAATCACAGGCCAGGGGCTGAGGGAAGAAAACCTTGCACGAGGCTGCTGGAGGTTCTCCGCTGCAAGACAATCTGCTGGCAGGGCCACCTTCCAAGCTCGGCTCATGGATGCAAATCCTTTTCAACTGGATAGCAGTGGCAAGACCAAGGCAATTCCTTCTTGAGGAGCACTGCACAGCTCACCATCCTCATCTCCTACACAGCAACGCTCAGGAGCCCTAAGAGATAGGATGTTGAGGGCTTGCAAGGGCTTGCAAGGGCTTGCAGTGCTTTGGAACACCCACTGGTGTCCTACACAGGGACAGCAAGGATTCTTGCCCACAAGGTCTATCAGCTCAGAGGCACTTGGGCACTCTGGCAAGTCCGCCAGATAGCTCCAGCTCAAGGGAGGATAGGGCTTGGGCAGCTCCTGGGAAGCATGAGCAGCCTGTGGGACAAGGAGCCAGGTCTGGCTCACATGCTCAGGGAACAGCCCATGGCCAGCACTGGGCTCAGCAAGGAACTTTTTCCCCCGGGGCACATTGGCACTGGTCCCCGGCGGTTTTTTGCCTTCCTCTGCACTTCTCAGCACCGCCCCTTGCCACCATTTCTTTGGGCCATTTGGCCTGGGAGCCGGCTGCTCATGCTCCACCATGCTGGCAGCCGCAGCTGCCACTTCTCAGCTCTCCCTGCAGGTAACACAAGCGCCTGGCAGGGACCAGAGCGCTTCTCATGCATCCCTGCCCAAGAAGCACAGCAGCCAAACAAGTTGTGCAAGGCAAAAAGTCTGCTCGTCATTGCTACATGTCACGCTTTGGAAGAGATGCCACGGTACCACTCACCTCTTCTTCCTCTTCTTCCTCTTCTTCTTCCTCCTCCTCTTTTGTGCATGGTCAGTCCCACAACTCCTTGTCAAGGTTCTCCCTCTGCAGGAACCGCGGACAGCTTGGCCTCTATTCCTGCTGCTGCTCTCTGCAGCTCTGGGACTTGCCTTTGCCAGCCTGCAAGGGATCTTTTCTCAGGCTAAACTGAAGAATGCCTCAGCCTACTCCTGGCTACACTTGGGCTTGAGCTAATGCTTGTGAGCCTGGGTTCTGAAACAGAGTCACAAAGGGAAAAAAAATGACACGAAGAAACATCACATGAATTAACATCAAATCAAGAAAATTAATAAATTAACAACAAAATAAAATAAAATTCATTGTGTTATCTGTCCTTGAAATTGATTTTGGAACTGAAACCCCTCTGTCCTTTCAGGCAAACAGTCTCTTAGATATTGGACTGGCGGACATGAGAGGAGAGGAGAGGAGAGGAGAGGAGAGGAGAGGAGAGGAGAGGAGAGGAGAGGAGAGCAGTTCTGCTCTGTCAGGCCTGCAGTTCTGCATGACAAGCCCTGAGCGAGCCCTGAGGCCTCCATACATGATACTACAGGCAGTATTGCTACTGGAAGTAAGGCTGCACTGGCAACAAATCCACACTGTCTTTTTGCAAAAAAGGGACTCTATTAGGTTGCTTACTCCCCTATTTTGTAGCTACAGGGACTGATTTGGAGCCAGCACCCCAAAGGCTTCCTCCAAAGGGCTGCACATATGCGGCTGTGTCACCCCCATGTCACAATGCCAGCACCCGGCAACGCAGTGGTCACCAGGCCCCACGCAGGATCCAGAGGAGCAGCCTCCCGTGTCCACTGCCAGAGCTGGCCCGGGGGCAGCCCCAGCACATCTGACAGGAAGCACTTGAGGAGCTGCTGGAATCACAGGCCAGGGGCTGAGGGAAGAAAACCTTGCATGAGGCTGCTGGAGGTTCTCCGCTGCAAGACAATCTGCTGGCAGGGCCACCTTCCAAGCTCGGCTCATGGATGCAAATCCTTTTCAACTGGATAGCAGTGGCAAGACCAAGGCAATTCCTTCTTGAGGAGCACTACAGAGCTCACCATCCTCATCTCCTACACAGCAACGCTCAGGAGCCGTAAGAGATAGGATGTCGAGGGCTTGCAAGGGCTTGCAAGGGCTTGCAGTGCTTTGGAACACCCACTGGTGTCCTACACAGGGACAGCAAGGATTCTTGCCCACAAGGTCTATCAGCTCAGAGGCACTTGGGCACTCTGGCAAGTCCGTGACATAGCTCCAGCTCAAGGGAGGATAGGGCTTGGGCAGCTCCTGGGAAGCATGAGCAGCCTGTGGGACAAGGAGCCAGGTCTGGCTCACATGCTCAGGAAACAGCCCAGGCCAGCACTGGGCTCAGCAAGGAACTTTTTCCCCCGGGGCACATTGGCACTGGTCCCCGGCGGTTTTTTGCCTTCCTCTGCAGTTCTCAGCACCGTCCCTTGCCACCATTTCTTTGGGCCATTTGGCCTGGGAGCCGGCTGCTCATGCTCCACCATGCTGGCAGCCGCAGCTGCCACTTCTCAGCTCTCCCTGCAGCTAACACAAGCGCCTGGCAGGGACCAGAGCGCTTCTCATGCATCCCTGCCCAAGAAGCACAGCAGCCAAACAAGTTGTGGAAGGCAAAAAGTCTGCTCGTCATTGCTACATGTCACGCTTTGGAAGAGATGCCACGGTACCACTCACCTCTTCTTCCTCTTCTTCCTCTTCTTCTTCTTCTTCTTCTTCTTCTTCTTCCTCCTCTTTTGTGCATGGTCAGTCCCACAACTCCTTGTCAAGGTTCTCCCTCTGCAGGAACCGCGGACAGCTTGGCCTCTATTCCTGCTGCTGCTCTCTGCAGCTCTGGGATTTGTCTTTGCCAGCCTGCAAGGGATCTTTTCTCAGGCTAAACTGAAGAATGCCTCAGCCTACTCCTGGCTACACTTGGGCTTGAGCTAATGCTTGTGAGCCTGGGTTCTGAAACAGAGTCACAAAGGGAAAAAAAATGACACGAAGAAACATCACATGAATTAACATCAAATCAAGAAAATTACTAAATTAACAACAAAATAAAATAAAATTCATTGCGTTATGTGTCCTTGAAATTGATTTTGGAACTGAAACCCCTCTGTCCTTTCAGGCAAACAGTCTCTTAGATATTTATACTGGCGGACAGGAGAGAAGAGGAGAGGAGAGGAGAGGAGAGGAGAGGAGAGGAGAGCAGTTCTGCTCTGTCAGGCCTGCAGTTCTGCGTGACAAGCCCTGAGCGAGCCCTGAGGCCTCCATACATGATACTACAGGCAGTATTGCTACTGGAAGTAAGGCTGCACTGGCAACAAATCCACACTGTCTTTTTGCAAAAAAGGGACTCTATGAGGTTGCTTACTCCCCTATTTTGTAGCTACAGGGACTGATTTGGAGCCAGCACCCCAAAGGCTTCCTCCAAAGGGCTGCACATATGCGGCTGTGTCACCCCCATGTCACAATGCCAGCACCCGGCAACGCAGTGGTCATGAGGCCCCACGCAGGGTCCAGAGAAGCAGCCTCCCGTGTCCACTGCCAGAACTGGCCCGGGGGCAGCCCCAGCACATCTCACAGGAAGCACTTGAGGAGCTGCTGGAATCACAGGCCAGGGGCTGAGGGAAGAAAACCTTGCACGAGGCTGCTGGAGGTTCTCCGCTGCAAGACAATCTGCTGGCAGGGCCACCTTCCAAGCTCGGCTCATGGATGCAAATCCTTTTCAACTGGATAGCAGTGGCAAGACCAAGGCAATTCCTTCTTGAGGAGCACTGCACAGCTCACCATCCTCATCTCCTACACAGCAACGCTCAGGAGCCCTAAGAGATAGGATGTTGAGGGCTTGCAAGGGCTTGCAAGGGCTTGCAGTGCTTTGGAACACCCACTGGTGTCCTACACAGGGACAGCAAGGATTCTTGCCCACAAGGTCTATCAGCTCAGAGGCACTTGGGCACTCTGGCAAGTCCGCCAGATAGCTCCAGCTCAAGGGAGGATAGGGCTTGGGCAGCTCCTGGGAAGCATGAGCAGCCTGTGGGACAAGGAGCCAGGTCTGGCTCACATGCTCAGGGAACAGCCCATGGCCAGCACTGGGCTCAGCAAGGAACTTTTTCCCCCGGGGCACATTGGCACTGGTCCCCGGCGGTTTTTTGCCTTCCTCTGCACTTCTCAGCACCGCCCCTTGCCACCATTTCTTTGGGCCATTTGGCCTGGGAGCCGGCTGCTCATGCTCCACCATGCTGGCAGCCGCAGCTGCCACTTCTCAGCTCTCCCTGCAGCTAACACAAGCGCCTGGCAGGGACCAGAGCGCTTCTCATGCATCCCTGCCCAAGAAGCACAGCAGCCAAACAAGTTGTGCAAGGCAAAAAGTCTGCTCGTCATTGCTACATGTCACGCTTTGGAAGAGATGCCACGGTACCACTCACCTCTTCTTCCTCTTCTTCCTCTTCTTCTTCCTCCTCCTCTTTTGTGCATGGTCAGTCCCACAACTCCTTGTCAAGGTTCTCCCTCTGCAGGAACCGCGGACAGCTTGGCCTCTATTCCTGCTGCTGCTCTCTGCAGCTCTGGGACTTGCCTTTGCCAGCCTGCAAGGGATCTTTTCTCAGGCTAAACTGAAGAATGCCTCAGCCTACTCCTGGCTACACTTGGGCTTGAGCTAATGCTTGTGAGCCTGGGTTCTGAAACAGAGTCACAAAGGGAAAAAAAATGACACGAAGAAACATCACATGAATTAACATCAAATCAAGAAAATTAATAAATTAACAACAAAATAAAATAAAATTCATTGTGTTATCTGTCCTTGAAATTGATTTTGGAACTGAAACCCCTCTGTCCTTTCAGGCAAACAGTCTCTTAGATATTGGACTGGCGGACATGAGAGGAGAGGAGAGGAGAGGAGAGGAGAGGAGAGGAGAGGAGAGGAGAGGAGAGGAGAGGAGAGGAGAGCAGTTCTGCTCTGTCAGGCCTGCAGTTCTGCATGACAAGCCCTGAGCGAGCCCTGAGGCCTCCATACATGATACTACAGGCAGTATTGCTACTGGAAGTAAGGCTGCACTGGCAACAAATCCACACTGTCTTTTTGCAAAAAAGGGACTCTATGAGGTTGCTTACTCCCCTATTTTGTAGCTACAGGGACTGATTTGGAGCCAGCACCCCAAAGGCTTCCTCCAAAGGGCTGCACATATGCGGCTGTGTCACCCCCATGTCACAATGCCAGCACCCGGCAACGCAGTGGTCACCAGGCCCCACGCAGGATCCAGAGGAGCAGCCTCCCGTGTCCACTGCCAGAGCTGGCCCGGGGGCAGCCCCAGCACATCTGACAGGAAGCACTTGAGGAGCTGCTGGAATCACAGGCCAGGGGCTGAGGGAAGAAAACCTTGCATGAGGCTGCTGGAGGTTCTCCGCTGCAAGACAATCTGCTGGCAGGGCCACCTTCCAAGCTCGGCTCATGGATGCAAATCCTTTTCAACTGGATAGCAGTGGCAAGACCAAGGCAATTCCTTCTTGAGGAGCACTACAGAGCTCACCATCCTCATCTCCTACACAGCAACGCTCAGGAGCCGTAAGAGATAGGATGTCGAGGGCTTGCAAGGGCTTGCAAGGGCTTGCAGTGCTTTGGAACACCCACTGGTGTCCTACACAGGGACAGCAAGGATTCTTGCCCACAAGGTCTATCAGCTCAGAGGCACTTGGGCACTCTGGCAAGTCCGTGACATAGCTCCAGCTCAAGGGAGGATAGGGCTTGGGCAGCTCCTGGGAAGCATGAGCAGCCTGTGGGACAAGGAGCCAGGTCTGGCTCACATGCTCAGGGAACAGCCCAGGCCAGCACTGGGCTCAGCAAGGAACTTTTTCCCCCGGGGCACATTGGCACTGGTCCCCGGCGGTTTTTTGCCTTCCTCTGCAGTTCTCAGCACCGTCCCTTGCCACCATTTCTTTGGGCCATTTGGCCTGGGAGCCGGCTGCTCATGCTCCACCATGCTGGCAGCCGCAGCTGCCACTTCTCAGCTCTCCCTGCAGCTAACACAAGCGCCTGGCAGGGACCAGAGCGCTTCTCATGCATCCCTGCCCAAGAAGCACAGCAGCCAAACAAGTTGTGGAAGGCAAAAAGTCTGCTCGTCATTGCTACATGTCACGCTTTGGAAGAGATGCCACGGTACCACTCACCTCTTCTTCCTCTTCTTCCTCTTCTTCTTCTTCTTCTTCTTCTTCTTCTTCCTCCTCTTTTGTGCATGGTCAGTCCCACAACTCCTTGTCAAGGTTCTCCCTCTGCAGGAACCGCGGACAGCTTGGCCTCTATTCCTGCTGCTGCTCTCTGCAGCTCTGGGACTTGCCTTTGCCAGCCTGCAAGGGATCTTTTCTCAGGCTAAACTGAAGAATGCCTCAGCCTACTCCTGGCTACACTTGGGCTTGAGCTAATGCTTGTGAGCCTGGGTTCTGAAACAGAGTCACAAAGGGAAAAAAAATGACACGAAGAAACATCACATGAATTAACATCAAATCAAGAAAATTAATAAATTAACAACAAAATAAAATAAAATTCATTGTGTTATGTGTCCTTGAAATTGATTTTGGAACTGAAACCCCTCTGTCCTTTCAGGCAAACAGTCTCTTAGATATTGGACTGGCGGACAGGAGAGAAGAGGAGAGGAGAGGAGAGCAGAGCAGCGGAGAGGAGAGGAGAGAAGAGGAGAGGAGAGGAGAGGAGAGGAGAGCAGTTCTGCTCTGTCAGGCCTGCAGTTCTGCGTGACAAGCCCTGAGCGAGCCCTGAGGCCTCCATCCATGATACTACAGGCAGTATTGCTACTGGAAGTAAGGCTGCACTGGCAACAAATCCACACTGTCTTTTTGCAAAAAAGGGACTCTATGAGGTTGCTAACTCCCCTATTTTGCAGCTACAGGGACTGATTTGGAGCCAGCACCCCAAAGGCTTCCTCCAAAGGGCTGCACATATGCGGCTGTGTCACCCCCATGTCACAATGCCAGCACCCGGCAACGCAGTGGTCACCAGGCCCCACGCAGGATCCAGAGGAGCAGCCTCCCGTGTCCACTGCCAGAGCTGGCCCGGGGGCAGCCCCAGCACATCTCACAGGAAGCACTTGAGGAGCTGCTGGAATCACAGGCCAGGGGCTGAGGGAAGAAAACCTTGCATGAGGCTGCTGGAGGTTCTCCGCTGCAAGACAATCTGCTGGCAGGGCCACCTTCCAAGCTCGGCTCATGGATGCAAATCCTTTTCAACTGGATAGCAGTGGCAAGACCAAGGCAATTCCTTCTTGAGGAGCACTGCACAGCTCACCATCCTCATCTCCTACACAGCAACGCTCAGGAGCCGTAAGAGATAGGATGTCGAGGGCTTGCAAGGGCTTGCAAGGGCTTGCAGTGCTTTGGAACACCCACTGGTGTCCTACACAGGGACAGCAAGGATTCTTGCCCACAAGGTCTATCAGCTCAGAGGCACTTGGGCACTCTGGCAAGTCCGCCAGATAGCTCCAGCTCAAGGGAGGATAGGGCTTGCGCAGCTCCTGGGAAGCATGAGCAGCCTGTGGGACAAGGAGCCAGGTCTGGCTCACATGCTCAGGGAACAGCCCATGGCCAGCACTGGGCTCAGCAAGGAACTTTTTCCCCCGGGGCACATTGGCACTGGTCCCCGGCGGTTTTTTGCCTTCCTCTGCAGTTGTCAGCACCGCCCCTTGCCACCATTTCTTTGGGCCATTTGGCCTGGGAGCCGGCTGCTCATGCTCCACCATGCTGGCAGCCGCAGCTGCCACTTCTCAGCTCTCCCTGCAGGTAACACAAGTGCCTGGCAGGGACCAGAGCGCTTCTCATGCATCCCTGCCCAAGAAGCACAGCAGCCAAACAAGTTGTGGAAGGCAAAAAGTCTGCTCGTCATCGCTACATGTCACGCTTAGGAAGAGATGCCACGGTACCACTCACCTCTTCTTCCTCTTCTTCCTCTTCTTCTTCTTCTTCTTCTTCTTCTTCTTCTTCTTCCTCCTCTTTTGTGCATGGTCAGTCCCACAAGTCCTTGTCAAGGTTCTCCCTCTGCAGGAACCGCGCACAACTTGGCCTCTATTCCTGCTGCTGCTCTCTGCAGCTCTGGGATTTGTCTTTGCCAGCCTGCAAGGGATCTTTTCTCAGGCTAAACTGAAGAATGCCTCAGCCTACTCCTGGCTACACTTGGGCTTGAGCTAATGCTTGTGAGCCTGGGTTCTGAAACAGAGTCACAAAGGGAAAAAAAATGATACGAAGAAACATCACATGAATTAACATCAAATCAAGAAAATTAATAAATTAACAACAAAATAAAATAAAATTCATTGTGTTATGTGTCCTTGACATTGATTTTGGAACTGAAACCCCTCTGTCCTTTCAGGCAAACAGTCTCTTAGATACTGGACTGGCGGACAGGAGAGGAGAGGAGAGGAGTGGAGAGGAGAGGAGAGGAGAGGAGAGCAGTTCTGCTCTGTCAGGCCTGCAGTTCTGCGTGACAAGCCCTGAGCGAGCCCTGAGGCCTCCATACATGATACTACAGGCAGTATTGCTACTGGAAGTAAGGCTGCACTGGCAACAAATCCACACTGTCTTTTTGCAAAAAAGGGACTCTATGAGGTTGCTTACTCCCCTATTTTGTAGGTACAGGGACTGATTTGGAGCCAGCACCCCAAAGGCTTCCTCCAAAGGGCTGCACATATGCGGCTGTGTCACCCCCATGTCACAATGCCAGCACCCGGCAACGCAGTGGTCACCAGGCCCCACGCAGGATCCAGAGGAGCAGCCTCCCGTGTCCACTGCCAGAGCTGGCCCGGGGGCAGCCCCAGCACATCTGACAGGAAGCACTTGAGGAGCTGCTGGAATCACAGGCCAGGGGCTGAGGGAAGAA
Source organism: Caloenas nicobarica (assembly GCF_036013445.1). Taxonomy (NCBI): domain Eukaryota; kingdom Metazoa; phylum Chordata; class Aves; order Columbiformes; family Columbidae; genus Caloenas; species Caloenas nicobarica. Next base: position 415,702 of record NW_027017726.1, on the reverse strand, counting down.
AACCTTGCATGAGGCTGCTGGAGGTTCTCCGCTGCAAGACAAGCTGCTGGCAGGGCCACCTTCCAAGCTCGGCTCATGGATGCAAATCCTTTTCAACTGGATAGCAGTGGCAAGACCAAGGCAATTCCTTCTTGAGGAGCACTGCACAGCTCACCATCCTCATCTCCTACAGAGCAACGCTCAGGAGCCGTAAGAGATAGGATGTCGAGGGCTTGCAAGGGCTTGCAAGGGCTTGCAGTGCTTTGGAACACCCACTGGTGTCCTACACAGGGACAGCAAGGATTCTTGCCCACAAGGTCCATCAGCTCAGAGGCAGTTGGGCACTCTGGCAAGTCCGCGACGTAGCTCCAGCTCAAGGGAGGATAGGGCTTGGGCAGCTCCTGGGAAGCATGAGCAGCCTGTGGGACAAGGAGCCAGGTCTGGCTCACATGCTCAGGGAACAGCCCATGGCCAGCACTGGGCTCAGCAAGGAACTTTTTCCCCCGCGGCACATCGGCACTGGTCCCCGGCGGTTTTTTGCCTTCCTCTGCAGTTCTCAGCACCGCCCCTTGCCACCATTTCTTTGGGCCATTTGGCCTGGGAGCCGGCTGCTCATGCTCCACCATGCTGGCAGCCGCAGCTGCCACTTCTCAGCTCTCCCTGCAGCTAACACAAGCGCCTGGCAGGGACCAGAGCGCTTCTCATGCATCCCTGCCCAAGAAGCACAGCAGCCAAACAAGTTGTGGAAGGCAAAAAGTCTGCTCGTCATCGCTACATGTCACGCTTTGGAAGAGATGCCACGGTACCACTCACCTCTTCTTCCTCTTCTTCCTCTTCTTCTTCTTCTTCTTCTTCTTCTTCTTCCTCCTCTTTTGTGCATGGTCAGTCCCACAACTCCTTGTCAAGGTTCTCCCTCTGCAGGAACCGCGCACAGCTTGGCCTCTATTCCTGCTGCTGCTCTCTGCAGCTCTGGGACTTGCCTTTGCCAGCCTGCAAGGGATCTTTTCTCAGGCTAAACTGAAGAATGCCTCAGCCTACTCCTGGCTACACTTGGGCTTGAGCTAATGCTTGTGAGCCTGGGTTCTGAAACAGAGTCACAAAGGGAAAAAAAATGACACGAAGAAACATCACATGAATTAACATAAAATCAAGAAAATTAATAAATTAACAACAAAATAAAATAAAATTCATTGTGTTATGTGTCCTTGACATTGATTTTGGAACTGAAACCCCTCTGTCCTTTCAGGCAAACAGTCTCTTAGATATTGGACTGGCGGGCAGGAGAGAAGAGGAGAGGAGAGGAGAGGAGTGGAGAGGAGAGGAGAGGAGAGGAGAGCAGTTCTGCTCTGTCAGGCCTGCAGTTCTGCGTGACAAGCCCTGAGCGAGCCCTGAGGCCTCCAGACATGATACTACAGGCAGTATTGCTACTGGAAGTAAGGCTGCACTGGCAACAAATCCACACTGTCTTTTTGCAAAAAAGGGACTCTATTAGGTTGCTTACTCCCCTATTTTGTAGCTACAGGGACTGATTTGGAGCCAGCACCCCAAAGGCTTCCTCCAAAGGGCTGCACATATGTGGCTGTGTCACCCCCATGTCACAATGCCAGCACCCGGCAACGCAGTGGTCACCAGGCCCCACGCAGGATCCAGAGGAGCAGCCTCCCGTGTCCACTGCCAGAGCTGGCCCGGGGGCAGCCCCAGCACATCTGACAAGAAGCACTTGAGGAGCTGCTGGAATCACAGGCCAGGGGCTGAGGGAAGAAAACCTTGCATGAGGCTGCTGGAGGTTCTCCGCTGCAAGACAAGCTGCTGGCAGGGCCACCTTCCAAGCTCGGCTCATGGATGCAAATCCTTTTCAACTGGATAGCAGCGGCAAGACCAAGGCAATTCCTTCTTGAGGAGCACTGCAGAGGTCACCATCCTCATCTCCTACACAGCAACGCTCAGGAGCCGTAAGAGATAGGATGTCGAGGGCTTGCAAGGGCTTGCAAGGGCTTGCAAGGGCTTGCAGTGCTTTGGAACACCCACTGGTGTCCTACACAGGGACAGCAAGGATTCTTGCCCACAAGGTCTAGCAGCTCAGAGGCACTTGGGCACTCTGGCAAGTCCGCGACATAGCTCCAGCTCAAGGGAGGATAGGGCTTGGGCAGCTCCTGGGAAGCATGAGCAGCCTGTGGGACAAGGAGCCAGGTCTGGCTCACATGCTCAGGGAACAGCCCATGGCCAGCACTGGGCTCAGCAAGGAACATTTTCCCCCGGGGCACATTGGCACTGGTCCCCGGCGGTTTTTTGCCTTCCTCTGCAGTTGTCAGCACCGCCCCTTGCCACCATTTCTTTGGGCCATTTGGCCTGGGAGCCGGCTGCTCATGCTCCACCATGCTGCCAGCCGCAGCTGCCACTTCTCAGCTCTCCCTGCAGGGAACACAAGCGCCTGGCAGGGACCAGAGCGCTTCTCATGCATCCCTGCCCAAGAAGCACAGCAGCCAAACAAGTTGTGGAAGGCAAAAAGTCTGCTCGTCATCGCTACATGTCACGCTTTGGAAGACATGCCACGGTACCACTCACCTCTTCTTCCTCTTCTTCCTCGTCTTCTTCTTCTTCTTCTTCCTCTTCTTCTTCTTCTTCTTCTTCTTCTTCTTCTTCTTCTTCTTCCTCCTCCTCTTTTGTGCATGGTCAGTCCCACAACTCCTTGTCAAGGTTCTCCCTCTGCAGGAACCGCGGACAGCTTGGCCTCTATTCCTGCTGCTGCTCTCTGCAGCTCTGGGACTTGCCTTTGCCAGCCTGCAAGGGATCTTTTCTCAGGCTAAACTGAAGAATGCCTCAGCCTACTCCTGGCTACACTTGGGCTTGAGCTAATGCTTGTGAGCCTGGGTTCTGAAACAGAGTCACAAAGGGAAAAAAAATGACACGAAGAAACATAACATGAATTAACATCAAATCAAGAAAATTAATACATTAACAACAAAATAAAATAAAATTCATTGTGTTATCTGTCCTTGAAATTGATTTTGGAACTGAAACCCCTCTGTCCTTTCAGGCAAACAGTCTCTTAGATATTGGTCTGGCGGACAGGAGAGAAGAGAAGAGGAGAGGAGAGTAGAGGAGAGGAGAGGAGAGGAGAGGAGAGGAGAGGAGAGGAGAGGAGAGGAGAGGAGAGCAGTTCTGCTCTGTCAGGCCTGCAGTTCTGCGTGACAAGCCCTGAGCGAGCCCTGAGGCCTCCATACATGATACTACAGGCAGTATTGCTACTGGAAGTAAGGCTACACTGGCAACAAATCCACACTGTCTTTTTGCAAAAAAGGGACTCTATGAGGTTGCTTACTCCCCTATTTTGTAGCTACAGGGAGTGATTTGGAGCCAGCACCCCAAAGGCTTCCTCCAAAGGGCTGCACATATGCGGCTGTGTCACCCCCATGTCACAATGCCAGCACCCGGCAACGCAGTGGTCACCAGGCCCCACGCAGGATCCAGAGGAGCAGCCTCCCGTGTCCACTGCCAGAGCTGGCCCGGGGGCAGCCCCAGCACATCTGACAGGAAGCACTTGAGGAGCTGCTGGAATCACAGGCCAGGGGCTGAGGGAAGAAAACCTTGCATGAGGCTGCTGGAGGTTCTCCGCTGCAAGACAATCTGCTGGCAGGGCCACCTTCCAAGCTCGGCTCATGGATGCAAATCCTTTTCAACTGGATAGCAGTGGCAAGACCAAGGCAATTCCTTCTTGAGGAGCACTGCACAGCTCACCATCCTCATCTCCTACACAGCAACGCTCAGGAGCCGTAAGAGATAGGATGTCGAGGGCTTGCAAGGGCTTGCAAGGGCTTGCAGTGCTTTGGAACACCCACTGGTGTCCTACACAGGGACAGCAAGGATTCTTGCCCACAAGCTCCATCAGCTCAGAGGCACTTGGGCACTCTGGCAAGTCCGCGACATAGCTCCAGCTCAAGGGAGGATAGGGCTTGGGCAGCTCCTGGGAAGCATGAGCAGCCTGTGGGACAAGGAGCCAGGTCTGGCTCACATGCTCAGGGAACAGCCCATGGCCAGCACTGGGCTCAGCAAGGAACTTTTTCCCCCGGGGCACATTGGCACTGGTCCCCGGCGGTTTTTTGCCTTCCTCTGCAGTTCTCAGCACCGCCCCTTGCCACCATTTCTTTGGGCCATTTGGCCTGGGAGCCGGCTGCTCATGCTCCACCATGCTGGCAGCCGCAGCTGCCACTTCTCAGCTCTCCCTGCAGCTAACACAAGCGCCTGGCAGGGACCAGAGCGCTTCTCATGCATCCCTGCCCAAGAAGCACAGCAGCCAAACAAGTTGTGGAAGGCAAAAAGTCTGCTCGTCATCGCTACATGTCACGCTTTGGAAGAGATGCCACGGTACCACTCACCTCTTCTTCCTCTTCTTCCTCTTCTTCTTCTTCTTCTTCTTCTTCTTCTTCTTCTTCTTCCTCCTCCTCTTTTGTGCATGGTCAGTCCCACAACTCCTTGTCAAGGTTCTCCCTCTGCAGGAACCGCGGACAGCTTGGCCTCTATTCCTGCTGCTGCTCTCTGCAGCTCTGGGACTTGCCTTTGCCAGCCTGCAAGGGATCTTTTCTCAGGCTAAACTGAAGAATGCCTCAGCCTACTCCTGGCTACACTTGGGCTTGAGCTAATGCTTGTGAGCCTGGGTTCTGAAACAGAGTCACAAAGGGAAAAAAAATGACACGAAGAAACATAACATGAATTAACATCAAATCAAGAAAATTAATACATTAACAACAAAATAAAATAAAATTCATTGTGTTATGTGTCCTTGAAATTGATTTTGGAACTGAAAACCCTCTGTCCTTTCAGGCAAACAGTCTCTTAGATATTGGTCTGGCGGACAGGAGAGAAGAGAAGAGGAGAGGAGAGTAGAGGAGAGGAGAGGAGAGGAGAGGAGAGGAGAGGAGAGGAGAGGAGAGGAGAGGAGAGGAGAGCAGTTCTGCTCTGTCAGGCCTGCAGTTCTGCGTGACAAGCCCTGAGCGAGCCCTGAGGCCTCCATACATGATACTACAGGCAGTATTGCTACTGGAAGTAAGGCTACACTGGCAACAAATCCACACTGTCTTTTTGCAAAAAAGGGACTCTATGAGGTTGCTTACTCCCCTATTTTGTAGCTACAGGGAGTGATTTGGAGCCAGCACCCCAAAGGCTTCCTCCAAAGGGCTGCACATATGCGGCTGTGTCACCCCCGTGTCACAATGCCAGCACCCGGCAACGCAGTGGTCACCAGGCCCCACGCAGGATCCAGAGGAGCAGCCTCCCGTGTCCACTGCCAGAGCTGGCCCGGGGGCAGCCCCAGCACATCTGACAGGAAGCACTTGAGAAGCTGCTGGAATCACAGGCCAGGGGCTGAGGGAAGAAAACCTTGCATGAGGCTGCTGGAGGTTCTCCGCTGCAAGACAAGCTGCTGGCAGGGCCACCTTCCAAGCTCGGCTCATGGATGCAAATCCTTTTCAACTGGATAGCAGCGGCAAGACCAAGGCAATTCCTTCTTGAGGAGCACTGCAGAGGTCACCATCCTCATCTCCTACACAGCAACGCTCAGGAGCCGTAAGAGATAGGATGTCGAGGGCTTGCAAGGGCTTGCAAGGGCTTGCAAGGGCTTGCAGTGCTTTGGAACACCCACTGGTGTCCTACACAGGGACAGCAAGGATTCTTGCCCACAAGGTCTAGCAGCTCAGAGGCACTTGGGCACTCTGGCAAGTCCGCGACATAGCTCCAGCTCAAGGGAGGATAGGGCTTGGGCAGCTCCTGGGAAGCATGAGCAGCCTGTGGGACAAGGAGCCAGGTCTGGCTCACATGCTCAGGGAACAGCCCATGGCCAGCACTGGGCTCAGCAAGGAACATTTTCCCCCGGGGCACATTGGCACTGGTCCCCGGCGGTTTTTTGCCTTCCTCTGCAGTTGTCAGCACCGCCCCTTGCCACCATTTCTTTGGGCCATTTGGCCTGGGAGCCGGCTGCTCATGCTCCACCATGCTGCCAGCCGCAGCTGCCACTTCTCAGCTCTCCCTGCAGGGAACACAAGCGCCTGGCAGGGACCAGAGCGCTTCTCATGCATCCCTGCCCAAGAAGCACAGCAGCCAAACAAGTTGTGGAAGGCAAAAAGTCTGCTCGTCATCGCTACATGTCACGCTTTGGAAGACATGCCACGGTACCACTCACCTCTTCTTCCTCTTCTTCCTCGTCTTCTTCTTCTTCTTCTTCCTCTTCTTCTTCTTCTTCTTCTTCTTCTTCTTCTTCTTCTTCTTCCTCCTCCTCTTTTGTGCATGGTCAGTCCCACAACTCCTTGTCAAGGTTCTCCCTCTGCAGGAACCGCGGACAGCTTGGCCTCTATTCCTGCTGCTGCTCTCTGCAGCTCTGGGACTTGCCTTTGCCAGCCTGCAAGGGATCTTTTCTCAGGCTAAACTGAAGAATGCCTCAGCCTACTCCTGGCTACACTTGGGCTTGAGCTAATGCTTGTGAGCCTGGGTTCTGAAACAGAGTCACAAAGGGAAAAAAAATGACACGAAGAAACATAACATGAATTAACATCAAATCAAGAAAATTAATACATTAACAACAAAATAAAATAAAATTCATTGTGTTATCTGTCCTTGAAATTGATTTTGGAACTGAAAACCCTCTGTCCTTTCAGGCAAACAGTCTCTTAGATATTGGTCTGGCGGACAGGAGAGAAGAGAAGAGGAGAGGAGAGTAGAGGAGAGGAGAGGAGAGGAGAGGAGAGGAGAGGAGAGGAGAGGAGAGCAGTTCTGCTCTGTCAGGCCTGCAGTTCTGCGTGACAAGCCCTGAGCGAGCCCTGAGGCCTCCATCCATGATACTACAGGCAGTATTGCTACTGGAAGTAAGGCTGCACTGGCAACAAATCCACACTGTCTTTTTGCAAAAAAGGGAGTCTATGAGGTTGCTAACTCCCCTATTTTGTAGGTACAGGGACTTATTTGGAGCCAGCACCCCAAAGGCTTCCTCCAAAGGGCTGCACATATGCGGCTGTGTCACCCCCATGTCACAATGCCAGCACCCGGCAACGCAGTGGTCACCAGGCCCCACGCAGGATCCAGAGGAGCAGCCTCCCGTGTCCACTGCCAGAGCTGGCCCGGGGGCAGCCCCAGCACATCTGACAGGAAGCACTTGAGGAGCTGCTGGAATCACAGGCCAGGGGCTGAGGGAAGAAAACCTTGCATGAGGCTGCTGGAGGTTCTCCGCTGCAAGACAATCTGCTGGCAGGGCACCCTTCCAAGCTCGGCTCATGGATGCAAATCCTTTTCAACTGGATAGCAGTGGCAAGACCAAGACAATTCCTTCTTGAGGAGCACTGCACAGCTCACCATCCTCATCTCCTACAGTGCAACGCCCAGGAGCCGTAAGAGATAGGATGTCGAGGGCTTGCAAGGGCTTGCAAGGGCTTGCAGTGCTTTGGAACACCCACTGGTGTCCTACACAGGGACAGCAAGGATTCTTGCCCACAAGGTCTATCAGCTCAGAGGCAGTCGGGCACTCTGGCAAGTCCGCGACATAGCTCCAGCTCAAGGGAGGATAGGGCTTGGGCAGCTCCTGGGAAGCATGAGCAGCCTGTGGGACAAGGAGCCAGGTCTGGCTCACATGCTCAGGGAACAGCCCATGGCCAGCACTGGGCTCAGCAAGGAACTTTTTCCCCCGGGGCACATTGGCACTGGTCCCCGGCGGTTTTTTGCCTTCCTCTGCAGTTCTCAGCACCGCCCCTTGCCACCATTTCTTTGGGCCATTTGGCCTGGGAGCCGGCTGCTCATGCTCCACCATGCTGGCAGCCGCAGCTGCCACTTCTCAGCTCTCCCTGCAGCTAACACAAGCGCCTGGCAGGGACCAGAGCGCTTCTCATGCATCCCTGCCCAAGAAGCACAGCAGCCAAACAAGTTGTGGAAGGCAAAAAGTCTGCTCGTCATCGCTACATGTCACGCTTAGGAAGAGATGCCACGGTACAACTCACCTCTTCTTCCTCTTCTTCCTCTTCTTCTTCTTCTTCTTCTTCTTCTTCTTCTTCCTCCTCTTTTGTGCATGGTCAGTCCCACAAGTCCTTGTCAAGGTTCTCCCTCTGCAGGAACCGCGCACAGCTTGGCCTCTATTCCTGCTGCTGCTCTCTGCAGCTCTGGGATTTGTCTTTGCCAGCCTGCAAGGGATCTTTTCTCAGGCTAAACTGAAGAATGCCTCAGCCTACTCCTGGCTACACTTGGGCTTGAGCTAATGCTTGTGAGCCTGGGTTCTGAAACAGAGTCACAAAGGGAAAAAAAATGACACGAAGAAACATCACATGAATTAACATCAAATCAAGAAAATTAATAAATTAACAACAAAATAAAATAAAATTCATTGTGTTATGTGTCCTTGACATTGATTTTGGAACTGAAACCCCTCTGTCCTTTCAGGCAAACAGTCTCTTAGATACTGGACTGGCGGACAGGTGAGGAGAGGAGAGGAGAGGAGAGGAGAGCAGTTCTGCTCTGTCAGGCCTGCAGTTCTGCGTGACAAGCCCTGAGCGAGCCCTGAGGCCTCCATACATGATACCACAGGCAGTATTGCTACTGGAAGTAAGGCTGCACTGGCAACAAATCCACACTGTCTTTTTGCAGAAAAGGGACTCTATGAGGTTGCTTACTCCCCTATTTTGTAGGTACAGGGACTTATTTGGAGCCAGCACCCCAAAGGCTTCCTCCAAAGGGCTGCACATATGCGGCTGTGTCACCCCCATGTCACAATGCCAGCACCCGGCAACGCAGTGGTCACCAGGCCCCACGCAGGATCCAGAGGAGCAGCCTCCCGTGTCCACTGCCAGAGCTGGCCCGGGGGCAGCCCCAGCACATCTGACAGGAAGCACTTGAGGAGCTGCTGGAATCACAGGCCAGGGGCTGAGGGAAGAAAACCTTGCATGAGGCTGCTGGAGGTTCTCCGCTGCAAGACAATCTGCTGGCAGGGCCACCTTCCAAGCTCGGCTCATGGATGCAAATCCTTTTCAACTGGATAGCAGTGGCAAGACCAAGGCAATTCCTTCTTGAGGAGCACTGCACAGCTCACCATCCTCATCTCCTACACAGCAACGCTCAGGAGCCGTAAGAGATAGGATGTCGAGGGCTTGCAAGGGCTTGCAAGGGCTTGCAGTGCTTTGGAACACCCACTGGTGTCCTACACAGGGACAGCAAGGATTCTTGCCCACAAGGTCCATCAGCTCAGAGGCAGTTGGGCACTCTGGCAAGTCCGCGACGTAGCTCCAGCTCAAGGGAGGATAGGGCTTGGGCAGCTCCTGGGAAGCATGAGCAGCCTGTGGGACAAGGAGCCAGGTCTGGCTCACATGCTCAGGGAACAGCCCATGGCCAGCACTGGGCTCAGCAAGGAACTTTTTCCCCCGCGGCACATCGGCACTGGTCCCCGGCGGTTTTTTGCCTTCCTCTGCAGTTCTCAGCACCGCCCCTTGCCACCATTTCTTTGGGCCATTTGGCCTGGGAGCCGGCTGCTCATGCTCCACCATGCTGGCAGCCGCAGCTGCCACTTCTCAGCTCTCCCTGCAGGTAACACAAGCGCCTGGCAGGGACCAGAGCGCTTCTCATGCATCCCTGCCCAAGAAGCACAGCAGCCAAACAAGTTGTGGAAGGCAAAAAGTCTGCTCGTCATCGCTACATGTCACGCTTTGGAAGAGATGCCACGGTACCACTCACCTCTTCTTCCTCTTCTTCCTCTTCTTCTTCTTCTTCTTCTTCTTCTTCTTCCTCCTCTTTTGTGCATGGTCAGTCCCACAACTCCTTGTCAAGGTTCTCCCTCTGCAGGAACCGCGGACAGCTTGGCCTCTATTCCTGCTGCTGCTCTCTGCAGCTCTGGGACTTGCCTTTGCCAGCCTGCAAGGGATCTTTTCTCAGGCTAAACTGAAGAATGCCTCAGCCTACTCCTGGCTACACTTGGGCTTGAGCTAATGCTTGTGAGCCTGGGTTCTGAAACAGAGTCACAAAGGGAAAAAAAATGACACGAAGAAACATCACATGAATTAACATAAAATCAAGAAAATTAATAAATTAACAACAAAATAAAATAAAATTCATTGTGTTATGTGTCCTTGACATTGATTTTGGAACTGAAACCCCTCTGTCCTTTCAGGCAAACAGTCTCTTAGATATTGGACTGGTGGGCAGGAGAGAAGAGGAGAGGAGAGGAGAGAAGAGGAGAGGAGAGGAGAGGAGAGGAGAGGAGAGCAGTTCTGCTCTGTCAGGCCTGCAGTTCTGCGTGACAAGCCCTGAGCGAGCCCTGAGGCCTCCATACATGATACTACAGGCAGTATTGCTACTGGAAGTAAGGCTGCACTGGCAACAAATCCACACTGTCTTTTTGCAAAAAAGGGAGTCTATGAGGTTGCTAACTCCCCTATTTTGCAGCTACAGGGACTGATTTGGAGCCAGCACCCCAAAGGCTTCCTCCAAAGGGCTGCACATATGCGGCTGTGTCACCCCCATGTCACAATGCCAGCACCCGGCAACGCAGTGGTCACCAGGCCCCACGCAGGATCCAGAGGAGCAGCCTCCCGTGTCCACTGCCAGAGCTGGCCCGGGGGCAGCCCCAGCACATCTGACAGGAAGCACTTGAGGAGCTGCTGGAATCACAGGCCAGGGGCTGAGGGAAGAAAACCTTGCATGAGGCTGCTGGAGGTTCTCCGCTGCAAGACAATCTGCTGGCAGGGCCACCTTCCAAGCTCGGCTCATGGATGCAAATCCTTTTCAACTGGATAGCAGTGGCAAGACCAAGACAATTCCTTCTTGAGGAGCACTGCACAGCTCACCATCCTCATCTCCTACAGTGCAACGCCCAGGAGCCGTAAGAGATAGGATGTCGAGGGCTTGCAAGGGCTTGCAAGGGCTTGCAGTGCTTTGGAACACCCACTGGTGTCCTACACAGGGACAGCAAGGATTCTTGCCCACAAGGTCTATCAGCTCAGAGGCAGTCGGGCACTCTGGCAAGTCCGCGACATAGCTCCAGCTCAAGGGAGGATAGGGCTTGGGCAGCTCCTGGGAAGCATGAGCAGCCTGTGGGACAAGGAGCCAGGTCTGGCTCACATGCTCAGGGAACAGCCCATGGCCAGCACTGGGCTCAGCAAGGAACTTTTTCCCCCGGGGCACATTGGCACTGGTCCCCGGCGGTTTTTTGCCTTCCTCTGCACTTCTCAGCACCGCCCCTTGCCACCATTTCTTTGGGCCATTTGGCCTGGGAGCCGGCTGCTCATGCTCCACCATGCTGCCAGCCGCAGCTGCCACTTCTCAGCTCTCCCTGCAGCTAACACAAGCGCCTGGCAGGGACCAGAGCGCTTCTCATGCATCCCTGCCCAAGAAGCACAGCAGCCAAACAAGTTGTGGAAGGCAAAAAGTCTGCTCGTCATCGCTACATGTCACGCTTAGGAAGAGATGCCACGGTACAACTCACCTCTTCTTCCTCTTCTTCCTCTTCTTCTTCTTCTTCTTCTTCTTCTTCTTCTTCCTCCTCTTTTGTGCATGGTCAGTCCCACAAGTCCTTGTCAAGGTTCTCCCTCTGCAGGAACCGCGCACAGCTTGGCCTCTATTCCTGCTGCTGCTCTCTGCAGCTCTGGGATTTGTCTTTGCCAGCCTGCAAGGGATCTTTTCTCAGGCTAAACTGAAGAATGCCTCAGCCTACTCCTGGCTACACTTGGGCTTGAGCTAATGCTTGTGAGCCTGGGTTCTGAAACAGAGTCACAAAGGGAAAAAAAATGACACGAAGAAACATCACATGAATTAACATCAAATCAAGAAAATTAATAAATTAACAACAAAATAAAATAAAATTCATTGTGTTATGTGTCCTTGACATTGATTTTGGAACTGAAACCCCTCTGTCCTTTCAGGCAAACAGTCTCTTAGATACTGGACTGGCGGACAGGAGAGGAGAGGAGAGGAGTGGAGAGGAGAGGAGAGGAGAGGAGAGCAGTTCTGCTCTGTCAGGCCTGCAGTTCTGCGTGACAAGCCCTGAGCGAGCCCTGAGGCCTCCAGACATGATACTACAGGCAGTATTGCTACTGGAAGTAAGGCTGCACTGGCAACAAATCCACACTGTCTTTTTGCAGAAAAGGGACTCTATGAGGTTGCTTACTCCCCTATTTTGTAGGTACAGGGACTTATTTGGAGCCAGCACCCCAAAGGCTTCCTCCAAAGGGCTGCACATATGCGGCTGTGTCACCCCCATGTCACAATGCCAGCACCCGGCAACGCAGTGGTCACCAGGCCCCACGCAGGATCCAGAGGAGCAGCCTCCCGTGTCCACTGCCAGAGCTGGCCCGGGGGCAGCCCCAGCACATCTGACAGGAAGCACTTGAGGAGCTGCTGGAATCACAGGCCAGGGGCTGAGGGAAGAAAACCTTGCATGAGGCTGCTGGAGGTTCTCCGCTGCAAGACAATCTGCTGGCAGGGCCACCTTCCAAGCTCGGCTCATGGATGCAAATCCTTTTCAACTGGATAGCAGTGGCAAGACCAAGGCAATTCCTTCTTGAGGAGCACTGCACAGCTCACCATCCTCATCTCCTACACAGCAACGCTCAGGAGCCGTAAGAGATAGGATGTCGAGGGCTTGCAAGGGCTTGCAAGGGCTTGCAGTGCTTTGGAACACCCACTGGTGTCCTACACAGGGACAGCAAGGATTCTTGCCCACAAGGTCCATCAGCTCAGAGGCAGTTGGGCACTCTGGCAAGTCCGCGACGTAGCTCCAGCTCAAGGGAGGATAGGGCTTGGGCAGCTCCTGGGAAGCATGAGCAGCCTGTGGGACAAGGAGCCAGGTCTGGCTCACATGCTCAGGGAACAGCCCATGGCCAGCACTGGGCTCAGCAAGGAACTTTTTCCCCCGCGGCACATCGGCACTGGTCCCCGGCGGTTTTTTGCCTTCCTCTGCAGTTCTCAGCACCGCCCCTTGCCACCATTTCTTTGGGCCATTTGGCCTGGGAGCCGGCTGCTCATGCTCCACCATGCTGGCAGCCGCAGCTGCCACTTCTCAGCTCTCCCTGCAGGTAACACAAGCGCCTGGCAGGGACCAGAGCGCTTCTCATGCATCCCTGCCCAAGAAGCACAGCAGCCAAACAAGTTGTGGAAGGCAAAAAGTCTGCTCGTCATCGCTACATGTCACGCTTTGGAAGAGATGCCATGGTACCACTCACCTCTTCTTCCTCTTCTTCCTCTTCTTCTTCTTCTTCTTCTTCTTCTTCTTCCTCCTCTTTTGTGCATGGTCAGTCCCACAACTCCTTGTCAAGGTTCTCCCTCTGCAGGAACCGCGCACAGCTTGGCCTCTATTCCTGCTGCTGCTCTCTGCAGCTCTGGGACTTGCCTTTGCCAGCCTGCAAGGGATCTTTTCTCAGGCTAAACTGAAGAATGCCTCAGCCTACTCCTGGCTACACTTGGGCTTGAGCTAATGCTTGTGAGCCTGGGTTCTGAAACAGAGTCACAAAGGGAAAAAAAATGACACGAAGAAACATCACATGAATTAACATAAAATCAAGAAAATTAATAAATTAACAACAAAATAAAATAAAATTCATTGTGTTATGTGTCTTTGACATTGATTTTGGAACTGAAACCCCTCTGTCCTTTCAGGCAAACAGTCTCTTAGATATTGGACTGGTGGGCAGGAGAGAAGAGGAGAGGAGAGGAGAGAAGAGGAGAGGAGAGGAGAGGAGAGGAGAGCAGTTCTGCTCTGTCAGGCCTGCAGTTCTGCGTGACAAGCCCTGAGCGAGCCCTGAGGCCTCCATACATGATACTACAGGCAGTATTGCTACTGGAAGGAAGGCTGCACTGGCAACAAATCCACACTGTCTTTTTGCAAAAAAGGGAGTCTATGAGGTTGCTAACTCCCCTATTTTGCAGCTACAGGGACTGATTTGGAGCCAGCACCCCAAAGGCTTCCTCCAAAGGGCTGCACATATGCGGCTGTGTCACCCCCATGTCACAATGCCAGCACCCGGCAACGCAGTGGTCACCAGGCCCCACGCAGGATCCACAGGAGCAGCCTCCCGTGTCCACTGCCAGAGCTGGCCCGGGGGCAGCCCCAGCACATCTGACAGGAAGCACTTGAGGAGCTGCTGGAATCACAGGCCAGGGGCTGAGGGAAGAAAACCTTGCATGAGGCTGCTGGAGGTTCTCCGCTGCAAGACAATCTGCTGGCAGGGCCACCTTCCAAGCTCGGCTCATGGATGCAAATCCTTTTCAACTGGATAGCAGTGGCAAGACCAAGGCAATTCCTTCTTGAGGAGCACTGCACAGCTCACCATCCTCATCTCCTACACAGCAACGCTCACGAGCCGTAAGAGATAGGATGTCGAGGGCTTGCAAGGGCTTGCAAGGGCTTGCAGTGCTTTGGAACACCCACTGGTGTCCTACACAGGGACAGCAAGGATTCTTGCCCACAAGCTCCATCAGCTCAGAGGCACTTGGGCACTCTGGCAATTCCGCGACATAGCTCCAGTTCAAGGGAGGATAGGGCTTGGGCAGCTCCTGGGAAGCATGAGCAGCCTGTGGGACAAGGAGCCAGGTCTGGCTCACATGCTCAGGGAACAGCCCATGGCCAGCACTGGGCTCAGCAAGGAACTTTTTCCCCCGCGGCACATTGGCACTGGTCCCCGGCGGTTTTTTGCCTTCCTCTGCAGTTCTCAGCACCGCCCCTTGCCACCATTTCTTTGGGCCATTTGGCCTGGGAGCCGGCTGCTCATGCTCCACCATGCTGGCAGCCGCAGCTGCCACTTCTCAGCTCTCCCTGCAGGTAACACAAGTGCCTGGCAGGGACCAGAGCGCTTCTCATGCATCCCTGCCCAAGAAGCACAGCAGCCAAACAAGTTGTGGAAGGCAAAAAGTCTGCTCGTCATCGCTACATGTCACGCTTTGGAAGAGATGCCACGGTACCACTCACCTCTTCTTCCTCTTCTTCCTCTTCTTCTTCTTCTTCTTCTTCTTCTTCTTCTTCTTCCTCCTCTTTTGTGCATGGACAGTCCCACAACTCCTTGTCAAGGTTTTCCCTCTGCAGGAACCGCGGACAGCTTGGCCTCTATTCCTGCTGCTGCTCTCTGCAGCTCTGGGACTTGCCTTTGCCAGCCTGCAAGGGATCTTTTCTCAGGCTAAACTGAAGAATGCCTCAGCCTACTCCTGGCTACACTTGGGCTTGAGCTAATGCTTGTGAGCCTGGGTTCTGAAACAGAGTCACAAAGGGAAAAAAAATGACACGAACAAACATCACATGAATTAACATAAAATCAAGAAAATTAATAAATTAACAACAAAATAAACTAAAATTCATTGTGTTATGTGTCCTTGAAATTGATTTTGGAACTGAAACCCCTCTGTCCTTTCAGGCAAACAGTCTCTTAGATATTGGACTGGCGGACAGGAGAGAAGAGGAGAGGAGAGGAGAGGAGAGGAGAGGAGAGGAGAGCAGTTCTGCTCTGTCAGGCCTGCAGTTCTGCGTGACAAGCCCTGAGCGAGCCCTGAGGCCTCCATACATGATACTACAGGCAGTATTGCTACTGGAAGGAAGGCTGCACTGGCAACAAATCCACACTGTCTTTTTGCAAAAAAGGGACTCTATGAGGTTGCTTACTCCCCTATTTTGTAGCTACAGGGACTGATTTGGAGCCAGCACCCCAAAGGCTTCCTCCAAAGGGCTGCACATATGCAGCTGTGTCACCCCCATGTCACAATGCCAGCACCCGGCAACGCAGTGGTCACCAGGCCCCACGCAGGATCCAGAGGAGCAGCCTCCCGTGTCCACTGCCAGAGCTGGCCCGGGGGCAGCCCCAGCACATCTGACAGGAAGCACTTGAGGAGCTGCTGGAATCACAGGCCAGGGGCTGAGGGAAGAAAACCTTGCATGAGGCTGCTGGAGGTTCTCCGCTGCAAGACAATCTGCTGGCAGGGCCACCTTCCAAGCTCGGCTCATGGATGCAAATCCTTTTCAACTGGATAGCAGTGGCAAGACCAAGGCAATTCCTTCTTGAGGAGCACTGCACAGCTCACCATCCTCATCTCCTACACAGCAACGCTCAGGAGCCGTAAGAGATAGGATGTCGAGGGCTTGCAAGGGCTTGCAAGGGCTTGCAGTGCTTTGGAACACCCACTGGTGTCCTACACAGGGACAGCAAGGATTCTTGCCCACAAGCTCCATCAGCTCAGAGGCAGTCGGGCACTCTGGCAAGTCCGCGACATAGCTCCAGCTCAAGGGAGGATAGGGCTTGGGCAGCTCCTGGGAAGCATGAGCAGCCTGTGGGACAAGGAGCCAGGTCTGGCTCACATGCTCAGGGAACAGCCCATGGCCAGCACTGGGCTCAGCAAGGAACTTTTTCCCCCGCGGCACATCGGCACTGGTCCCCGGCGGTTTTTTGCCTTCCTCTGCAGTTCTCAGCACCGCCCCTTGCCACCATTTCTTTGGGCCATTTGGCCTGGGAGCCGGCTGCTCATGCTCCACCATGCTGGCAGCCGCAGCTGCCACTTCTCAGCTCTCCCTGCAGCTAACACAAGCGCCTGGCAGGGACCAGAGCGCTTCTCATGCATCCCTGCCCAAGAAGCACAGCAGCCAAACAAGTTGTGGAAGGCAAAAAGTCTGCTCGTCATCGCTACATGTCACGCTTTGGAAGAGATGCCACGGTACCACTCACCTCTTCTTCCTCTTCTTCCTCTTCTTCTTCTTCTTCTTCTTCTTCTTCTTCCTCCTCTTTTGTGCATGGTCAGTCCCACAACTCCTTGTCAAGGTTCTCCCTCTGCAGGAACCGCGCACAGCTTGGCCTCTATTCCTGCTGCTGCTCTCTGCAGCTCTGGGACTTGCCTTTGCCAGCCTGCAAGGGATCTTTTCTCAGGCTAAACTGAAGAATGCCTCAGCCTACTCCTGGCTACACTTGGGCTTGAGCTAATGCTTGTGAGCCTGGGTTCTGAAACAGAGTCACAAAGGGAAAAAAAATGACACGAAGAAACATCACATGAATTAACATCAAATCAAGAAAATTAATAAATTAACAACAAAATAAAATCAAATTCATTGTGTTATGTGTCCTTGAAATTGATTTTGGAACTGAAAACCCTCTGTCCTTTCAGGCAAACAGTCTCTTAGATATTGGACTGGCGGACAGGAGAGGAGAGGAGAGGAGAGGAGAGAAGAGGAGAGGAGAGGAGAGGAGAGGAGAGGAGAGCAGTTCTGCTCTGTCAGGCCTGCAGTTCTGCGTGACAAGCTCTGAGCGAGCCCTGAGGCCTCCATCCATGATACTACAGGCAGTATTGCTACTGGAAGGAAGGCTGCACTGGCAACAAATCCACACTGTCTTTTTGCAAAAAAGGGACTCTATGAGGTTGCTTACTCCCCTATTTTGTAGCTACAGGGACTGATTTGGAGCCAGCACCCCAAAGGCTTCCTCCAAAGGGCTGCACATATGCGGCTGTGTCAGCCCCATGTCACAATGCCAGCACCCAGCAACGCAGTGGTCACCAAGTCCCACGCAGGATCCAGAGGAGCAGCCTCCCGTGTCCACTGCCAGAGCTGGCCCGGGGGCAGCCCCAGCACATCTGACAGGAAGCACTTGAGGAGCTGCTGGAATCACAGGCCAGGGGCTGAGGGAAGAAAACCTTGCATGAGGCTGCTGGAGGTTCTCCGCTGCAAGACAATCTGCTGGCAGGGCCACCTTCCAAGCTCGGCTCATGGATGCAAATCCTTTTCAACTGGATAGCAGTGGCAAGACCAAGGCAATTCCTTCTTGAGGAGCACTGCACAGCTCACCATCCTCATCTCCTACACAGCAACGCTCAGGAGCCGTAAGAGATAGGATGTCGAGGGCTTGCAAGGGCTTGCAAGGGCTTGCAGTGCTTTGGAACACCCACTGGTGTCCTACACAGGGACAGCAAGGATTCTTGCCCACAAGCACCATCAGCTCAGAGGCACTTGGGCACTCTGGCAAGTCCGCCAGATAGCTCCAGCTCAAGGGAGGATAGGGCTTGGGCAGCTCCTGGGAAGCATGAGCAGCCTGTGGGACAAGGAGCCAGGTCTGGCTCACATGCTCAGGGAACAGCCCATGGCCAGCACTGGGCTCAGCAAGGAACTTTTTCCCCCG
Source organism: Caloenas nicobarica (assembly GCF_036013445.1). NCBI lineage: Eukaryota > Metazoa > Chordata > Aves > Columbiformes > Columbidae > Caloenas > Caloenas nicobarica. The sequence goes on along the minus strand of NW_027017726.1, from coordinate 397,625 downwards.
GGGCACATTGGCACTGGTCCCCGGCGGTTTTTTGCCTTCCTCTGCAGTTCTCAGCACGGCCCCTTGCCACCATTTCTTTGGGCCATTTGGCCTGGGAGCCGGCTGCTCATGCTCCACCATGCTGGCAGCCGCAGCTGCCACTTCTCAGCTCTCCCTGCAGGTAACACAAGCGCCTGGCAGGGACCAGAGCGCTTCTCATGCATCCCTGGCCAAGAAGCACAGCAGCCAAACAAGTTGTGGAAGGCAAAAAGTCTGCTCGTCATCGCTACATGTCACGCTTTGGAAGAGATGCCACGGTACCACTCACCTCTTCTTCCTCTTCTTCCTCTTCTTCTTCTTCTTCTTCTTCTTCCTCCTCTTTTGTGCATGGTCAGTCCCACAACTCCTTGTCAAGGTTCTCCCTCTGCAGGAACCGCAGACAGCTTGGCCTCTATTCCTGCTGCTGCTCTCTGCAGCTCTGGGACTTGCCTTTGCCAGCCTGCAAGGGATCTTTTCTCAGGCTAAACTGAAGAATGCCTCAGCCTACTCCTGGCTACACTTGGGCTTGAGCTAATGCTTGTGAGCCTGGCTTCTGAAACAGAGTCACAAAGGGAAAAAAAATGACACGAAGAAACATCACATGAATTAACATCAAATCAAGAAAATTAATAAATTAACAACAAAATAAACTAAAATTCATTGTGTTATGTGTCCTTGAAATTGATTTTGGAACTGAAAACCCTCTGTCCTTTCAGGCAAACAGTCTCTTAGATATTGGACTGGCGGACAGGAGAGAAGAGAAGACGAGAGGAGAGGAGAGGAGAGGAGAGGAGAGGAGAGGAGAGGAGAGCAGTTCTGCTCTGTCAGGCCTGCAGTTCTGCGTGACAAGCCCTGAGCGAGCCCTGAGGCCTCCATACATGATACTACAGGCAGTATTGCTACTGGAAGGAAGGCTGCACTGGCAACAAATCCACACTGTCTTTTTGCAAAAAAGGGACTCTATTAGGTTGCTTACTCCCCTATTTTGTAGCTACAGGGACTGATTTGGAGCCAGCACCCCAAAGGCTTCCTCCAAAGGGCTGCACATGTGCGGCTGTGTCACCCCCATGTCACAATGCCAGCACCCGGCAACACAGTGGTCACGAGGCCCCACGCAGGATCCAGAGGAGCAGCCTCCCGTGTCCACTGCCAGAGCTGGCCCGGGGGCAGCCCCAGCACATCTGACAGGAAGCACTTGAGGAGCTGCTGGAATCACAGGCCAGGGGCTGAGGGAAGAAAACCTTGCATGAGGCTGCTGGAGGTTCTCCGCTGCAAGGCAATCTGCTGGCAGGGCCACCTTCCAAGCTCGGCTCATGGATGCAAATCCTTTTCAACTGGATAGCAGTGGCAAGACCAAGGCAATTCCTTCTTGAGGAGCACTGCACAGCTCACCATCCTCATCTCCTACAGAGCAACGCTCAGGAGCCGTAAGAGATAGGATGTCGAGGGCTTGCAAGGCCTTGCAAGGGCTTGTAGTGCTTTGGAACACCCACTGGTGTCCTACACAGGGACAGCAAGGATTCTTGCCCACAAGGTCTATCAGCTCAGAGGCACTTGGGCACTCTGGCAAGTCCGCCAGATAGCTCCAGCTCAAGGGAGGATAGGGCTTGGGCAGCTCCTGGGAAGCATGAGCAGCCTGTGGGACAAGGAGCCAGGTCTGGCTCACATGCTCAGGGAACAGCCCATGGCCAGCACTGGGCTCAGCAAGGAACTTTTTCCCCCGGGGCACATTGGCACTGGTCCCCGGCGGTTTTTTGCCTTCCTCTGCAGTTCTCAGCACGGCCCCTTGCCACCATTTCTTTGGGCCATTTGGCCTGGGAGCCGGCTGCTCATGCTCCACCATGCTGGCAGCCGCAGCTGCCACTTCTCAGCTCTCCCTGCAGGTAACACAAGCGCCTGGCAGGGACCAGAGCACTTCTCATGCATCCCTGGCCAAGAAGTACAGCAGCCAAACAAGTTGTGGAAGGCAAAAAGTCTGCTCGTCATCGCTACATGTCACGCTTTGGAAGAGATGCCACGGTACCACTCACCTCTTCTTCCTCTTCTTCCTCTTCTTCTTCCTCTTCTTCTTCTTCTTCTTCTTCTTCTTCTTCTTCCTCCTCCTCTTTTCTGCATGGTCAGTCCCACAACTCCTTGTCAAGGTTCTCCCTCTGCAGGAACCGCGGACAGCTTGGCCTCTATTCCTGCTGCTGCTCTCTGCAGCTCTGGGACTTGCCTTTGCCAGCCTGCAAGGGATCTTTTCTCAGGCTAAACTGAAGAATGCCTCAGCCTACTCCTGGCTACACTTGGGCTTGAGCTAATGCTTGTGAGCCTGGGTTCTGAAACAGAGTCACAAAGGGAAAAAAAAATGACACGAAGAAACATCACATGAATTAACATAAAATCAAGAAAATTACTAAATTAACAACAAAATAAAATAAAATTCATTGTGTTATGTGTCCTTGAAATTGATTTTGGAACTGAAACCCCTCTGTCCTTTCAGGCAAACAGTCTCTTAGATATTGGACTGGCGGACAGGAGAGAAGAGAAGACGAGAGGAGAGGAGAGGAGAGGAGAGGAGAGGAGAGCAGTTCTGCTCTGTCAGGCCTGCAGTTCTGCGTGACAAGCCCTGAGCGAGCCCTGAGGCCTCCATACATGATACTACAGGCAGTATTGCTACTGGAAGGAAGGCTGCACTGGCAACAAATCCACACTGTCTTTTTGCAAAAAAGGGACTCTATGAGGTTGCTTACTCCCCTATTTTGTAGCTACAGGGACTGATTTGGAGCCAGCACCCCAAAGGCTTCCTCCAAAGGGCTGCACATATGCGGCTGTGTCAGCCCCATGTCACAATGCCAGCACCCAGCAACGCAGTGGTCACCAAGCCCCACGCAGGATCCAGAGGAGCAGCCTCCCGTGTCCACTGCCAGAGCTGGCCCGGGGGCAGCCCCAGCACATCTGACAGGAAGCACTTGAGGAGCTGCTGGAATCACAGGCCAGGGGCTGACGGAAGAAAACCTTGCATGAGGCTGCTGGAGGTTCTCCGCTGCAAGAGAATGTGCTGGCAGGGCCACCTTCCAAGCTCGGCTCATGGATGCAAATCCTTTTCAACTGGATAGCAGTGGCAAGACCAAGGCAATTCCTTCTTGAGGAGCACTGCAGAGCTCACCATCCTCATCTCCTACACAGCAACGCTCAGGAGCCGTAAGAGATAGGATGTCGAGGGCTTGCAAGGGCTTGCAAGGGCTTGCAGTGCTTTGGAACACCCACTGGTGTCCTACACAGGGACAGCAAGGATTCTTGCCCACAAGCTCCATCAGCTCAGAGGCACTTGGGCACTCTGGCAAGTCCGCGACGTAGCTCCAGCTCAAGGGAGGATAGGGCTTGGGCAGCTCCTGGGAAGCATGAGCAGCCTGTGGGACAAGGAGCCAGGTCTGGCTCACATGCTCAGGGAACAGCCCATGGCCAGCACTGGGCTCAGCAAGGAACTTTTTCCCCCGCGGCACATTGGCACTGGTCCCCGGCGGTTTTTTGCCTTCCTCTGCAGTTCTCAGCACGGCCCCTTGCCACCATTTCTTTGGGCCATTTGGCCTGGGAGCCGGCTGCTCATGCTCCACCATGCTGCCAGCCGCAGCTGCCACTTCTCAGCTCTCCCTGCAGCTAACACAAGCGCCTGGCAGGGACCAGAGCGCTTCTCATGCATCCCTGGCCAAGAAGCACAGCAGCCAAACAAGTTGTGGAAGGCAAAAAGTCTGCTCGTCATCGCTACATGTCACGCTTTGGAAGAGATGCCATGGTACCACTCACCTCTTCTTCCTCTTCTTCCTCTTCTTCTTCTTCTTCTTCTTCTTCTTCTTCCTCCTCTTTTGTGCATGGTCAGTCCCACAACTCCTTGTCAAGGTTCTCCCTCTGCAGGAACCGCAGACAGCTTGGCCTCTATTCCTGCTGCTGCTCTCTGCAGCTCTGGGACTTGCCTTTGCCAGCCTGCAAGGGATCTTTTCTCAGGCTAAACTGAAGAATGCCTCAGCCTACTCCTGGCTACACTTGGGCTTGAGCTAATGCTTGTGACCCTGGCTTCTGAAACAGAGTCACAAAGGGAAAAAAAATGACACGAAGAAACATCACATGAATTAACATAAAATCAAGAAAATTACTAAATTAACAACAAAATAAACTAAAATTCATTGTGTTATGTGTCCTTGAAATTGATTTTGGAACTGAAAACCCTCTGTCCTTTCAGGCAAACAGTCTCTTAGATATTGGACTGGCGGACAGGAGAGAAGAGAAGACGAGAGGAGAGGAGAGGAGAGGAGAGGAGAGCAGTTCTGCTCTGTCAGGCCTGCAGTTCTGCGTGACAAGCCCTGAGCGAGCCCTGAGGCCTCCATACATGATACTACAGGCAGTATTGCTACTGGAAGGAAGGCTGCACTGGCAACAAATCCACACTGTCTTTTTGCAAAAAAGGGACTCTATTAGGTTGCTTACTCCCCTATTTTGTAGCTACAGGGACTGATTTGGAGCCAGCACCCCAAAGGCTTCCTCCAAAGGGCTGCACATGTGCGGCTGTGTCACCCCCATGTCACAATGCCAGCACCCGGCAACACAGTGGTCACGAGGCCCCACGCAGGATCCAGAGGAGCAGCCTCCCGTGTCCACTGCCAGAGCTGGCCCGGGGGCAGCCCCAGCACATCTGACAGGAAGCACTTGAGGAGCTGCTGGAATCACAGGCCAGGGGCTGAGGGAAGAAAACCTTGCATGAGGCTGCTGGAGGTTCTCCGCTGCAAGGCAATCTGCTGGCAGGGCCACCTTCCAAGCTCGGCTCATGGATGCAAATCCTTTTCAACTGGATAGCAGTGGCAAGACCAAGGCAATTCCTTCTTGAGGAGCACTGCACAGCTCACCATCCTCATCTCCTACAGAGCAACGCTCAGGAGCCGTAAGAGATAGGATGTCGAGGGCTTGCAAGGGCTTGCAAGGGCTTGTAGTGCTTTGGAACACCCACTGGTGTCCTACACAGGGACAGCAAGGATTCTTGCCCACAAGGTCTATCAGCTCAGAGGCACTTGGGCACTCTGGCAAGTCCGCCAGATAGCTCCAGCTCAAGGGAGGATAGGGCTTGGGCAGCTCCTGGGAAGCATGAGCAGCCTGTGGGACAAGGAGCCAGGTCTGGCTCACATGCTCAGGGAACAGCCCATGGCCAGCACTGGGCTCAGCAAGGAACTTTTTCCCCCGGGGCACATTGGCACTGGTCCCCGGCGGTTTTTTGCCTTCCTCTGCAGTTCTCAGCACGGCCCCTTGCCACCATTTCTTTGGGCCATTTGGCCTGGGAGCCGGCTGCTCATGCTCCACCATGCTGGCAGCCGCAGCTGCCACTTCTCAGCTCTCCCTGCAGGTAACACAAGCGCCTGGCAGGGACCAGAGCGCTTCTCATGCATCCCTGGCCAAGAAGTACAGCAGCCAAACAAGTTGTGGAAGGCAAAAAGTCTGCTCGTCATCGCTACATGTCACGCTTTGGAAGAGATGCCACGGTACCACTCACCTCTTCTTCCTCTTCTTCCTCTTCTTCTTCCTCTTCTTCTTCTTCTTCTTCTTCTTCTTCTTCTTCCTCCTCCTCTTTTCTGCATGGTCAGTCCCACAACTCCTTGTCAAGGTTCTCCCTCTGCAGGAACCGCGGACAGCTTGGCCTCTATTCCTGCTGCTGCTCTCTGCAGCTCTGGGACTTGCCTTTGCCAGCCTGCAAGGGATCTTTTCTCAGGCTAAACTGAAGAATGCCTCAGCCTACTCCTGGCTACACTTGGGCTTGAGCTAATGCTTGTGAGCCTGGGTTCTGAAACAGAGTCACAAAGGGAAAAAAAAATGACACGAAGAAACATCACATGAATTAACATAAAATCAAGAAAATTACTAAATTAACAACAAAATAAAATAAAATTCATTGTGTTATGTGTCCTTGAAATTGATTTTGGAACTGAAACCCCTCTGTCCTTTCAGGCAAACAGTCTCTTAGATATTGGACTGGCGGACAGGAGAGAAGAGAAGACGAGAGGAGAGGAGAGGAGAGGAGAGCAGTTCTGCTCTGTCAGGCGTGCAGTTCTGCGTGACAAGCCCTGAGCGAGCCCTGAGGCCTCCATACATGATACTACAGGCAGTATTGCTACTGGAAGGAAGGCTGCACTGGCAACAAATCCACACTGTCTTTTTGCAAAAAAGGGACTCTATGAGGTTGCTTACTCCCCTATTTTGTAGCTACAGGGACTGATTTGGAGCCAGCACCCCAAAGGCTTCCTCCAAAGGGCTGCACATATGCGGCTGTGTCAGCCCCATGTCACAATGCCAGCACCCAGCAACGCAGTGGTCACCAAGCCCCACGCAGGATCCAGAGGAGCAGCCTCCCGTGTCCACTGCCAGAGCTGGCCCGGGGGCAGCCCCAGCACATCTGACAGGAAGCACTTGAGGAGCTGCTGGAATCACAGGCCAGGGGCTGACGGAAGAAAACCTTGCATGAGGCTGCTGGAGGTTCTCCGCTGCAAGAGAATGTGCTGGCAGGGCCACCTTCCAAGCTCGGCTCATGGATGCAAATCCTTTTCAACTGGATAGCAGTGGCAAGACCAAGGCAATTCCTTCTTGAGGAGCACTGCAGAGCTCACCATCCTCATCTCCTACAGAGCAACGCTCAGGAGCCGTAAGAGATAGGATGTCGAGGGCTTGCAAGGGCTTGCAAGGGCTTGCAGTGCTTTGGAACACCCACTGGTGTCCTACACAGGGACAGCAAGGATTCTTGCCCACAAGCTCCATCAGCTCAGAGGCACTTGGGCACTCTGGCAAGTCCGCCAGATAGCTCCAGCTCAAGGGAGGATAGGGCTTGGGCAGCTCCTGGGAAGCATGAGCAGCCTGTGGGACAAGGAGCCAGGTCTGGCTCACATGCTCAGGGAACAGCCCATGGCCAGCACTGGGCTCAGCAAGGAACTTTTTCCCCCGCGGCACATTGGCACTGGTCCCCGGCGGTTTTTTGCCTTCCTCTGCAGTTCTCAGCACGGCCCCTTGCCACCATTTCTTTGGGCCATTTGGCCTGGGAGCCGGCTGCTCATGCTCCACCATGCTGCCAGCCGCAGCTGCCACTTCTCAGCTCTCCCTGCAGGTAACACAAGCGCCTGGCAGGGACCAGAGCGCTTCTCATGCATCCCTGGCCAAGAAGCACAGCAGCCAAACAAGTTGTGGAAGGCAAAAAGTCTGCTCGTCATCGCTACATGTCACGCTTTGGAAGAGATGCCATGGTACCACTCACCTCTTCTTCCTCTTCTTCCTCTTCTTCTTCTTCTTCTTCTTCTTCTTCTTCCTCCTCTTTTGTGCATGGTCAGTCCCACAACTCCTTGTCAAGGTTCTCCCTCTGCAGGAACCGCAGACAGCTTGGCCTCTATTCCTGCTGCTGCTCTCTGCAGCTCTGGGACTTGCCTTTGCCAGCCTGCAAGGGATCTTTTCTCAGGCTAAACTGAAGAATGCCTCAGCCTACTCCTGGCTACACTTGGGCTTGAGCTAATGCTTGTGACCCTGGCTTCTGAAACAGAGTCACAAAGGGAAAAAAAATGACACGAAGAAACATCACATGAATTAACATAAAATCAAGAAAATTAATAAATTAACAACAAAATAAACTAAAATTCATTGTGTTATGTGTCCTTGAAATTGATTTTGGAACTGAAAACCCTCTGTCCTTTCAGGCAAACAGTCTCTTAGATATTGGACTGGCGGACAGGAGAGAAGAGAAGACGAGAGGAGAGGAGAGGAGAGGAGAGGAGAGCAGTTCTGCTCTGTCAGGCCTGCAGTTCTGCGTGACAAGCCCTGAGCGAGCCCTGAGGCCTCCATACATGATACTACAGGCAGTATTGCTACTGGAAGGAAGGCTGCACTGGCAACAAATCCACACTGTCTTTTTGCAAAAAAGGGACTCTATTAGGTTGCTTACTCCCCTATTTTGTAGCTACAGGGACTGATTTGGAGCCAGCACCCCAAAGGCTTCCTCCAAAGGGCTGCACATGTGCGGCTGTGTCACCCCCATGTCACAATGCCAGCACCCGGCAACACAGTGGTCACGAGGCCCCACGCAGGATCCAGAGGAGCAGCCTCCCGTGTCCACTGCCAGAGCTGGCCCGGGGGCAGCCCCAGCACATCTGACAGGAAGCACTTGAGGAGCTGCTGGAATCACAGGCCAGGGGCTGAGGGAAGAAAACCTTGCATGAGGCTGCTGGAGGTTCTCCGCTGCAAGGCAATCTGCTGGCAGGGCCACCTTCCAAGCTCGGCTCATGGATGCAAATCCTTTTCAACTGGATAGCAGTGGCAAGACCAAGGCAATTCCTTCTTGAGGAGCACTGCACAGCTCACCATCCTCATCTCCTACAGAGCAACGCTCAGGAGCCGTAAGAGATAGGATGTCGAGGGCTTGCAAGGGCTTGCAAGGGCTTGTAGTGCTTTGGAACACCCACTGGTGTCCTACACAGGGACAGCAAGGATTCTTGCCCACAAGGTCTATCAGCTCAGAGGCACTTGGGCACTCTGGCAAGTCCGCCAGATAGCTCCAGCTCAAGGGAGGATAGGGCTTGGGCAGCTCCTGGGAAGCATGAGCAGCCTGTGGGACAAGGAGCCAGGTCTGGCTCACATGCTCAGGGAACAGCCCATGGCCAGCACTGGGCTCAGCAAGGAACTTTTTCCCCCGGGGCACATTGGCACTGGTCCCCGGCGGTTTTTTGCCTTCCTCTGCAGTTCTCAGCACGGCCCCTTGCCACCATTTCTTTGGGCCATTTGGCCTGGGAGCCGGCTGCTCATGCTCCACCATGCTGGCAGCCGCAGCTGCCACTTCTCAGCTCTCCCTGCAGGTAACACAAGCGCCTGGCAGGGACCAGAGCGCTTCTCATGCATCCCTGGCCAAGAAGTACAGCAGCCAAACAAGTTGTGGAAGGCAAAAAGTCTGCTCGTCATCGCTACATGTCACGCTTTGGAAGAGATGCCACGGTACCACTCACCTCTTCTTCCTCTTCTTCCTCTTCTTCTTCCTCTTCTTCTTCTTCTTCTTCTTCTTCTTCTTCTTCCTCCTCCTCTTTTCTGCATGGTCAGTCCCACAACTCCTTGTCAAGGTTCTCCCTCTGCAGGAACCGCGGACAGCTTGGCCTCTATTCCTGCTGCTGCTCTCTGCAGCTCTGGGACTTGCCTTTGCCAGCCTGCAAGGGATCTTTTCTCAGGCTAAACTGAAGAATGCCTCAGCCTACTCCTGGCTACACTTGGGCTTGAGCTAATGCTTGTGAGCCTGGGTTCTGAAACAGAGTCACAAAGGGAAAAAAAAATGACACGAAGAAACATCACATGAATTAACATAAAATCAAGAAAATTACTAAATTAACAACAAAATAAAATAAAATTCATTGTGTTATGTGTCCTTGAAATTGATTTTGGAACTGAAACCCCTCTGTCCTTTCAGGCAAACAGTCTCTTAGATATTGGACTGGCGGACAGGAGAGAAGAGAAGACGAGAGGAGAGGAGAGGAGAGGAGAGGAGAGGAGAGGAGAGGAGAGGAGAGGAGAGGAGAGCAGTTCTGCTCTGTCAGGCCTGCAGTTATGCGTGACAAGCCCTGAGCGAGCCCTGAGGCCTCCATACATGATACTACAGGCAGTATTGCTACTGGAAGGAAGGCTGCACTGGCAACAAATCCACACTGTCTTTTTGCAAAAAAGGGGCTCTATTAGGTTGCTTACTCCCCTATTTTGTAGCTACAGGGACTGATTTGGAGCCAGCACCCCAAAGGCTTCCTCCAAAGGGCTGCACATATGCGGCTGTGTCACCCCCATGTCACAATGCCAGCACCCGGCAACGCAGTGGTCACCAGGCCCCACGCAGGATCCACAGGAGCAGCCTCCCGTGTCCACTGCCAGAGCTGGCCCGGGGGCAGCCCCAGCACATCTGACAGGAAGCACTTGAGGAGCTGCTGGAATCACAGGCCAGGGGCTGAGGGAAGAAAACCTTGCATGAGGCTGCTGGAGGTTCTCCGCTGCAAGACAATCTGCTGGCAGGGCCACCTTCCAAGCTCGGCTCATGGATGCAAATCCTTTTCAACTGGATAGCAGTGGCAAGACCAAGGCAATTCCTTCTTGAGGAGCACTGCACAGCTCACCATCCTCATCTCCTACAGAGCAACGCTCAGGAGCCGTAAGAGATAGGATGTCGAGGGCTTGCAAGGGCTTGCAAGGGCTTGCAGTGCTTTGGAACACCCACTGGTGTCCTACACAGGGACAGCAAGGATTCTTGCCCACAAGGTCTATCAGCTCAGAGGCACTTGGGCACTCTGGCAAGTCCGCCAGATAGCTCCAGCTCAAGGGAGGATAGGGCTTGGGCAGCTCCTGGGAAGCATGAGCAGCCTGTGGGACAAGGAGCCAGGTCTGGCTCACATGCTCAGGGAACAGCCCATGGCCAGCACTGGGCTCAGCAAGGAACTTTTTCCCCCGGGGCACATTGGCACTGGTCCCCGGTGGTTTTTTGCCTTCCTCTGCAGTTCTCAGCACGGCCCCTTGCCACCATTTCTTTGGGCCATTTGGCCTGGGAGCCGGCTGCTCATGCTCCACCATGCTGGCAGCCGCAGCTGCCACTTCTCAGCTCTCCCTGCAGGTAACACAAGCGCCTGGCAGGGACCAGAGCGCTTCTCATGCATCCCTGCCCAAGAAGCACAGCAGCCAAACAAGTTGTGGAAGGCAAAAAGTCTGCTCGTCATCGCTACATGTCACGCTTTGGAAGAGATGCCATGGTACCACTCACCTCTTCTTCCTCTTCTTCCTCTTCTTCTTCTTCTTCTTCTTCTTCTTCTTCCTCCTCCTCTTTTCTGCATGGTCAGTCCCACAACTCCTTGTCAAGGTTCTCCCTCTGCAGGAACCGCGGACAGCTTGGCCTCTATTCCTGCTGCTGCTCTCTGCAGCTCTGGGACTTGCCTTTGCCAGCCTGCAAGGGATCTTTTCTCAGGCTAAACTGAAGAATGCCTCAGCCTACTCCTGGCTACACTTGGGCTTGAGCTAATGCTTGTGAGCCTGGCTTCTGAAACAGAGTCACAAAGGGAAAAAAAATGACACGAAGAAACATCACATGAATTAACATAAAATCAAGAAAATTAATAAATTAACAACAAAATAAACTAAAATTCATTGTGTTATGTGTCCTTGAAATTGATTTTGGAACTGAAAACCCTCTGTCCTTTCAGGCAAACAGTCTCTTAGATATTGGACTGGCGGACAGGAGAGAAGAGAAGACGAGAGGAGAGGAGAGGAGAGGAGAGGAGAGCAGTTCTGCTCTGTCAGGCCTGCAGTTCTGCGTGACAAGCCCTGAGCGAGCCCTGAGGCCTCCATACATGATACTACAGGCAGTATTGCTACTGGAAGGAAGGCTGCACTGGCAACAAATCCACACTGTCTTTTTGCAAAAAAGGGACTCTATTAGGTTGCTTACTCCCCTATTTTGTAGCTACAGGGACTGATTTGGAGCCAGCACCCCAAAGGCTTCCTCCAAAGGGCTGCACATGTGCGGCTGTGTCACCCCCATGTCACAATGCCAGCACCCGGCAACACAGTGGTCACGAGGCCCCACGCAGGATCCAGAGGAGCAGCCTCCCGTGTCCACTGCCAGAGCTGGCCCGGGGGCAGCCCCAGCACATCTGACAGGAAGCACTTGAGGAGCTGCTGGAATCACAGGCCAGGGGCTGAGGGAAGAAAACCTTGCATGAGGCTGCTGGAGGTTCTCCGCTGCAAGGCAATCTGCTGGCAGGGCCACCTTCCAAGCTCGGCTCATGGATGCAAATCCTTTTCAACTGGATAGCAGTGGCAAGACCAAGGCAATTCCTTCTTGAGGAGCACTGCACAGCTCACCATCCTCATCTCCTACAGAGCAACGCTCAGGAGCCGTAAGAGATAGGATGTCGAGGGCTTGCAAGGGCTTGCAAGGGCTTGCAGTGCTTTGGAACACCCACTGGTGTCCTACACAGGGACAGCAAGGATTCTTGCCCACAAGGTCTATCAGCTCAGAGGCAGTTGGGCACTCTGGCAAGTCCGCCAGATAGCTCCAGCTCAAGGGAGGATAGGGCTTGGGCAGCTCCTGGGAAGCATGAGCAGCCTGTGGGACAAGGAGCCAGGTCTGGCTCACATGCTCAGGGAACAGCCCATGGCCAGCACTGGGCTCAGCAAGGAACTTTTTCCCCCGGGGCACATTGGCACTGGTCCCCGGCGGTTTTTTGCCTTCCTCTGCAGTTCTCAGCACGGCCCCTTGCCACCATTTCTTTGGGCCATTTGGCCTGGGAGCCGGCTGCTCATGCTCCACCATGCTGGCAGCCGCAGCTGCCACTTCTCAGCTCTCCCTGCAGCTAACACAAGCGCCTGGCAGGGACCAGAGCGCTTCTCATGCATCCCTGGCCAAGAAGTACAGCAGCCAAACAAGTTGTGGAAGGCAAAAAGTCTGCTCGTCATCGCTACATGTCACGCTTTGGAAGAGATGCCACGGTACCACTCACCTCTTCTTCCTCTTCTTCCTCTTCTTCTTCCTCTTCTTCTTCTTCTTCTTCTTCTTCTTCTTCTTCCTCCTCCTCTTTTCTGCATGGTCAGTCCCACAACTCCTTGTCAAGGTTCTCCCTCTGCAGGAACCGCGGACAGCTTGGCCTCTATTCCTGCTGCTGCTCTCTGCAGCTCTGGGACTTGCCTTTGCCAGCCTGCAAGGGATCTTTTCTCAGGCTAAACTGAAGAATGCCTCAGCCTACTCCTGGCTACACTTGGGCTTGAGCTAATGCTTGTGAGCCTGGGTTCTGAAACAGAGTCACAAAGGGAAAAAAAAATGACACGAAGAAACATCACATGAATTAACATAAAATCAAGAAAATTACTAAATTAACAACAAAATAAAATAAAATTCATTGTGTTATGTGTCCTTGACATTGATTTTGGAACTGAAACCCCTCTGTCCTTTCAGGCAAACAGTCTCTTAGATATTGGACTGGCGGACAGGAGAGAAGAGAAGAGGAGAGGAGAGGAGAGGAGAGGAGAGGAGAGGAGAGGAGAGGAGAGGAGAGGAGAGGAGAGGAGAGCAGTTCTGCTCTGTCAGGCCTGCAGTTCTGCGTGACAAGCCCTGAGCGAGCCCTGAGGCCTCCATACATGATACTACAGGCAGTATTGCTACTGGAAGGAAGGCTGCACTGGCAACAAATCCACACTGTCTTTTTGCAAAAAAGGGGCTCTATTAGGTTGCTTACTCCCCTATTTTGTAGCTACAGGGACTGATTTGGAGCCAGCACCCCAAAGGCTTCCTCCAAAGGGCTGCACATATGCGGCTGTGTCACCCCCATGTCACAATGCCAGCACCCGGCAACGCAGTGGTCACCAGGCCCCACGCAGGATCCAGAGGAGCAGCCTCCCGTGTCCACTGCCAGAGCTGGCCCGGGGGCAGCCCCAGCACATCTGACAGGAAGCACTTGAGGAGCTGCTGGAATCACAGGCCAGGGGCTGAGGGAAGAAAACCTTGCATGAGGCTGCTGGAGGTTCTCCGCTGCAAGACAATCTGCTGGCAGGGCCACCTTCCAAGCTCGGCTCATGGATGCAAATCCTTTTCAACTGGATAGCAGTGGCAAGACCAAGGCAATTCCTTCTTGAGGAGCACTGCACAGCTCACCATCCTCATCTCCTACAGAGCAACGCTCAGGAGCCGTAAGAGATAGGATGTCGAGGGCTTGCAAGGGCTTGCAAGGGCTTGCAGTGCTTTGGAACACCCACTGGTGTCCTACACAGGGACAGCAAGGATTCTTGCCCACAAGGTCTATCAGCTCAGAGGCACTTGGGCACTCTGGCAAGTCCGCGACATAGCTCCAGCTCAAGGGAGGATAGGGCTTGGGCAGCTCCTGGGAAGCATGAGCAGCCTGTGGGACAAGGAGCCAGGTCTGGCTCACATGCTCAGGGAACAGCCCATGGCCAGCACTGGGCTCAGCAAGGAACTTTTTCCCCCGGGGCACATTGGCACTGGTCCCCGGTGGTTTTTTGCCTTCCTCTGCAGTTCTCAGCACGGCCCCTTGCCACCATTTCTTTGGGCCATTTGGCCTGGGAGCCGGCTGCTCATGCTCCACCATGCTGGCAGCCGCAGCTGCCACTTCTCAGCTCTCCCTGCAGGTAACACAAGCGCCTGGCAGGGACCAGAGCGCTTCTCATGCATCCCTGCCCAAGAAGCACAGCAGCCAAACAAGTTGTGGAAGGCAAAAAGTCTGCTCGTCATCGCTACATGTCACGCTTTGGAAGAGATGCCATGGTACCACTCACCTCTTCTTCCTCTTCTTCCTCTTCTTCTTCTTCTTCTTCTTCTTCTTCTTCCTCCTCTTTTGTGCATGGTCAGTCCCACAACTCCTTGTCAAGGTTCTCCCTCTGCAGGAACCGCGGACAGCTTGGCCTCTATTCCTGCTGCTGCTCTCTGCAGCTCTGGGACTTGCCTTTGCCAGCCTGCAAGGGATCTTTTCTCAGGCTAAACTGAAGAATGCCTCAGCCTACTCCTGGCTACACTTGGGCTTGAGCTAATGCTTATGACCCTGGCTTCTGAAACAGAGTCACAAAGGGAAAAAAAATGACACGAAGAAACATCACATGAATTAACATAAAATCAAGAAAATTAATAAATTAACAACAAAATAAACTAAAATTCATTGTGTTATGTGTCCTTGAAATTGATTTTGGAACTGAAAACCCTCTGTCCTTTCAGGCAAACAGTCTCTTAGATATTGGACTGGCGGACAGGAGAGAAGAGAAGACGAGAGGAGAGGAGAGGAGAGGAGAGGAGAGCAGTTCTGCTCTGTCAGGCCTGCAGTTCTGCGTGACAAGCCCTGAGCGAGCCCTGAGGCCTCCATACATGATACTACAGGCAGTATTGCTACTGGAAGGAAGGCTGCACTGGCAACAAATCCACACTGTCTTTTTGCAAAAAAGGGACTCTATTAGGTTGCTTACTCCCCTATTTTGTAGCTACAGGGACTGATTTGGAGCCAGCACCCCAAAGGCTTCCTCCAAAGGGCTGCACATGTGCGGCTGTGTCACCCCCATGTCACAATGCCAGCACCCGGCAACACAGTGGTCACGAGGCCCCACGCAGGATCCAGAGGAGCAGCCTCCCGTGTCCACTGCCAGAGCTGGCCCGGGGGCAGCCCCAGCACATCTGACAGGAAGCACTTGAGGAGCTGCTGGAATCACAGGCCAGGGGCTGAGGGAAGAAAACCTTGCATGAGGCTGCTGGAGGTTCTCCGCTGCAAGGCAATCTGCTGGCAGGGCCACCTTCCAAGCTCGGCTCATGGATGCAAATCCTTTTCAACTGGATAGCAGTGGCAAGACCAAGGCAATTCCTTCTTGAGGAGCACTGCACAGCTCACCATCCTCATCTCCTACAGAGCAACGCTCAGGAGCCGTAAGAGATAGGATGTCGAGGGCTTGCAAGGGCTTGCAAGGGCTTGTAGTGCTTTGGAACACCCACTGGTGTCCTACACAGGGACAGCAAGGATTCTTGCCCACAAGGTCTATCAGCTCAGAGGCAGTTGGGCACTCTGGCAAGTCCGCCAGATAGCTCCAGCTCAAGGGAGGATAGGGCTTGGGCAGCTCCTGGGAAGCATGAGCAGCCTGTGGGACAAGGAGCCAGGTCTGGCTCACATGCTCAGGGAACAGCCCATGGCCAGCACTGGGCTCAGCAAGGAACTTTTTCCCCCGGGGCACATTGGCACTGGTCCCCGGCGGTTTTTTGCCTTCCTCTGCAGTTCTCAGCACGGCCCCTTGCCACCATTTCTTTGGGCCATTTGGCCTGGGAGCCGGCTGCTCATGCTCCACCATGCTGGCAGCCGCAGCTGCCACTTCTCAGCTCTCCCTGCAGGTAACACAAGCGCCTGGCAGGGACCAGAGCGCTTCTCATGCATCCCTGGCCAAGAAGTACAGCAGCCAAACAAGTTGTGGAAGGCAAAAAGTCTGCTCGTCATCGCTACATGTCACGCTTTGGAAGAGATGCCACGGTACCACTCACCTCTTCTTCCTCTTCTTCCTCTTCTTCTTCCTCTTCTTCTAATTCTTCTTCTTCTTCTTCTTCTTCCTCCTCCTCTTTTCTGCATGGTCAGTCCCACAACTCCTTGTCAAGGTTCTCCCTCTGCAGGAACCGCGGACAGCTTGGCCTCTATTCCTGCTGCTGCTCTCTGCAGCTCTGGGACTTGCCTTTGCCAGCCTGCAAGGGATCTTTTCTCAGGCTAAACTGAAGAATGCCTCAGCCTACTCCTGGCTACACTTGGGCTTGAGCTAATGCTTGTGAGCCTGGGTTCTGAAACAGAGTCACAAAGGGAAAAAAAAATGACACGAAGAAACATCACATGAATTAACATAAAATCAAGAAAATTACTAAATTAACAACAAAATAAAATAAAATTCATTGTGTTATGTGTCCTTGAAATTGATTTTGGAACTGAAACCCCTCTGTCCTTTCAGGCAAACAGTCTCTTAGATATTGGACTGGCGGACAGGAGAGAAGAGAATAGGAGAGGAGAGGAGAGGAGAGGAGAGGAGAGGAGAGGAGAGGAGAGGAGAGCAGTTCTGCTCTGTCAGGCCTGCAGTTCTGCGTGACAAGCCCTGAGCGAGCCCTGAGGCCTCCATACATGATACTACAGGCAGTATTGCTACTGGAAGGAAGGCTGCACTGGCAACAAATCCACACTGTCTTTTTGCAAAAAAGGGGCTCTATTAGGTTGCTTACTCCCCTATTTTGTAGCTACAGGGACTGATTTGGAGCCAGCACCCCAAAGGCTTCCTCCAAAGGGCTGCACATATGCGGCTGTGTCACCCCCATGTCACAATGCCAGCACCCGGCAACGCAGTGGTCACCAGGCCCCACGCAGGATCCAGAGGAGCAGCCTCCCGTGTCCACTGCCAGAGCTGGCCCGGGGGCAGCCCCAGCACATCTGACAGGAAGCACTTGAGGAGCTGCTGGAATCACAGGCCAGGGGCTGAGGGAAGAAAACCTTGCATGAGGCTGCTGGAGGTTCTCCGCTGCAAGACAATCTGCTGGCAGGGCCACCTTCCAAGCTCGGCTCATGGATGCAAATCCTTTTCAACTGGATAGCAGTGGCAAGACCAAGGCAATTCCTTCTTGAGGAGCACTGCACAGCTCACCATCCTCATCTCCTACAGAGCAACGCTCAGGAGCCGTAAGAGATAGGATGTCGAGGGCTTGCAAGGGCTTGCAAGGGCTTGCAGTGCTTTGGAACACCCACTGGTGTCCTACACAGGGACAGCAAGGATTCTTGCCCACAAGGTCTATCAGCTCAGAGGCACTTGGGCACTCTGGCAAGTCCGCCAGATAGCTCCAGCTCAAGGGAGGATAGGGCTTGGGCAGCTCCTGGGAAGCATGAGCAGCCTGTGGGACAAGGAGCCAGGTCTGGCTCACATGCTCAGGGAACAGCCCATGGCCAGCACTGGGCTCAGCAAGGAACTTTTTCCCCCGGGGCACATTGGCACTGGTCCCCGGTGGTTTTTTGCCTTCCTCTGCAGTTCTCAGCACGGCCCCTTGCCACCATTTCTTTGGGCCATTTGGCCTGGGAGCCGGCTGCTCATGCTCCACCATGCTGGCAGCCGCAGCTGCCACTTCTCAGCTCTCCCTGCAGGTAACACAAGCGCCTGGCAGGGACCAGAGCGCTTCTCATGCATCCCTGCCCAAGAAGCACAGCAGCCAAACAAGTTGTGGAAGGCAAAAAGTCTGCTCGTCATCGCTACATGTCACGCTTTGGAAGAGATGCCATGGTACCACTCACCTCTTCTTCCTCTTCTTCCTCTTCTTCTTCTTCTTCTTCTTCTTCTTCTTCCTCCTCCTCTTTTCTGCATGGTCAGTCCCACAACTCCTTGTCAAGGTTCTCCCTCTGCAGGAACCGCGGACAGCTTGGCCTCTATTCCTGCTGCTGCTCTCTGCAGCTCTGGGACTTGCCTTTGCCAGCCTGCAAGGGATCTTTTCTCAGGCTAAACTGAAGAATGCCTCAGCCTACTCCTGGCTACACTTGGGCTTGAGCTAATGCTTGTGAGCCTGGCTTCTGAAACAGAGTCACAAAGGGAAAAAAAATGACACGAAGAAACATCACATGAATTAACATAAAATCAAGAAAATTAATAAATTAACAACAAAATAAACTAAAATTCATTGTGTTATGTGTCCTTGAAATTGATTTTGGAACTGAAAACCCTCTGTCCTTTCAGGCAAACAGTCTCTTAGATATTGGACTGGCGGACAGGAGAGAAGAGAAGACGAGAGGAGAGGAGAGGAGAGGAGAGGAGAGCAGTTCTGCTCTGTCAGGCCTGCAGTTCTGCGTGACAAGCCCTGAGCGAGCCCTGAGGCCTCCATACATGATACTACAGGCAGTATTGCTACTGGAAGGAAGGCTGCACTGGCAACAAATCCACACTGTCTTTTTGCAAAAAAGGGACTCTATTAGGTTGCTTACTCCCCTATTTTGTAGCTACAGGGACTGATTTGGAGCCAGCACCCCAAAGGCTTCCTCCAAAGGGCTGCACATGTGCGGCTGTGTCACCCCCATGTCACAATGCCAGCACCCGGCAACACAGTGGTCACGAGGCCCCACGCAGGATCCAGAGGAGCAGCCTCCCGTGTCCACTGCCAGAGCTGGCCCGGGGGCAGCCCCAGCACATCTCACAGGAAGCACTTGAGGAGCTGCTGGAATCACAGGCCAGGGGCTGAGGGAAGAAAACCTTGCATGAGGCTGCTGGAGGTTCTCCGCTGCAAGGCAATCTGCTGGCAGGGCCACCTTCCAAGCTCGGCTCATGGATGCAAATCCTTTTCAACTGGATAGCAGTGGCAAGACCAAGGCAATTCCTTCTTGAGGAGCACTGCACAGCTCACCATCCTCATCTCCTACAGAGCAACGCTCAGGAGCCGTAAGAGATAGGATGTCGAGGGCTTGCAAGGGCTTGCAAGGGCTTGCAGTGCTTTGGAACACCCACTGGTGTCCTACACAGGGACAGCAAGGATTCTTGCCCACAAGGTCTATCAGCTCAGAGGCAGTTGGGCACTCTGGCAAGTCCGCCAGATAGCTCCAGCTCAAGGGAGGATAGGGCTTGGGCAGCTCCTGGGAAGCATGAGCAGCCTGTGGGACAAGGAGCCAGGTCTGGCTCACATGCTCAGGGAACAGCCCATGGCCAGCACTGGGCTCAGCAAGGAACTTTTTCCCCCGGGGCACATTGGCACTGGTCCCCGGCGGTTTTTTGCCTTCCTCTGCAGTTCTCAGCACGGCCCCTTGCCACCATTTCTTTGGGCCATTTGGCCTGGGAGCCGGCTGCTCATGCTCCACCATGCTGGCAGCCGCAGCTGCCACTTCTCAGCTCTCCCTGCAGCTAACACAAGCGCCTGGCAGGGACCAGAGCGCTTCTCATGCATCCCTGCCCAAGAAGCACAGCAGCCAAACAAGTTGTGGAAGGCAAAAAGTCTGCTCGTCATCGCTACATGTCACGCTTTGGAAGAGATGCCACGGTACCACTCACCTCTTCTTCCTCTTCTTCCTCTTCTGCCTCTTCTTCTTCTTCTTCTTCTTCTTCTTCTTCCTCTTTTGTGCATGGTCAGTCCCACAACTCCTTGTCAAGGTTCTCCCTCTGCAGGAACCGCGGACAGCTTGGCCTCTATTCCTGCTGCTGCTCTCTGCAGCTCTGGGACTTGCCTTTGCCAGCCTGCAAGGGATCTTTTCTCAGGCTAAACTGAAGAATGCCTCAGCCTACTCCTGGCTACACTTGGGCTTGAGCTAATGCTTGTGAGCCTGGGTTCTGAAACAGAGTCACAAAGGGAAAAAAAAATGACACGAAGAAACATCACATGAATTAACATAAAATCAAGAAAATTACTAAATTAACAACAAAATAAAATAAAATTCATTGTGTTATGTGTCCTTGAAATTGATTTTGGAACTGAAACCCCTCTGTCCTTTCAGGCAAACAGTCTCTTAGATATTGGACTGGCGGACAGGAGAGAAGAGAAGAGGAGAGGAGAGGAGAGGAGAGGAGAGGAGAGGAGAGGAGAGGAGAGGAGAGGAGAGCAGTTCTGCTCTGTCAGGCCTGCAGTTCTGCGTGACAAGCCCTGAGCGAGCCCTCAGGCCTCCATACATGATACTACAGGCAGTATTGCTACTGGAAGGAAGGCTGCACTGGCAACAAATCCACACTGTCTTTTTGCAAAAAAGGGACTCTATTAGGTTGCTTACTCCCCTATTTTGTAGCTACAGGGACTGATTTGGAGCCAGCACCCCAAAGGCTTCCTCCAAAGGGCTGCACATATGCGGCTGTGTCACCCCCATGTCACAATGCCAGCACCCGGCAACGCAGTGGTCACCAGGCCCCACGCAGGATCCAGAGGAGCAGCCTCCCGTGTCCACTGCCAGAGCTGGCCCGGGGGCAGCCCCAGCACATCTGACAGGAAGCACTTGAGGAGCTGCTGGAATCACAGGCCAGGGGCTGAGGGAAGAAAACCTTGCATGAGGCTGCTGGAGGTTCTCCGCTGCAAGACAATCTGCTGGCAGGGCCACCTTCCAAGCTCGGCTCATGGATGCAAATCCTTTTCAACTGGATAGCAGTGGCAAGACCAAGGCAATTCCTTCTTGAGGAGCACTGCACAGCTCACCATCCTCATCTCCTACAGAGCAACGCTCAGGAGCCGTAAGAGATAGGATGTCGAGGGCTTGCAAGGGCTTGCAAGGGCTTGCAGTGCTTTGGAACACCCACTGGTGTCCTACACAGGGACAGCAAGGATTCTTGCCCACAAGGTCTATCAGCTCAGAGGCACTTGGGCACTCTGGCAAGTCCGCGACATAGCTCCAGCTCAAGGGAGGATAGGGCTTGGGCAGCTCCTGGGAAGCATGAGCAGCCTGTGGGACAAGGAGCCAGGTCTGGCTCACATGCTCAGGGAACAGCCCATGGCCAGCACTGGGCTCAGCAAGGAACTTTTTCCCCCGGGGCACATTGGCACTGGTCCCCGGCGGTTTTTTGCCTTCCTCTGCAGTTCTCAGCACGGCCCCTTGCCACCATTTCTTTGGGCCATTTGGCCTGGGAGCCGGCTGCTCATGCTCCACCATGCTGGCAGCCGCAGCTGCCACTTCTCAGCTCTCCCTGCAGCTAACACAAGCGCCTGGCAGGGACCAGAGCGCTTCTCATGCATCCCTGCCCAAGAAGCACAGCAGCCAAACAAGTTGTGGAAGGCAAAAAGTCTGCTCGTCATCGCTACATGTCACGCTTTGGAAGAGATGCCACGGTACCACTCACCTCTTCTTCCTCTTCTTCCTCTTCTTCTTCCTCTTCTTCTTCTTCTTCTTCTTCTTCTTCTTCTTCCTCCTCCTCTTTTCTGCATGGTCAGTCCCACAACTCCTTGTCAAGGTTCTCCCTCTGCAGGAACCGCGGACAGCTTGGCCTCTATTCCTGCTGCTGCTCTCTGCAGCTCTGGGACTTGCCTTTGCCAGCCTGCAAGGGATCTTTTCTCATGCTAAACTGAAGAATGCCTCAGCCTACTCCTGGCTACACTTGGGCTTGAGCTAATGCTTGTGAGCCTGGGTTCTGAAACAGAGTCACAAAGGGAAAAAAAATGACATGAAATAACAGAACATGAATTAACATCAAATCAAGAAAATTAATAAATTAACAACAAAATAAAATAAAATTCATTGTGTTATGTGTCCTTGACATTGATTTTGGAACTGAAAACCCTCTGTTCTTTCAGGCAAACAGTCTCTTAGATATTGGACTGGCGGGCAGGAGAGAAGAGGAGAGGAGAGGAGAGGAGAGGAGAGCAGAGAGGAGAGGACAGGAGAGGATAGGAAAGGAGAGGAGAGGAGAGGAGAGGAGAGGAGAGGAGAGGAGAGGAGAGGAGAGCAGTTCTGCTCTGTCAGGCCTGCAGTTCTGCGTGACAAGCCCTGAGCGAGCCCTGAGGCCTCCATACATGATACTACAGGCAGTATTGCTACTGGAAGGAAGGCTGCACTGGCAACAAATCCACACTGTCTTTTTGCAAAAAAGGGACTCTATTAGGTTGCTTACTCCCCTATTTTGTAGGCACAGGGACTGATTTGGAGCCAGCACCCCAAAGGCTTCCTCCAAAGGGCTGCACATATGCGGCTGTGTCACCCCATGTCACGCTCAGCTCTCCCTGCAGCTAACACAAGCGCCTGGCAGGGACCAGAGCGCTTCTCATGCATCCCTGCCCAAGAAGCACAGCAGCCAAACAAGTTGTGGAAGGCAAAAAGTCTGCTCGTCATCGCTACATGTCACGCTTTGGAAGAGATGCCACGGTACCACTCACCTCTTCTTCCTCTTCTTCCTCTTCTTCCTCTTCTTCTTCTTCTTCTTCTTCTTCCTCTTTTGTGCATGGTCAGTCCCACAACTCCTTGTCAAGGTTCTCCCTCTGCAGGACCCGCGGACAGCTTGGCCTCTATTCCTGCTGCTGCTCTCTGCAGCTCTGGGACTTGCCTTTGCCAGCCTGCAAGGGATCTTTTCTCATGCTAAACTGAAGAATGCCTCAGCCTACTCCTGGCTACACTTGGGCTTGAGCTAATGCTTGTGAGCCTGGGTTCTGAAACAGAGTCACAAAGGGAAAAAAAATGACATGAAATAACATAACATGAATTAACATCAAATCAAGAAAATTAATAAATTAACAACAAAATAAAATAAAATTCATTGTGTTATGTGTCCTTGACATTGATTTTGGAACTGAAAACCCTCTGTTCTTTCAGGCAAACAGTCTCTTAGATATTGGACTGGCGGGCAGGAGAGAAGAGGAGAGGAGAGGAGAGGAGAGGAGAGCAGAGAGGAGAGGACAGGAGAGGATAGGAAAGGAGAGGAGAGGAGAGGAGAGGAGAGGAGAGGAGAGGAGAGGAGAGGAGAGGAGGGGAGAGGAGAGCAGTTCTGCTCTGTCAGGCCTGCAGTTCTGCGTGACAAGCCCTGAGCGAGCCCTGAGGCCTCCATACATGATACTACAGGCAGTATTGCTACTGGAAGGAAGGCTGCACTGGCAACAAATCCACACTGTCTTTTTGCAAAAAAGGGACTCTATTAGGTTGCTTACTCCCCTATTTTGTAGCTACAGGGACTGATTTGGAGCCAGCACCCCAAAGGCTTCCTCCAAAGGGCTGCACATATGCGGCTGTGTCACCCCCATGTCACAATGCCAGCACCCGGCAACGCAGTGGTCACCAGGCCCCACGCAGGATCCAGAGGAGCAGCCTCCCGTGTCCACTGCCAGAGCTGGCCCGGGGGCAGCCCCAGCACATCTCACAGGAAGCACTTGAGGAGCTGCTGGAATCACAGGCCAGGGGCTGAGGGAAGAAAACCTTGCATGAGGCTGCTGGAGGTTCTCCGCTGCAAGACAAGCTGCTGGCAGGGCCACCTTCCAAGCTCGGCTCATGGATGCAAATCCTTTTCAACTGGATAGCAGTGGCAAGACCAAGGCAATTCCTTCTTGAGGAGCACTGCACAGCTCACCATCCTCATCTCCTACAGAGCAACGCTCAGGAGCCGTAAGAGATAGGATGTCAAGGGCTTGCAAGGGCTTGCAAGGGCTTGCAGTGCTTTGGAACACCCACTGGTGTCCTACACAGGGACAGCAAGGATTCTTGCCCACAAGGTCTATCAGCTCAGAGGCACTTGGGCACTCTGGCAAGTCCGCCAGATAGCTCCAGCTCAAGGGAGGATAGGGCTTGGGCAGCTCCTGGGAAGCATGAGCAGCCTGTGGGACAAGGAGCCAGGTCTGGCTCACATGCTCAGGGAACAGCCCATGGCCAGCACTGGGCTCAGCAAGGAACTTTTTCCCCTGGGGCACATTGGCACTGGTCCCCGGCAGTTTTTGCCTTCCTCTGCAGTTCTCAGCATGGCCCCTTGCCACCATTTCTTTGGGCCATTTGGCCTGGGAGCCGGCTGCTCATGCTCCACCATGCTGGCAGCCGCAGCTGCCACTTCTCAGCTCTCCCTGCAGGTAACACAAGCGCCTGGCAGGGACCAGAGCGCTTCTCATGCATCCCTGGCCAAGAAGCACAGAAGCCAAACAAGTTGTGGAAGGCAAAAAGTCTGCTCGTCATCGCTACATGTCACGCTTTGGAAGAGATGCCACGGTACCACTCACCTCTTCTTCCTCTTCTTCCTCTTCTTCCTCTTCTTCTTCTTCTTCTTCTTCTTCCTCTTTTGTGCATGGTCAGTCCCACAACTCCTTGTCAAGGTTCTCCTTCTGTAAGAACCGCGGACAGCTTGGCCTCTATTCCTGCTGCTGCTCTCTGCAGCTCTGGGACTTGCCTTTGCCAGCCTGCAAGGGATCTTTTCTCATGCTAAACTGAAGAATGCCTCAGCCTACTCCTGGCTACACTTGGGCTTGAGCTAATGCTTGTGAGCCTGGCTTCTGAAACAGAGTCACAAAGGGAAAAAAAATGACATGAAATAACATAACATGAATTAACATAAAATCAAGAAAATTAATAAATTAACAACAAAATAAAATCAAATTCATTGTGTTATGTGTCCTTGACATTGATTTTGGAACTGAAACCCCTCTGTCCTTTCAGGCAAACAGTCTCTTAGATATTGGACTGGCGGACAGGAGAGAAGAGGAGAGGAGAGGAGAGGAGAGGAGAGGAGAGGAGAGGAGAGGAGAGGAGAGGAGAGGAGAGGAGAGGAGAGCAGTTGTGCTCTGTCAGGCCTGCAGTTCTGCGTGACAAGCCCTGAGCGAGCCCTGAGTCCTCCATACATGATACTACAGGCAGTATTGCTACTGGAAGGAAGGCTGCACTGGCAACAAATCCACACTGTCTTTTTGCAAAAAAGGGACTCTATTAGGTTGCTTACTCCCCTATTTTGTAGCTACAGGGACTGATTTGGAGCCAGCACCCCAAAGGCTTCCTCCAAAGGGCTGCACATATGCGGCTGTGTCACCCCCGTGTCACAATGCCAGCACCCGGCAACGCAGTGGTCACCAGGCCCCACGCAGGATCCAGAGGAGCAGCCTCCCGTGTCCACTGCCAGAGCTGGCTTGGGGGCAGCCCCAGCACATCTCACAGGAAGCACTTGAGGAGCTGCTGGAATCACAGGCCAGGGGCTGAGGGAAGAACACCTTGCATGAGGCTGCTGGAGGTTCTCCGCTGCAAGACAATCTGCTGGCAGGGCCACCTTCCAAGCTCGGCTCATGGATGCAAATCCTTTTCAACTGGATAGCAGTGGCAAGACCAAG
Organism: Caloenas nicobarica; assembly: GCF_036013445.1. NCBI lineage: Eukaryota > Metazoa > Chordata > Aves > Columbiformes > Columbidae > Caloenas > Caloenas nicobarica. The sequence continues at coordinate 372,364 of NW_027017726.1, read as the reverse complement.
GCAATTCCTTCTTGAGGAGCACTGCACAGCTCACCATCCTCATCTCCTACAGAGCAACGCTCAGGAGCCGTAAGAGATAGGATGTCGAGGGCTTGCAAGGGCTTGCAAGGGCTTGCAGTGCTTTGGAACACCCACTGGTGTCCTACACAGGGACAGCAAGGATTCTTGCCCACAAGGTCTATCAGCTCAGAGGCACTTGGGCACTCTGGCAAGTCCGCCAGATAGCTCCAGCTCAAGGGAGGATAGGGCTTGGGCAGCTCCTGGGAAGCATGAGCAGCCTGTGGGACAAGGAGCCAGGTCTGGCTCACATGCTCAGGGAACAGCCCATGGCCAGCACTGGGCTCAGCAAGGAACTTTTTCCCCCGGGGCACATTGGCACTGGTCCCCAGCGGTTTTTTGCCCTCCTCTGCAGTTCTCAGCACGGCCCCTTGCCACCATTCCTTTGGGCCATTTGGCCTGGGAGCCGGCTGCTCATGCTCCACCATGCTGGCAGCCGTAGCTGCCACTTCTCAGCTCTCCCTGCAGCTAACACAAGCGCCTGGCGGGGACCAGAGCGCTTCTCATGCATCCCTGGCCAAGAAGCACAGCAGCCAAACAAGTTGTGGAAGGCAAAAAGTCTGCTCGTCATCGCTACATGTCACGCTTTGGAAGAGATGCCACGGTACCACTCACCTCTTCTTCCTCTTCTTCCTCTTCTTCTTCTTCTTCTTCTTCTTCTTCTTCTTCTTCTTCTTCCTCTTTTGTGCATGGTCAGTCCCACAACTCCTTGTCAAGGTTCTCCCTCTGCAGGAACCGCGGACAGCTTGGCCTCTATTCCTGCTGCTGCTCTCTGCAGCTCTGGGACTTGCCTTTGCCAGCCTGCAAGGGATCTTTTCTCATGCTAAACTGAAGAATGCCTCAGCCTACTCCTGGCTACACTTGGACTTGAGCTAATGCTTGTGAGCCTGGCTTCCGAAACAGAGTCACAAAGGGAAAAAAAATGACATGAAATAACATAACATGAATTAACATAAAATCAAGAAAATTAATAAATTAACAACAAAATAAAATCCAATTCATTGTGTTATGTGTCCTTGACATTGATTTTGGAACTGAAAACCCTCTGTCCTTTCAGGCAAAAAGTCTCTTAGATATTGGACTGGCGGACAGGAGAGAAGAGGACAGGAGAGGAGAGGAGAGGAGAGGAGAGGAGAGGAGAGGAGAGGAGAGGAGAGGAGAGCAGTTCTGCTCTGTCAGGCCTGCAGTTCTGCGTGACAAGCCCTGAGCGAGCCCTGAGGCCTCCATACATGATACTACAGGCAGTATTGCTACTGGAAGGAAGGCTGCACTGGCAACAAATCCACACTGTCTTTTTACAAAAAAGGGACTCTATTAGGTTGCTGACTCCCCTATTTTGTAGGTACAGGGACTGATTTGGAGCCAGCACCCCAAAGGCTTCCTCCAAAGGGCTGCACATATGCGGCTGTGTCACCCCCATGTCACAATGCCAGCACCCGGCAACGCAGTGGTCACCAGGCCCCACGCAGGATCCAGAGGAGCAGCCTCTCGTGTCCACTGCCAGAGCTGGCCCGGGGGCAGCCCCAGCACATCTGACAGGAAGCACTTGAGGAGCTGCTGGAATCACAGACCAGGGGCTGAGGGAAGAAAACCTTGCATGAGGCTGCTGGAGGTTCTCCGCTGCAAGACAATCTGCTGGCAGGGCCACCTTCCAAGCTCGGCTCATGGATGCAAATCCTTTTCAACTGGATAGCAGTGGCAAGACCAAGGCAATTCCTTCTTGAGGAGCACTGCACAGCTCACCATCCTCATCTCCTACAGAGCAACGCTCAGGAGCCGTAAGAGATAGGATGTCGAGGGCTTGCAAGGGCTTGCAAGGGCTTGCAGTGCTTTGGAACACCCACTGGTGTCCTACACAGGGACAGCAAGGATTCTTGCCCACAAGGTCTATCAGCTCAGAGGCACTTGGGCACTCTGGCAAGTCCGCCAGATAGCTCCAGCTCAAGGGAGGATAGGGCTTGCGCAGCTCCTGGGAAGCATGAGCAGCCTGTGGGACAAGGAGCCAGGTCTGGCTCACATGCTCAGGGAACAGCCCATGGCCAGCACTGGGCTCAGCAAGGAACTTTTTCCCCCGGGGCACATCGGCACTGGTCCCCGGCGGTTTTTTGCCTTCCTCTGCAGTTCTCAGCACGGCCCCTTGCCACCATTTCTTTGGGCCATTTGGCCTGGGAGCCGGCTGCTCATGCTCCACCATGCTGGCAGCCGCAGCTGCCACTTCTCAGCTCTCCCTGCAGCTAACACAAGCGCCTGGCAGGGACCAGAGCGCTTCTCATGCATCCCTGCCCAAGAAGCACAGCAGCCAAACAAGTTGTGGAAGGCAAAAAGTCTGCTCGTCATCGCTACATGTCACGCTTTGGAAGAGATGCCACGGTACCACTCACCTCTTCTTCCTCTTCTGCCTCTTCTTCTTCTTCTTCTTCTTCTTCTTCTTCTTCTTCTTCTTCCTCTTTTGTGCATGGTCAGTCCCACAACTCCTTGTCAAGGTTCTCCCTCTGCAGGACCCGCGGACAGCTTGGCCTCTATTCCTGCTGCTGCTCTCTGCAGCTCTGGGACTTGCCTTTGCCAGCCTGCAAGGGATCTTTTCTCCTGCTAAACTGAAGAATGCCTCAGCCTACTCCTGGCTACACTTGGGCTTGAGCTAATGCTTGTGAGCCTGGCTTCTGAAACAGAGTCACAAAGGGAAAAAAAATGACATGAAATAACATAACATGAATTAACATAAAATCAAGAAAATTAATAAATTAACAACAAAATAAAATCAAATTCATTGTGTTATGTGTCCTTGACATTGATTTTGGAACTGAAAACCCTCTGTCCTTTCAGGCAAACAGTCTGTTAGATATTGGACTGGCGGACAGGAGAGAAGAGGACAGGAGAGGAGAGGAGAGGAGAGGAGAGCAGTTCTGCTCTGTCAGGCCTGCAGTTCTGCGTTACAAGCCCTGAGCGAGCCCTGAGGCCTCCATACATGATACTACAGGCAGTATTGCTACTGGAAGGAAGGCTGCACTGGCAACAAATCCACACTGTCTTTTTACAAAAAAGGGACTCTATTAGGTTGCTTACTCCCCTATTTTGTAGGTACAGGGACTGATTTGGAGCCAGCACCCCAAAGGCTTCCTCCAAAGGGCTGCACATATGCGGCTGTGTCACCCCCATGTCACAATGCCAGCACCCGGCAACGCAGTGGTCACCAGGCCCCACGCAGGATCCAGAGGAGCAGCCTCCCGTGTCCACTGCCAGAGCTGGCCCGGGGGCAGCCCCAGCACATCTCACAGGAAGCACTTGAGGAGCTGCTGGAATCACAGGCCAGGGGCTGAGGGAAGAAAACCTTGCATGAGGCTGCTGGAGGTTCTCCGCTGCAAGACAATCTGCTGGCAGGGCCACCTTCCAAGCTCGGCTCATGGATGCAAATCCTTTTCAACTGGATAGCAGTGGCAAGACCAAGGCAATTCCTTCTTGAGGAGCACTGCACAGCTCACCATCCTCATCTCCTACAGAGCAACGCTCAGGAGCCGTAAGAGATAGGATGTCGAGGGCTTGCAAGGGCTTGCAAGGGCTTGCAGTGCTTTGGAACACCCACTGGTGTCCTACACAGGGACAGCAAGGATTCTTGCCCACAAGGTCTATCAGCTCAGAGGCACTTGGGCACTCTGGCAAGTCCGCCAGATAGCTCCAGCTCAAGGGAGGATAGGGCTTGGGCAGCTCCTGGGAAGCATGAGCAGCCTGTGGGACAAGGAGCCAGGTCTGGCTCACATGCTCAGGGAACAGCCCATGGCCAGCACTGGGCTCAGCAAGGAACTTTTTCCCCCGGGGCACATTGGCACTGGTCCCCGGCGGTTTTTTGCCTTCCTCTGCAGTTCTCAGCACGGCCCCTTGCCACCATTTCTTTGGGCCATTTGGCCTGGGAGCCGGCTGCTCATGCTCCACCATGCTGGCAGCCGCAGCTGCCACTTCTCAGCTCTCCCTGCAGCTAACACAAGCGCCTGGCAGGGACCAGAGCGCTTCTCATGCATCCCTGCCCAAGAAGCACAGCAGCCAAACAAGTTGTGGAAGGCAAAAAGTCTGCTCGTCATCGCTACATGTCACGCTTTGGAAGAGATGCCACGGTACCACTCACCTCTTCTTCCTCTTCTTCCTCTTCTTCCTCTTCTTCTTCTTCTTCTTCTTCTTCTTCTTCTTCTTCCTCCTCTTTTGTGCATGGTCAGTCCCACAACTCCTTGTCAAGGTTCTCCCTCTGCAGGAACCGCGGACAGCTTGGCCTCTATTCCTGCTGCTGCTCTCTGCAGCTCTGGGACTTGCCTTTGCCAGCCTGCAAGGGATCTTTTCTCATGCTAAACTGAAGAATGCCTCAGCCTACTCCTGGCTACACTTGGGCTTGAGCTAATGCTTGTGAGCCTGGCTTCTGAAACAGAGTCACAAAGGGAAAAAAAATGACATGAAATAACATAACATGAATTAACATCAAATCAAGAAAATTAATAAATTAACAACAAAATAAAATCAAATTCATTGTGTTCTGTGTCCTTGACGTTGATTTTGGAACTGAAAACCCTCTGTCCTTTCAGGCAAACAGTCTCTTAGATATTGGACTGGCGGACAGGAGAGAAGAGAAGAGGAGAGGAGAGGAGAGGAGAGGAGAGGAGAGGAGAGGAGAGGAGAGGAGAGGAGAGGAGAGGAGAGGACAGGAGACGAGAGGAGAGCAGTTCTGCTCTGTCAGGCCTGCAGTTCTGCGTGACAAGCCCTGAGCGAGCCCTGAGGCCTCCATACATGATCCTACAGGCAGTATTGCTACTGGAAGGAAGGCTGCACTGGCAACAAATCCACACTGTCTTTTTGCAAAAAAGGGACTCTATTAGGTTGCTTACTCCCCTATTTTGTAGGTACAGGGACTGATTTGGAGCCAGCACCCCAAAGGCTTCCTCCAAAGGGCTGCACATATGCAGCTGTGTCACCCCCATGTCACAATGCCAGCACCCGGCAACGCAGTGGTCACCAGGCCCCACGCAGGATCCAGAGGAGCAGCCTCCCGTGTCCACTGCCAGAGCTGGCCCGGGGGCAGCCCCAGCACATCTCACAGGAAGCACTTGAGGAGCTGCTGGAATCCCAGCCCAGGGGCCAGGGGAAGAAAACCTTGCATGAGGCTGCTGGAGGTTCTCCGCTGCAAGACAATCTGCTGGCAGGGCCACCTTCCAAGCTCGGCTCATGGATGCAAATCCTTTTCAACTGGATAGCAGTGGCAAGACCAAGGCAATTCCTTCTTGAGGAGCACTGCACAGCTCACCATCCTCATCTCCTACAGAGCAACGCTCAGGAGCCGTAAGAGATAGGATGTCGAGGGCTTGCAAGGGCTTGCAAGGGCTTGCAGTGTTTTGGAACACCCACTGGTGTCCTACACAGGGACAGCAAGGATTCTTGCCCACAAGGTCTATCAGCTCAGAGGCACTTGGGCACTCTGGCAAGTCCGCCAGATAGCTCCAGCTCAAGGGAGGATAGGGCTTGGGCAGCTCCTGGGAAGCATGAGCAGCCTGTGGGACAAGGAGCCAGGTCTGGCTCACATGCTCAGGGAACAGCCCATGGCCAGCACTGGGCTCAGCAAGGAACTTTTTCCCCCGGGGCACATTGGCACTGGTCCCCAGCGGTTTTTTGCCCTCCTCTGCAGTTCTCAGAACGGCCCCTTGCCACCATTCCTTTGGGCCATTTGGCCTGGGAGCCGGCTGCTCATGCTCCACCATGCTGGCAGCCGCAGCTGCCACTTCTCAGCTCTCCCTGCAGCTAACACAAGCGCCTGGCGGGGACCAGAGCGCTTCTCATGCATCCCTGGCCAAGAAGCACAGCAGCCAAACAAGTTGTGGAAGGCAAAAAGTCTGCTCGTCATCGCTACATGTCACGCTTTGGAAGAGATGCCACGGTACAACTCACCTCTTCTTCTTCTTCTTCCTCTTCTTCTTCTTCTTCTTCTTCTTCTTCTTCTTCTTCCTCTTTTGTGCATGGTCAGTCCCACAACTCCTTGTCAAGGTTCTCCCTCTGCAGGACCCGCGGACAGCTTGGCCTCTATTCCTGCTGCTGCTCTCTGCAGCTCTGGGACTTGCCTTTGCCAGCCTGCAAGGGATCTTTTCTCATGCTAAACTGAAGAATGCCTCAGCCTACTCCTGGCTACACTTGGGCTTGAGCTAATGCTTGTGAGCCTGGGTTCTGAAACAGAGTCACAAAGGGAAAAAAAATGACATGAAATAATATAACATGAATTAACATAAAATCAAGAAAATTAATAAATTAACAACAAAATAAAATAAAATTCATTGTGTTATGTGTCCTTGACATTGATTTTGGAACTGAAAACCCTCTGTCCTTTCAGGCAAACAGTCTCTTAGATATTGGACTGGTGGACAGGAGAGGAGAGGAGAGGAGAGGAGAGGAGAGGAGAGGAGAGGAGAGGAGAGGAGAGGAGAGGAGAGGAGAGGAGAGGAGAGGAGAGGAGAGGAGAGCAGTTCTGCTCTGTCAGGCCTGCAGTTCTGCGTGACAAGCCCTGAGCGAGCCCTGAGGCCTCCATACATGATACTACAGGCAGTATTGCTACTGGAAGTAAGGCTGCACTGGCAACAAATCCACACTGTCTTTTTGCAAAAAAGGGACTCTATTAGGTTGCTTACTCCCCTATTTTGTAGGTACAGGGACTGATTTGGAGCCAGCACCCCAAAGGCTTCCTCCAAAGGGCTGCACATATGCGGCTGTGTCACCCCCATGTCACAATGCCAGCACCCGGCAACGCAGTGGTCACCAGGCCCCACGCAGGATCCAGAGGAGCAGCCTCCCGTGTCCACTGCCAGAGCTGGCCCGGGGGCAGCCCCAGCACATCTCACAGGAAGCACTTGAGGAGCTGCTGGAATCACAGGCCAGGGGCTGAGGGAAGAACACCTTGCATGAGGCTGCTGGAGGTTCTCCGCTGCAAGACAATCTGCTGGCAGGGCCACCTTCCAAGCTCGGCTCATGGATGCAAATCCTTTTCAACTGGATAGCAGTGGCAAGACCAAGGCAATTCCTTCTTGAGGAGCACTGCACAGCTCACCATCCTCATCTCCTACACAGCAACGCTCAGGAGCCGTAAGAGATAGGATGTCGAGGGCTTGCAAGGGCTTGCAAGGGCTTGCAGTGCTTTGGAACACCCACTGGTGTCCTACACAGGGACAGCAAGGATTCTTGCCCACAAGCTCCATCAGCTCAGAGGCACTTGGGCACTCTGGCAAGTCCGCCAGATAGCTCCAGCTCAAGGGAGTATAGGGCTTGGGCAGCTCCTGGGAAGCATGAGC